>NW_028327179.1:97669033-97972063 GCF_987537825.1 Furipterus horrens
TCTCCCATTGAGCTCCAGGGTCCCCTTTCTGACATATTGTAGTTGAGAGCGATAAATCCCATAAGATCCTGAAAGTTGGTTCATACGAGTGTCCATATTCTCTTACCTAAAGACATTCTTTTGCACCACAAAGATACAAAAATATGGTGGGGGCACACAGAGAGTCCATATAACGCTAATCCAAGACTCTTGTTACAGAACCAGAGGTTTTGTGTTTTCCATTTTTACGTAATTCAGGAGTTCAGATTGCCAGAATTACTCTTAGGGCAGTGGTACTCAACTGGAAAGTTTTGTCCTCAGAGAATATTGGGCAATTTATGGAAATACTTTTGTTGGTCATAAGAGGTGGGGGTCCTACTGGCATACCGTGGTATAAGGTCATGGATGCTACTAAATATCCTATAATGCCCAGGACAGCCTCCCTGCCCTACAACCAAGAATCCTCCTGCACTAATGTCCATCAGACACAAGGGGAGATAAGTACACACACCCTAACCCCATTCCCAGAAACAAACACTTATTACCAGAATGTCATCTTATTAATTTGCAGTGATAACTACACTTGTCAAGGGCACTGAGATAGTGATGTCTACTGATGGAGATATTTCCTGCCTTAGAAAACTACAACGAAAGCCAAAGTAGAATCAGAAGTTGATTTGCTAAGCAAAGCCTCAGTTCTAAGAGAGACAGATAATCCTCACAGAACATGTCATATGTCAGCGCTTCCTGAGTTTTTGTCTGTTTATCCTTACAGAAGATGTCCCAATATTTCCTAAAGTTTCTGAATTTTGCCAAGAACTATGAGCAGAAAATCGCACTACAAAATTATGAGCATTTTAGCAGAAAACGAGTACAGCTATTTGAGGTAGCCGTATTACAAGAGGACTCTTGGTCCAGCTTGAAATTTCACAGAGAGTTTCCCGGATTAAATTATTAAGTAATTTTTAGCATGCTTTAAAAGTTAAGTAGGTACCTTTGGACTGACTAATAAGAGGTGGAAGGACAAGACCAAAAAAAAAGGAAAAACCTAAAGCAGATGCAATAATTTGGTTATCATCTTACCATCTAAGGGCATTGGGCTAGAACCACTAGGGGGAGACAGAGAAGCAGCGGGCGCTGAAATGTTATATCAGCAGGCTAGAATGCTCGTGTCTTTGATATCACTGCGTCTTTAGATGGATGCAATTCCCCTCTGAGATTATTTCAGAGTTACTTACTCAAGATATATTTGAAATTATTTTATTAGTTGCCCCTTCTTAAACAGCTAATGTAGTTTCCTACATTTCTTTTGTAATTTTTTTTATGATGAAGCATACACTTGAAATTCTGAATGCCTTCAAAGATAGACAAAGCTCTTAAATCATTTTCTCTGAAAATCGAAATAATGTTCTCTATATGACATCGGTATAAAGATGACTCATTAGATTCGATGTAAAGAAAGGAAATTTAAACGTATTTAAAATAACCTAATGAAACAGAGATAACCTCATTTTTCATCTTTTTAAATTCCTTTGTCTATAAATTTCTTATGCGTCTAGTCTGTGCCAATCACTGTGGCAGCACCGTAGGATGAAGAGATGGCCAAGAGAGCATCCTCCTCCATACATAACTTATCATTTGGTGTATTTTGAAGGTATCATTTTGCCAGACAGGATGAGCGAAAAGCAGAAAACGGTGATTGATTAGCCGTATTTTGTGGTGAAGCAGAAATCTAATAAACTCAGCATGTGGAGTGCAATGAAGATAAGAAAATTGAAGTAATCAATATCTTTGGTTGGTGCTGACTTTCATTACAGTGCTAAAAATAATCATCGAAATCGGAAGGGCGAGGTGAACGCCATCTTGCTCTTGTCCTGCATTGACACAGGTGGAGGTCACCATGTCAGCGAGGCAGACCTCACGGTGCTGTGGCCTTGATGCCCATGATGGCTTAAAGCAGGACAGCTTAAAAAACTTCAAAACTCTTATCTTCAGAGGTTCCCACGGGACCCACAAGGGAAGGAACAAAGAACGTTAGACTGGGGGACTTCTTCATGTATCTCATGCACGATAATGTTCTAAACCTTCTGAAGAGTATTGTGAAATGGATAGAAAGCTCTTGAGACACTCCTGTTGCCATCGGATTTTGAAAGCGGTAATAAATCACTGTTTGCACTTACTCTAAATAATGAGCACTGCTCTTTTTGTTGGTCTTAGAATATATGATAAATGTTGCCATAAGTTACAATACTCTTCTATATCATTAAAGCGAGACCTGCATCCTGTTAGAACAAAGTTATGCTTCGTTTTTGAAAAGCCAATATGTAATCATATGAACATATAGAAGCTGATTAGGGGAAAGTCATTCATCCTTGTCATACAAATTCTTGTTCCTTCATAACAGAAATACGCGAGCGGTTGGGGACATACAATATACACATAAGTAAATATCATATTGCTAACTCTCAAACCCTGTTAATATATTGGTATCATTACTTCAATTTATTTTTTAATTTTATAATTATAACTAATTTTATATTTATTGATGATATCAAATTTTTTATTATGTGTTTACTGTGAATTCACTTTAGAAGTTGTTTTATGTCCTGTTTACATATTTATAATTATTGATGGATAACATTTTAAAGATCTTGATGCATATTAGTTTTTATAAAAAATTTAAAAAATTTTGCTCAGTGAAATGTTTAAATTAGTATTTCTTTGATTACCCATACAGTTGAAAATTCTTTGGTACGTTAGCCACTTTTATTTCCTCTCTTACAATTTATTATTGCTGTGTGTTTTCCATGTGTCACTATTGTGAACACATTATTTTTCTCATCAACTTGAATAATAGTGCTTTTATAACTTAGAAATTTTAAATATTTTAATAATTATATTGAAATATGGATATGCATAAAAGACTACAGGGTTACCGGCTCAGAGATATTGATTACAGCATTTTATTAGTTGTGATAAATTATAAACAACATATATGTTCATCAGTTAGGGAGGGACTAGCCAAATATATTTTGCCATAATTTATTGTTAAAAAAATGAATTAGGTCTCTAAAAACTGGAAAAATTCAATGAAAAACATAAATTAGTAAAACAAGAGAGTAATACTTTTAATTATAATACATAAACCTGGAGGAATGTATACCAACGTGTTAACATGCAAGTCCCTGGAGGATGAGCTCTGAGGGCTTTTAATTTCAAAATTACTTTTTCTGTGGTGTTTGAAGTATCCACTTTTATAAACAGAAAAATACCAAAGAGTTGACAATGTCTTTTTGTAGCCTTTTCTATATTTCCTCCCCCTTTTTTCAATGTAGGGCCCTTCTGATACATAGGTATTTAATGAATTTCATTTCTTGTTTAGTTATTTTATCCCATGTCTTGTCCTGTCATTCTTGCATGAATATCGCACAGCTAAATTCTGTGTCTTTAAAATATTTAGTATTGTCCACAACTGATTCCACCTCCTTATTTTTATGGGTGAAAGTTGTCTTAGCTAAGCTCGTTTGTTTGTTCTTTCAAGAAGTGTTTAGACTTTAATAAGGTTAAAGGGCACACACACACACACATACAGCTCAGTAAGCTTTCTGTTGGCAATGCAGAAAGCATATATCGAGAGGTGCTTTGATGTTTTTTATAATTCTAAAAGTCGAACTGTATTTCAATTAATCCATGCCATCTTTTTATAGAAATAGTTATCTTTATCAGAGAATTTTTAATTTGACAGGAGCCTGAGACTCCTAAAGGCAGCTAAAAATTGGTGTATGCAAATGGCCACAGATGAGAAAGTATTAAAAAAATACTTTCTGTAAATGGAAGTTATGTTATGGCCTTTACTGTTATTGTTAAGAATGACCTTTGCATAAAACGGGAGGTCAAAACTTTTATGTTCTTTCCTCCATTCCTTTTTTCTGTGTTTCTTCCCTGTTCCTAGATGCCTGCCCTTTTCCCACATGTCACGGGATCAAGTCCCCAGCTCGCTTGCTGCCTGTTGTCAGCACTTGGCCTTGGATACTAGGTGTGGTGTGATGCCGATGGCTCCCCTTGAGGCCTCTGGATCCCATAGGTTCTCCTGCAGCCACCTGGGGTAGCTAATAGATTGACCCCCATTCCAGAGTCTGAACCAGAGTGATTCTAAACGCTAGCTGCCCATTAACATCATCTCAGGAGGGTTTTTTTTGTTGTTATAAAATGTGATTGTCATTATCCATTTTAGCATTCCTGCACCTCCCCATCCTCGGATTCTGTCACTTGTCTGGGATGCGTTCCCAGAGAGGCATTTTCAGAGCTCCTGAAGTGACGGTCCCTCTTCCTGAAGAGACGGTCCCTCTTCCTGAAGACCTCAGCCACCCTGCACTCACTGTCCCCGAGGGCGAGCGCTGCGGGAGGGTCGGGGGTAGCAGATCAACAGGAATTACAGAGAGGAGTCCAAGTTCTGCATGGACCATACCTGGTCTCAGCTCCGTGCCTGGGTTTTGCAGGTTACATGAACCAAAATATTACGCATCGTCCGTGCTGTTTCAAGTTTGTGAGAATATCCACAATGACATGGCTTCCCTTCACATCAAGGTCTAAGACATCGAAATGGCTTAAAATGATTCCATAACCAGCAGCATTTTCATTTTAATAAAGGTTGAGTATCTTCCTACTAAAGAATAAATCTTTTATGGTGGAATTTCAGGCATCAGTAAGCAGATGAGAGAGACTGTACTTTCTTGGCATTCCTGGAATGAATGTCATCTCATTGAACATTTAACAAAAACTTATTGTAATAAGACTCACATTTATGGCTCAGTACTAGCTTTTCACTGACTATCTGTATGACTTTATTTAAATAACCTAATTTCTTTAGATAACTTACCTCTAAAAAGGCCCAGATATTACACAGTTGTAGTGAAGATAAAATGAAAAAAAAAAAAGTAAAATTTCTTATCACAATGGGTGGGGCATTAATAAAGACAGCCCATTCTATATTAATACAGTGTAAGGGATCCTTTATAATATGCCTCTGTGCTCTGTGTCTGAACTCTAGAGAATCTAAAAGTCTTAGAAGCTAAGCATGAAGATGTGGAGAAAGAAAAGTTCACATTAGCACTGCTGTGTAAGCTCTTAAGATCTGGGTGCAGTCATGAGTGCTTACCGTGTTGACCACTTTTTGGACTTGAAAATCCGTAGATCTATGAGCAGAAGCCAGTGTTTTAGATTCCATGTAGCGGAGTAGCATTGGTTAATGACGTTACACAAGTTTCAGGTGTCCCATTCTGTATTCATTGTCTGTCTGTTGCATTGTGTTCATTACCCAGAGTTGAGTCTCTTTCTGTCCCTATAGATTTGACCCCGTTTACGCTCTTCTACCTCCCAGGCCCCTTCCCTCTGGTAACCACCATACTGTTGTCTGTGTCTGTGAGTTTGTTTTGTTAGTTCATTTGTTGTTTTACCTCCTACATTTGAGTGAAATACATGGTTCTTTTCTTGTCTGACTTCTCTTAGCATGATACTCTTAAGATCCACGCATGTTGTCACAAGTGGCGCTATTTCATCCTTTTTTATGGCTGAGTAGTATTCTATTGTATATGTGTAGCACATCTTCTTTACTCATTCATCCACTGCAGGGCCCTTAGGTTGCTTCTGAGCCTTGGAGGAAGCCAGTTCTGTAGAGACTCGTGGAAGTGATCCTATACCCGAATGCTCCTGTTCCATCCTTGGTCTCATGCCTGTGGTACAACTATTGCTCACAAAGTGGCAGCTTTTAAAAAACAGGGAGAACTGCTTCATAGCTCCAAAGCAAAGTTAGGCCTCCTGATGCTTGAAGACACTGTCTGTAGATGACAGTGCATTCCCTGTATCTGTCCCCTGGTGTGTCTCCCCTTCCAGTGTGAAATGAGGAGCGGGAGGCTGGACCCACTTCACCGGCCATCACTTTGGATTACTACATAACTTAGTGGTCTGCCTGATGTCTGTCAAAGCAGGGTTACTGTCTGAGGAAAATCCATTCCAAAAGTCACAGGGCTCCCATCGTGAGTCAGGGAGGTTCATTTATTCTATTCCACTTGCTATCAGTAGACTTAAATTGCTGTAGGTCTGTTGTCTGAAGTAAAGACCAGTTGATAAAAAACTATTTAGCAATAAGTTTTGAGCTATCAGGCATTTTTAATCAGTTACCTTTGTGAAAGGTAGACCACACTTTTAAAATCAACTGTATTTAAGATTTGTGAATAATAGATACTGTGGCCATGTTCTCAGAATAAATGTGGTCTGATAATAGATCGGAAACTTGACATTTTGAAATGTCCCAAAGAAGTTTAAAGCACACATTGCTAAAGTTAGACCTTCTCGTGGCCCTGTGGTACAGCCCAATTTGGTACAATTTGATTTCAGTGATAATTTTAATATTCAGGTTTTATATTTTAAACAACACTCACGATTCTAAAACTAGAATATCAAATCCTCAAATATTTATGGACTGCTTATGAGCTAAGTACTGCCAGCTATTATGAAACAGGTAACCGTGCCTGCAATTTTATAATTTTATAGATGAACAAGATGAAGCTTCATGTACCTCTTACCACGTGTGTTGGTTTTAAAAAGAAACCTGCCCTAAGCAAACACTTCCAAAATGCAAAGTCATATTTTATCATCAGGTAATATTGTGAAAATTAAAAACATCACACATGCCTTAGAAAGTTTTTAGTGGTAATCATCTCATAAAGAAGCTTGCAGTAGGTCAGGAAATTTCATGTTGTTTGAATTCATCTTCATTTTACAATACTAAACTCTTGTCAAGATAATCACGAGAAAACAATAGGTGGCCCTGGATATTTTTAAAGAGGTTATGACATACTGCTTTGTTTTATTAGGAATGCTTCACCTTACCCAGGTGAGGGATGCCCATACTGGGTGTCAGTGGTGCATGAGTAGGGAATATTAAACATGGGAAGAAAAGTTGAGAGCTTGTATTTTCTTTTTTTACCTAAAAATAGAAATTAACCTTTTCCCACTCTTGCTATGGGTGGGTGTGCTTTATTCATATGTGACATTGTCATATTTTACATGTGGTGCCAATATTTCCTACGGAGAAGAGAAGATAGGGGGACGACAAACATTTTATTTATCTGCTAGCTCTCTTGAAGTGAAAAGTGACTAAAGGGGATTCTTACAAAGAAACCTTGTAATGAACATCCCACTGAGAAGACAAACGCAATGAGAAAATGGCAAGGGGGGTATTATACTCCCTATGCCGGCCCTTTCTTAGCTACATCATGAGCTAAAAGTCAATGGTGACTTCATCAGATCTGTGAAGAAGTTGGCCAACGAGGCAAAAAATTACCCAAGGAGTAACTTGAAATTGTGGCTAAACCAACTATTTTTTATAAGCCTGACTATGCATTTGTTATTGATGATAAACTAGTGATAATTGTCCGTATAGACTTTATTTTTCAAAATACACATGTCGGAGGAGATGCAAACTCAAATTGTTTTATTAATAGGATTACATGACCTAAATTATTTAGAGATGACTAATGCAGGGGAGAAGTCCACTCCAATTATTTCTCCTGCTTTCCGTCATAAAAGCAAAAGCACTTATATACTTTTTCTGGTATATCAATCTCTTTTCAAATATAGCATATATTAATTTACATGAAGACCTTATGAGGTTGACGCTGGTTCCCCCATTTTGTGAAATCAAGATTTGGAAGTATCACAACTTGTCAACAAGGGAATAATTAACAAATAGAACAGCTGGGACTTGATCCCTGATCTTCCGTTTTCAAATCGTCTACTTCTCCCTTCCAGTTTTAGTCCCAAACAATACACTTACATAAAACTGAATTCAACTACTGGCAACCGAGAGGCGAAAACAAAGTCCTTTCATTATCTGAATTTCTTCATTTTGACCATTTAAAAGTACTTGACGTGTCAATATTATATTGATAGTAAACTCAGCAGTCATCCATGAGATGAACTTTCTTAAGATATGATTATCTTATCCAATAGAGGGGTGACCTGTGGAGTTTGACGACTTTGTTGGTCGTGGAGCCAGGTACAGATAGGCTTGTCTTCCGAGCAGGCACGCACCGGTGCCATCAGGAGTAGCAAGTGATTACACTTTAACACGTAGCCGCTCCTCACCCCCGTTCCCCACCTTCCTACAGGCTCTCAAAGTGTCCCCGCAGCCTGATGGCTCCCTGCTGAGGTGTGTTAGCAATGACTTGGGACCTGGTCTCGAAATGGTGTTCGCCCAGTTTTTCTCTGCTGTTCAGATGCTCTGCTGTGCTTTGCACAGCAATGCAAGGCCTTGTCGACATTTCTTGGGAATTTATAGCACGGAGCGTATTTAACCGAGTTCCCGATAATAGAGAATGTAGATCAAAGTTCACAAAGGAGAGATGAATAAGGACAATTAAAAACGATCTTCTCTTTACTTTAAGCAAAGTTGCTTTAGATTAGGAAGCTATTGACCCTGCAGGTACTGACTTGGTGTAGACATGGGTATTAATATGGGAAACAATGATCTCGAATGAGTTTTGGAAACAGATATAAATCCTTAACTAATTAATGCTGACTGCCATGAGCACAAGCACAGTGTCCCTCACCTATCTTCCATGACATGAGAATCTACTCAATCTATACTCATTACACAGAAACATCAGAATCAGACATACAGAATTTGACTAACACCGGTCTTCTGTGTTCGTGACAGTTGTACAACAAAGAGAAACAAAGTTTTTATTAAAAAGTCAGGAATTTGTAGGTAAAATGTGAATCCTTGGGAGGAAAATGTTGCCTTTCCCTCTGGGGGGGTGCGTTGAAGTTGATATATTAGTGTCTCTTACAGACTAGAGTTTACCTTTCCTGACCACAGGATGGCTTCCTCTCTCAGAAACTCTAAACTGAGCCTTTGAATAATTAATGGTCCAACTCTGTTGCGATTTCTTTCTTTTTTTTTTTTTTAAGGAGCTGGGGGGTTCATGGACTTCGTCCCTTAGGAAAACGATCTGCTTTATCTGAGTGTTACTTTCTTTATTCATTCACTGGGAACAATGATAGCTTCCTGGCTTTTGTAGTTGTGAGATTTCATGGGTTTTGAATAAAACTTCCCCATCTGAAGAAGTGAGTTCAGTCAGCAGGGACAGCCCAGACCAGCTTACCTTTTTTTTTTTTTTTTTTTGGCTGTTGCTCCAGGCAGTTTCCAAATTATTAAGAACTTTGCTTTTTCTCGACTCTCAGCCAGCCATTCTTCATACTCAGTCAGAATGATCTTTTCAAATAAAAATGGGATTATGTCACTCCTCTTTAACAAAAACCCTTGACTGACTTCCTCTTGCTCCTGGGATAAGAGCCCAAATCCTTACGTAACTTCAAAAGCCTGGGCAGGCTGACCCTGTCTACCTCTGCGGAACAGAGCAATAATTCATGAATGTGCTACTGTCTGCCTTCCCCACTGTGGTTAGTGACTGCCTTTCAGTCTACCCAGCGCATGCCCACGAGGCTTTGTGCAATCATCTGGACATGAGGTGCTAGGACAGGTCACACCATTAAAGGGACGCCCATCAGAAGCAAACAAAAGTCTCAGTAGGCACAAGTATTGCTAAGAGTCCCGTAAAGCCAAATGCAACATTGATGTGACTGTAAAGCAAGAACATGTGGGACAGAAAGGATCATTTTAGTGGTTACCGCCTTTCTCTAGAGAATGAGTGGCTTTGAAGTCGTTCTTTTAGCTTAAAAAATAAATAACAAAATCAGCTCACCCCCGAGGGGGCTGACGCATACTGCCGGAAGTCCCATGAGGTCCATTTGTGGGTCAGAAAATGAATTCAGCCATTTACATTTGGGAACTCTCTCTTCCAAGTAGGGGTCCCCACTGGGACGTGGGGTGAGCATTGGAAGGCTTACTTGGCTTGGCAAACGTGGAGGCTGATTTCAGCAGGTGCCCAGAAGCAGATGAGCCTGCTGAACCTAACAGGTGGCCAACAGGGCACTTCTCCCCTGCGTCCTGAAGCCACATTTATTCTTTTTTTCTTCACAATCCTCATCTGCAAAGATACGGGCTCATATGTACCCCTGAGTTGACCCGGGAGGAACGGAAGGAGAGCTGAAGCCTCAGGGAGATAGTCCCAGCAGATGCTAATACTTTTCTAAGGTTTATGACTTCTGACCATATGCTTCCAAACTGGACAGATCTGGTGGGATAGGCACGGCCTTAGATGGGGAGATTTCATGTGCATTTTTGTGATCAGTTAGAGGTGATAAGACACGAATCTCAAACTGAGCTATTTGTAAGGTTACCAGAATGTAGCTACCTGGATAAAGCTTTTGTTAATGTCAAAAGGAGAAAAAACTTCCAGATCTGAACCTTAAAATTATAAATGTGTCAAAAGTTACTGTTTTTCTACCCGGGGAGAAAGTACCCATGATTTTTTAATGTTACATCTGCTTAAGGAGAAGCACAAAAGTAGCTGGGTCCAAATATTTAAATTTATATTAAATCCTTTCTCATGATTAGATTTGGAAAACCCGTTCCAATATACGTAATTATGTGATAAAGGGTTTGCATTTTCTTGATTCAATCACTGAGGGTGCACGTAAGTTTGGAACATATTGGGAAAAGATGTTATTGTTACTGATTTTAGAATATGTATTTGAAAAATTAAATGACTGGATATTCGTATTTGTAGGCTGACTGTGAATGAATGAAGCTTCTTACTAAGGTTTAAATACTGAGTGTTCGTAAAGTCAGGAAATTGTGAATGCTACTGTACTTGGTAGAACTATGGATAATTTCGTCAGTCTTCTCTGGCTATATATATAAAATAAAGGCAAACGGGAAACGTAATGCATTCTGTGCCGTAGCCCGCGCCGCACACTTAGCTAAATAGGCCCTGATGTGGCCCAAGAAGAGAAGGCTGGTCCTTTCCATTCACCTTGGTACCGATTTTCTCCCCTCTCGGTATGGGAAGAGCAAACGTAAAGAACAAAGTGAGACAGGCACAGTTTTATGTTTCTAATCTACTTAGCACCTGATAAATGGCGCAGCGTATTAATGTGACTGAAAACACGGGGATATTCAAAAGGTGGGGTACAGGGAATGACTTCTGTAACGCATCCATGGGAATTAAATGGACCATGAAAACGTGGGCTGTGTTCTGTTTTTCCTCATCCTGAATACGTTTTTTTTTCTGCCCTGATTCATTATTTTCCTTTAAAACCCTGAATGAAGTTATAGAAAGTATAAATAAGTCTGTCCTAATTTTCATTCTTCACCAGAGTAATGTAAAATCAGCAAATATGAATCAGGTTAAGCCTGGCGGCCTGAGGAGGTATTCAATATTATGTAAGAGTGCTTCGGGCCTTTACCTTTGTATTCCAAGTCTACTTTAAATCTGTCTTTATTTTTAGTTACTCCTTTAGTAGGAAAGTGCCAGTTTTACACTCAATCGGTTTTATTAAAAAATAAATTTTATTATAGGAAATTATGTCATTTTGTATTCCAGAAACATATGAAGAAGAGGCAAATCCTTAGGACAAAATACATTTTTTGTGTCTAATATCTAAAATAAAGAGTGCCGATTTCATTTTCTGTAATATTTATTCGATGTTTGGCAATGGAAACAGAACAGCTGCTATTTTCTGTGCTTATTTGTTATTATAATTTTAACAAATAAATGAATACATTTTTATAATATAAACTTGGGAGATCATTGGCAGTAAAGACTTTTATCCTTTCTATGAATGAAGCCTTAAAATATTTAGTCTATGATAACCAGTAATCATATACGTAATAACTAATTTATACGTTAAAGAGAGGAGAGAAGGAGTGTGGGAGGCGGGGAGACTGTCTGGCTCTATTTAGGAAGTAGTTTCATTTCAGTGGACCTTGGGCATTATCTACTTCAGTTCTCCAACTCGAACATGAATACTATTTTTAACCCAAGTACAGCAAATCCTTCCCTGGCTTCAGGCACAAGAAAGTGGATAAATCTAGTACTTCCATGCTCCTAGGACTAAGAGATACCAGTGCAGGTCACTCCCCCTTGTTAAACTGGTTCCTTGGAAAGCTTATCTGTGAATGCACAATTCTCAGACAGAGCAAAGCCATTTCTCTATTGGTGTTAATTATTTATCAATGCAGAGAAGACACTTTCAATTCCAATTAAATTGTCACTAATTACTTGTGAACCAGAGGCTGAGATGCTTAGTTTCCTGCTTCCTTCTGAGAAAATATACATGTACCTTCATCCTTGGAGTCCATTTATAGGGGAAAGAACATTTATCTTACAATCAGAATAAATAAAAAAAGGAACTGGGTTTGAAACTATCTATGTGCTCTTGGGCAGACTACTTACATACTCAGCTTCTGATTTCTCCATGTATTATATAAGGAGTTGAGACTACTGATTTGAATTTAATTGTAGGGAACCACTCCTCGTGGTTTAGGGACTTGTAGCCCTGGCCTGAGCATGACTGCCGCCAGCATTCTGACTGTGCTTGTCTTTAAGTCTCAACATAAGGCTGTCTGTGGAACATAACCAAAGACCACTCAGAGGGTTTCCATGGGAACTGGATTTAAAGAATGCTTATTATGCTTTAGAACTTGCTCTGCCTTCTTTAACATTAATGTAACATAAACAGTCTCTAGCAAGGAATGTATGAAACCTTGCACCTACTGCCAGTGTGGCGCCAAGATGTTTGATAGACCCTGACACGGACTGGTCACTGTACCCTCTGTACTAGTACATGTAATCTGCTACTGTCGACTGTAACCCTAACGCCTCCAAGCTATTGGTGATTCATGAATCTTGACCTTGTATCTCTCATGTGTATCTTCCTCAATAAAAGGCATAAGGGAAGAAGGTCTAATCGCTGTTCTCCACTAGAGAGGCAGCCACCTTCTTTCCCCCAGACATAATGAAATGTCCTGGGTAAAGTTTGTTCCGCTGTGGTCACGAAGCCTCTGCTGGACAGAGCAGCTTCCAACCGAGCCTAGGGTGTGTGAGGCACTTCCGCCCCACTTAATGGCTCATTTAAATTAAAACATATAACATCCCTGTGTATCCCCCCATGTACTCAAATATCTTAATTGCAGAGTAGTGCCAAGAACATTGTCACGGTGTGGCAAAGCAGCTGGGATTTCTTTTATTGATACGCATTGGTTGCTTTGAACACTGTTTTCCTTATATTGCCGTACTTCTGTTTCAGATGGAGGCCGCAGAAATTACATTGGTGCTCCCCTGCCAACTGCAAACCATTCCATTTCATTCTGCTTTTTCCCTTTTCCTGGAATCAGTTACATCAATTTGGGGCCGAGTATACTAAGATGGCCAACGATAAATATGTCTCTGTGAAATAAAAACTTGATGATAAATCCTTAAAATTTTCCCAAGAGAAAGATCTATATGACTTCAGAGGCTAGGGGCTATTATGTAGAAATATAAATCATGTAAGGAAATAACTTTCCTTTTTCAATGCCACGCACCAAAGCATCAATGAACTCCATCCCAAAGGTCAAAGCCAACCAGGTGCTGTTTCAGTACAGCCCTTAGCTAAAAGCGTTTTAAAGATGATTTTTTTTAAATTAAGGGAACATAATATGTTATGTCACATGGAAACTATATCAAATTCATGTTTTAATGTCCATAAAGTTTCATCAGAATGTAGCCATGTGCATTCATGTACAAATTGCCTACGCCGCTTTCAGAAAGTTGAGTGGCTTCCATAGAGACCCGATATGGGTGGCAAAGCCTAAATTATTTGCTACTTGGACCCAGATAGAAAACGGTTACCAGACCCCGGCCAGTGAAGAGTTGAAGTCAGAGACGGTATCAAACCTTGGCACCTGGCCAAGGGTTCGCATATAGGTCTGTGCATAATATGTCAAAACACGTAAAATATATAGAAACATTGATATTATTTTCTCATTATAAAAAGGAACAGATATCTTTAAATTTTAAAAAATGTCCATAAAATTTTGTTCAGTTAAACTAATGAACATAGTATATAAATGACCAGCATGATTACTACGATTACTACATTTTAAAATTTGTAAGACTGTCAACAAAAGAATTCACAGGAGTCAGTTTTAGGCTTATGTGACTATACTTAGTAAAAACTTTATCTGTTTTTCTTTCTTTCTCTTTGGAAAAATTTTTGGTTGTAGACATGACTGAATGCTCTTATCTTTCACCCCTCTTCATGAAAATGGAAAAGAAAATCATTCTACCTAACTGATCATTTGACCTAGGCATTCATGACTGTTTACTGATTAGTTCAAGGGCAGAGCTGGCTAATACCATGCCAATGCCTCTTAATTCAAAATATCTCGTGGCAACTCTCTTCATCACAAAGGTATGCTTCTGGAAGAAAATATTATAATTATCTGTCAACATGTAATAACAAAGGTAATTTTATTTCAGGTTGTTGAGTTTTCCTTAGGAGAAAATACCTTTGGATCCACCCTCTCCACCTCCTCTAGACTTGTGTCAAGTATGAAAGTGTGTAGATTTGGAGGTTGTCATTTTATTTTGTATTATTCCTTTATGTTTTCTCTGGGTTGGGGTTTGTGGGTTAGTTATTCCTCTGATGTCTCTAACTTGAAAAGATTACTGCTCATACACTTCCAGATACTGAAGAAAAAAAAATAATGTCATTTCAAAAGAATTTAAAAGGAAAAAAAGAAGCAGCGATGTGATAAGCTTTCAAGATATCGAAGGTGTTATGCTTTGTTCTTTTAAGAGCCTGTGCCTCTCATTTAAAACATACATTCTTTCAAATTTTCTACACACAGCAGCTAAAACGTGCTGGGAAGGGGCCGTGGTTAAGTTACTGGGAAGTTTCATGACCCCTTTGAGAGAGAGAAATCAGCCCTATGAGAAGCTCTCTTCACCCCCTTTCTTGTCTGGACTGGGCTTTCCTTCCGGCTGGCGATTAGGGCTGCCTGACAATTCAACAAAGTCACCAAGTGGAGAAGTTCTTTGTAAATATGGGTTAATTACTTTGTAAACCTGGCGCCTTAAGCAAAATTAAATTAAACATTCAGTCGTTCATCTTAAGCGTCCGTAACCATTCGAAGCTTCACGGGATGCCCAGAGCCAAGGAATCTGAGTTGCTTTTGCCGAGAGCCACTTGGGCCAGACTGCTAAGAATAAATGAGTTGAGAGGCTCTCTGGACTCTGCCTTCTGGGAGATGCGTTGTGGAGGAGCACAAGCCCCCCTTCAGGGGGGGATGTCACCTGTTAGCCAATGTCAGCTGGTCCTTCCCCAAACAGCGTCTTGCTTATGGAAACCGTGTGTTATAGAAATGACTGCAAAGATGTGTGTCTAACACACAAGGGCTCCTCCCAATCTGTCCCTTACAGAACAGAGGTCATTGCTTTCACTCTCGTGCCCTTGATTTAAGTCGTGACTGATGACAGTTATCCTGCTTGAGTCACTGGACACTTCTGTCTTTAGAGGAACATCCAGGGACAGTGCCTGAGCATAGAGATTTAAGCTCACGTGAGGTTAAAGTAGCCATCATTTAATAACTTCCCTATTTCTCCATGTTTTGATTTGATTCCAGGATTTATCAATCATATTGAGATGTGACACATCAGTTTAGTTTTTAGGTACAATGTTGGGACTCTTAGCTTTTAAAATAGTAGCTTAATAAATATATATATATATGTGTGTGTGTATCTATATACATATATATGTGTGTGTGTGTGTGTGTATATATATATATATATATATATATATATATATTTTTTTTTTTTTTTTTTTGCTAAAAGGAAAGCTTTCCTAACTGAAAGTAACTTGTATTGAGGGATTATTTGCTACCTTTAGTTAGTAACCAATAAAACTAAAAGGATATAGAGATTATAATAGTCTCTTTCATGTGTTAACCAACGGATACTAAATTATCATCAAGATGAAAACAAAGAAGTTCAACTTTAAGTAACAGACACAGAATGTCATACGTTTCATATCTAAAAATTAACAAAATATCAGAGTCTTTCCATTTTAGCCCACAAATGCGTATAGAGTTGCTACTATGGGTCAGTGACAGTATCGAAGATATCAAGATGAATTTGACAAAGTGGTATAAAATTCAGCCTCCTTGTTGGGACCGCCAGACTTAGGGGAAAATGAGGAGAAATGTGTCTGTGGGATAGAGGTTGCAAAAACAAGAATAGTTTTCCTGCAAAGGCATGTGTGGAGGTGTGATTTTACCTTCTGCTTTTCTAGCCTGGTTAACCTTTGTAACACTGTTCATAAAGACACGTTTTTGTAAATAAGCTCCGTTTCTCAAACGCAGGTTGAGAATGGTTCTCACATAGTATTCAGTTTTTTAGAGATGTAGTAATAACCTAAAAAGAGAATAGTCTAAGATGGTATCATGCCCCCATTCATCAGTTAAAATATTTTTTCTGCAACTCCAAAGAAAATATTTTCTGTAGATGTTTCCACCCCTCAAAAATAAAGACAATACAATTTGCTTCACATCAGGTGAGTCTTGTAGTCCACACTCAAGCGTTCCCATTCTAGAAACCTTAGCTTCTTTGCCCTGAACTTAGAAATTTCTCATGAAAACGTGAAAAACGATCTTCCATGAACCATCTCATTTTGCCTTTTTAAACTTTTGCTCCCTGGAACAAAGCACATTTTTCTCTTGAGTGCGCGCAGGGCCCTGGGGCTATGCTGGTCTCAGGTCTCGGGCTTCAGCGGGCGGCTGATCTGACTTGCTGGAATGGCAGAGAGGGAATGGATGTACTGCCTGGCCCCACACCTCGTCATTCCACCCACGGGTGCTTTGCCCTGCGAGTGAACCCAGAGTCCATTCACGGCACAAACTATGCAAATGAAGTGGCCTCTCATTTTAGAGTAGATCATGAAGTAGTTACAGACAATAGATCAGCAACATATTGGATGCCTTCAGATAAAGAGAATGCAGATATTAGCACCTTGATTATTTTTTCTATATAGTCCTAGAATGTTATTCCAATATTAATAGGAACAGTAGGAATAATAAATCTTCCGTATAGTAAAATGCAAGAAGCAAAAGTTCCCATTCCCAGGCTCTTAATCCCCTTTTGTCCTTGCATGACCATGTCCTATTTCCATGACGTGCTCATTGTAGCATTTCTCAGTACCCATGTGTAACAGATACATAGAAGAACATTCTCAGGGTCATTGCTGTCATTATGATCTCTTAATATATCTCTATTCAAATTCTGTATGTCTTTATAAAGAAAAGGGTATCTTTTAGTTTTTAAATAAATGGTATTAAGGACTTAAAGTTTTATTGAACTAATCATCTTCAATGTTAGATATATAGTTTAATCCCCTTTTATAGACATATTGAGAGACTAGAAACAGGACAAGGGAGAAAAATAGGTAGGTGACCCAAATATATATAGTCATGGTGACCCCGGAAATAAAAAGTGAGAAGCGTCTCGGTCAATGAGGAGAACAGAGAGGTAAGCATAGAGAGGATAAAGGCAGACCTGGGATGTGTGCTACAAGGAGGAGAAAGGAATAGGAAGATGATGTAGGAAAAAACTGTATAAGGGTCAGTAGATAGTACCCAGATTCCATTTAGATGATAACCATCAGAGAATTGTGGTTTTTAAAAAAGATTTTATTTATTTTTAGAGAGGGGAAGGGAGGGAGAAAGAGAGGGAGAGAAACATCAATGTGTGGTTGCCTCTTGGCCCCCAACTGGGGACCTTGCCTGCAACCCAGGCACGTGCCCTGATTGGGAATCGAACCTGTGACCCTTTGGTTTGCAGGCCGGCACTCAATCCACTGAGCCAGACCAACCAGGGCAGGGAGTTGTGCCTTTAATGTGTTTCTCTTTGAAATGCTTACTACACAGTATTGACAGCTTTTAGGTTTTTCTAACGTTTAAATTGTTTGCAGATCTGCACTCATAAGCATAACTAGAGTAAACATGCTTCCTGCGCTGCAGGCCTCCTGCAAGCTGTATCTGATGTCTGGTTTTCCAGGCTGAAGGCAACAGACACATGCCCTAAACATGTTTCATGTATGCACATGCACAAACACATGCATGCCCACCAATGAACAACGAGAGATTTGTTCTATTAACTGATAGTGAGAAGAAATTTCTTTTGTATGGGCAAACACCGTGACCGGCCTCTTGCCACTTGGTGTGAAGGGTGAGACGCTGTGACAGGAACGGAAATGGCTGTCAGCACAGCCCAGGACAGGGTGCCCCTTCCGTGCAATAAGGAAAGGAATGATTGGTTTTGCTGCTGCAAGGGGAAGGGAGAGGGAGAGAGGGAGGAAGGGAGATGATAAGGGCGAGGGAGTCCGGGCCTTAGTGAAGAGCCGTGACGTGCCGGTTGAGTACGTTGGCTGGCTGCTGTTATTCTGTCTCTCTTCACAAACCCTCGAAAGGTCTAAGCGGTTGACAAGGGCCCACAGTAGGGTAATTTTTTTTAGAAAGAACATGTGAGCAACCTGGCTCCAGAAAGTGTTATTACAAAGTAAATTACCCCACTGCAAAAAATTTAGGACAAATTTAAGGAGGACTTGACCTCTATCATCTGTTGAATTGGGGGTGACTGTGGGGTCTCCCTCACTTGTTCTTCAGTTTCTGAGGGTTTTGGTGCTACGATAGCACACATTTTTCTGTACAGGAGTAGGATTGTACCGTTATTTGGAGTTTAGTGTTGCTTTGTTTTTTTCCCTATCTCACCTGTTTATTTCCTTTTTAAAAAATATTTTGTTTATTTAATTTTAGAGAGAGGAGAAGGGAGGGAGAAGCAGAGGGAGAGAAACATCGATGTGAGAGGAAATCATCCATTGGTTGGCTCTCGTTTTTGCCCCAAGCAGGGACTGACCCGGTGACCTGGGCCTGTGTCCTGGCTGGGACTCTTAATTAGTGACCCTTCACGTTGCAGGACGACCCCCGCAGCCCACTGAGCCACACTACCAGGGCCCCTCCATTTATTTCTCACAATATCCTTCTGAAGGTCTGGCCGACAGTTGCGTGTGTCCAAACGATGCTTTTAGGTGTATATTCCACGTTGAAAGCCTTAGGCTGGACATTTCTGCTCTTCAGGTGGAGGAGAGGAGAGTAATCATAATGTGGCCTCTTAAGAATGGCGTGTTGATTGCTTTGAAGGCTGGTAACAGCTTGCCCTTGTGTGTTAGCCTGGTGTGGGTTTGCATCTCAGCGCTTCATCTGAATGCAGGGAGATGTCTTTAACATAGTTCCTATAGAATATGGATGATAATATTTCCTACTTCAAAATTTTAGTGTGAATATTAAAAGAAATAGTGTGCACAATATTTTCAGTACACTCTTTGGTGCATAAGTACATGGTAGCTATTAGTGTCAATATTATCATTATACAATAAAAATATCTCAAAACTAATGGGAATTTAAGAGTTCAGTATATTCCCCAAATACAGAGGAAATAAAATTTAAATTGTGCCTTAAAGGATGTGTAGATTTCATATAGAGGGAAGTAAAAATCTTACTTCAGCTGTGAGGAAGAATGTATACAAATGTAGGAATTAACATGGCCCAGATTGGAGGGGCACGGTGGTTACCCAGTGAGGATTCAGGATAACTAGAAGTTTAGGATGGCAGGAATTGAGGTCATATATGAAGAATGTGTCTAGGATGTGACAGACCTTGAACTCCAGGGGACCGTTAGCCCAGCGTGACGACTCAGAAGGAGCCATTTATCTATTTTGGAGCATGAAAGTAATGTAAACTGCTGTTAGGAAGTTTAGTCCATTGTCTTATACAAGAATTCCTTCTGCAAAGAAAACTGGAAAGCTCTGCAGTCATCAAGGAATGAGGCGAGGAGAACTTGGAATCATTCTGGCTGGAAGTAAAATAAATTTCTGTATAAAGCTCTAATTCTATATGTAAAGAAGAATCTGTAAGGATCCGTATTTTACAGAATAATAAATGAAAACAGCAATGAAAGAAAAGTATCATGGTTCAGACACAAATTTAAATCAGGGGTCCTTAATTTATTCCTGAAGAAACTAAGGATTAATGAGTAAATATCATATCCATCCTGTGTGGTGAAATGAAAGCAGATTTGTGTGTGTGTGAGCCCCACCAATGAGAAATCAGTGTCACTGGGTAAGTAACGGGACCTAAACTTGCTGGATGAAGACAGAGAGCATGAGCTTAAATAGATACAACGTTGGGAGTCCCATACGTTAAAACTTAACGTGTTACTCAAACCTTACTCTCTTTAGGGTCCCCTATTGTAAAATGCTGTTCTCCTTTTAATATTGGCAGTACTATGGCTGGTTGATTTTTATGGAGAGAAATCATTCGTCTTCTAGGCTGACTGTATAGTTCCAAGTTATCAGGTTATCAACAAACAAACAAACAAACAAAAAAACCCAAACAGTTTATTTAAAAATTACACTCACCTTCTTTAAGATAGTTTAGAAACTTACATGTTGTATATCATAATAGACACTAAAGAAAGACAACAAGAGAGCCCTGGCTGGTGTGGCTCAGTGGATTGAATGCCGACCTGCAAACCAAAGGATCACCAGTTCGATTCCCAGGCAGGGCTCATGCCTGGGTTGAGGGCCAGGTCCCTGGTTGAGGGTGTGTGGGAGGCAACACACATGGATGCTTTTCTCCCTCTCTTTCTCCCTCCCTTCCCCTCTCTCTAAAAATAAATAAAATCTTTTAAAAATACAACAGAAGGAATATAAGCCATTAGGATTTTATAAGGAGTTTTTTGTTATTGTGCACTGGTGTTCTGAATTTCTTGACAGCTAAGACAAAAAAAAGGAAATATATTGTATTATGGATTTTGTAATGTTTATAAAAATTATATTATGAAACAACCTACTGACTTTTGTGTTTAAATCCAGATTCATATTGTTCACCATACAGGTGTTTATCTTTAACCTGAATTTTACAGACATGATATTTAAGACAATAATTACATTCATTCCTTATAAAAGTTAAGAGGGTGCACTTCAGTGGTAACATTTCCTAAGACAGTAGAAGACCCCAATATCCCAGGTCAACAAAATCAAAGTTAATACTACATATAACTAGTATAATTGAGAGGTAGAAGTAGTAAATTTCGATGACATTTCTGAAATCTATTGTACCCTGCACAGCTTAATTTGAGAGACAGTGAAACTAACTCAGGATTAGTTGGGGAATGAAAGAAAACAACGATCCCTCTCATATTTCTTTTGTATAGAATTTTATTTATCTCCTTCCCATTTAGAAGGTCTACCTGGTATCCTTTTAACAGTGACTGAATGCCTACCTATGTCCCAAGTTCTGTGGGTAATCTCAAAATGATTACACATGTATATTTGCAAAAGCACTAGGAACTTTCTGGAAGGAACCATCATAGACCCAGGAGCGTACAGCCTGTAGGCCTGGTGTGGACGTAACCAAAAAATTGGTGTGTTGTTGTGATGGAGGCTAATGGGGAGTCTCTGCTCAGCTGAAGAAAGAGGTGGTTGTGGGCCAGCTGTGAGCCTTGTCATTTCTAGAAGTTCCTTTCTGGGCAAGCAAGCACTCAGGGCTTGGCAAATGGACAGGTCTTCCTTCATGCTGAGAAACTAATGGAAGCCTGTTTTCCACGAGGAGAGGAGAACATCGTCCTGGATAGTTCTGAAGTGGCTCCCGTGGTAATTGGATCATTTCTGGAGGAGAGCAAAGGCTACAGTTAGTGATGAAATGGCTGGGCAAATGTATTCTGCAAAGCACAATATTTGAAGGCATAATATGGAATTTTTGCTCCGTGACAATATAAAAGGATTTAAAATTAAAAATACCCAATTCCTTTGCCATCTCAGATGTTTATTTTGTTGTTATCTATAGATGAATTTAAAGCATTATAATATGTCAACCTCTAAACCCATCAGGCAGGAAGGCAGAACTTAATGACATAACCTTTCAACTAAGTTAATGAAAATGGTCTAAGTATGTGTTCGTTCATTTACATACTCCAAAGAGTCTCAAGCACCTACTACATGACAAAAATATTAATAGCTAATGCATACAGTGTCTGTTATATTCCAGGCATACTATGAACTGGCTTACATGTATTAACTCAATTAATCCTTACAAGGAGCCTTGGAGGTATTTTCCAAAATTTATGGAAGGGGAAAGTGAGGCACAAAGAAGCTGAGGAATTAGCTCAATATCAGAAATATATCAGAAATATTTCAGAAATATAATGAATTGCCTCCTGAGTGCTGAGTGGTGGCTGAGGATAGAATGCGGGCCAGACCGGACAGTTCCCACAACCCAAGTCCCTAGATACAGAGCTCTTTATCATCATTGTGATTGCATTATTGCTCGTGATGATTTCTGTTGTTACTGCTTTGCTGTTACAGCCTGGTACTCTATCTCTGTCAGTAGAAAGTCATCGCTAGAGACACACTTCCTATTCAGACAGGTGAAAAAATTCCCCTTCCCCGATATAG
The DNA here is from genome assembly GCF_987537825.1 of Furipterus horrens. Lineage (NCBI taxonomy): Eukaryota > Metazoa > Chordata > Mammalia > Chiroptera > Furipteridae > Furipterus > Furipterus horrens. The sequence goes on from NW_028327179.1 coordinate 97,691,468, forward strand.
ACGTGACCTCTGTCATACATGTATGCGTCAACGGGAGTTATCAATGTTCTGTAGTGTAGCAGACACTGTGATGGTGGGCTGGTCATGCCCCCAGAGTTTCGGCTTCTAAGGGTTGAAACGGATAAGAGCTCAATTATAATCTAAAATCATGCTGCTCGGGATTTGGAGGAGGGAGTGGCTATTTCCACCATCGTGTAGATGTGTGCGTGGGGGGAGATTAGGGAGGGTGCGTGTGTGTCATGGGACGCATGAGGGGGATGCACAAGAGGGACTGCAGTCAGAACAGGACAAATTTGGGCATAATCCTTACATTTCTTTATTTTCAAAGATAAAGTAATTGAGAGAACAGTGAACCATTCAAAGCAACTTGCCAGTCTCGTCTACCCTCCCTCGACGTCTTAAAACAATATTTTAATGTAAATGCAAAACACCAGACTATCTTTCACGTCCGGTATTAATACTGAATTTTAAGTGTTAAAGACTGAATACAGGTTTAGTTTTCAACACTGAATACAGGCTAGAGAACTCAATAGTGAGCAGGAACACCGAGGCCACTGTTGGAAATGGCTGGGAGCATCGTTTTGGATGAGATCATTTTAAGATATTTCTCCACTGATCTTTGAAATCCTAGCAACATCTTGTATTTGAACTTTGGAGGTAGCCACTGCAGGGGATTTCGCTTTGTCTCCAGAATATGGAATTTGTCTTGAGGGTGTCCTCAGGGGTGGGGTGGGGCTGTGTGTTTGTGTGTGTGTGTGTGTGTGTTTGTGTGTGTGTGTGTGTGTGTGTGTGTGTGTGTGTGTGTGTGTCTGTCTCTTGCCCTGGAAGAGGAGTATGTGTGAGCCGTGGTGAACAGGGACTTGTTCCCCAAGACCACAGGGGTGCATTTCTGATTTGCAGTGAGGTATCTTAGAGGCCCGTGGTCCCGACTGCAGCGACTAAAAAAATGCAAAGCACTTCCTGGGGTATCGGATCCACACGCTGATTCCAAAGCAGACTTCTAGTAATAAAAGGGAACTATAATTTCACCATCTGAACTAAATTCAAAGAAACATCTTGGCTGCCATTGGACCTGTAATTATGGACATAGTACTAGTATAAATACGGCACTGGGTAATGGCTGTGCAAAGTGGCGTTCTGTGTGATCATTTCGTATCATATTTGATAATATTGCACGCAATGTCGAAAATTAAACTTGGTGTTTTTACTGCTAAAATGAGTAAAAACTAATCAGAATGCCAGCAGGTACAATATCGCTGAATGAAAATACTACATTCAGACAGCTGTTTGTATTTTTTTTGTACATGGCCTGCATAGTTAGTATGATAAATATGAATAGAATTTTCATGCTGACATTTAATTAAAACGAAATTACCTATCATTGTTACCCACTACACAGGAGCTATTATTTATGTTGATAGTATTCTAATACCATATTAGACTGAGATTGAATTTGTTTCAGTGGTTTATATGAATTGAATTATTTCCAATTACTCAGTTTTTTTTTTTTTTAAAGCAAAGGAGTAGATCATACTGCATTGTTCATAGATATAGCATCTTCCTCTTTGAAGAGTTAGAGGTAAAAATTGTGTGGTTCTATGTAACTCTTACTGCACACAGTTTTCCTGGCTTGTCTTTTTGGCTTCACTAAATATTCTGGTACTTTTCCTGTGCCCTGCGGTGATTTACATTTTAGTATCTGTGCTGACATTGTTATCACTGCTGTGACGAGTTTAACTTGCTACAGTCAAGATAACACTTTGCAGTCAGTGGGGCAGTGACATTTATGTTCATCTGTCCGTCCATCCATCTGTCCCCCACCCAGCCCTCCACCTGTTGTATGTATACTGTGGATTCCCAGGGATAACTTCTACTTAAGCGAATTGAGTTGTGTATTGTAAATCTTCTTTTTTTTTAACAAGTGGCGATGCAAAATCCTTACTATGCAATTCAGAACATCCAGATACCAGATACTGGGTATTGTAACAGTTGCTTCTATTGACTTACAGACGCGACATACCGCTCCGTAACATCATTCTGCTAGAAATGTTTATTTAAGTTTTGTTCTAAGGACACAGCACTCTGTACAGTCCAACGGGAAATGTCTGCGGTTTGCGCTGTCCGGGACCTTCTAAGTGAAGCAAATCAATTCACCGTGATTCTGAAGGTTGTTGTTTTCTTTCTTTTTCTTTCCTTAAGGATAGATGGTACAGTATTCCCTCCCTTATCGCGGGGATTACGTTCCAGATCCCCCGCGAAGTGGGAACCTTACATGTATTCTACTCTCTTAAACCTACGTAACTTTAACAACATACGTACACAGTACCGCAAAATCCCACGATATAGCGAAACATCCGCGATAAATAACTAAATATAACATTTAAAAAAATCCCGTGATACAGTGAGGCCGCGATAAGTGAACCGTGATATAGCGAGGGGACTACTGTAGTATATTTATATCAAAGCAATAGTTTGGCACAAGGTTTGGACTCCACTAATGTGATTATGAATCTTAAGACTAGACTTTCCTTCCCCTTAAAAGCCATGTATATCTTTTTAATTGGACAAATGGAAGCAAAACAAATGTTTCTGAGTCAAACCCATATTCAAGTCTGAACTTGTACAATGTCGTTTACGTTAAAAACGGTTGACCAGTTCCTTTCTACACACAGCATAACTAAAGCAGCAAATGATGCTTAATTCTTACTTGAGAGGAAATCCACTCATTCCAAAATAGAACATACAAATAATATTATTCGTTCATTAGATGATATAGACCAACTGGGGAGAAGAGAGGAAAGGCAGTCCACATATATGATATAAATAGCTACCGCAGTCAGTTGATGAAAAGCTGGCTGCTATTACCTGTTTTAAGTTCTTGTGAGGATTTTCAAGGAGAGGAGAGAGGAGCATTCCCCCATTGCTCGCCCTGCCCTGAGTTTATCTGCAAGAGACTCTAAGCAACCGATAAACTGCCAGCATATTGCAACTGACTTACCTGCCATCTCAACATTTGAAATAGATCAAAAGGACCCATGAAGTTTTTCTTATAACTTCCATGACCTCAAGTAACTTCCTACAATTTTTGACATGAAGTTACTCCGAAGGAAATATATGACAGGATGACTTTAAATGTTAGACATTTGTGCTGACAGGGAGGGTTAGCTGATGAGCAGGCTTGGGTTTTCAGATTCCCAGAACAACCAGTAACATGCATGCTTGCGATGCAGCACTGTTTTATGGTTAGGCTCTAATGTGGGGGCAGTTTTTGTCTTGTGTCTATTTACACTTGGTGAGTTTGTGTTTTAATCAGTAAGCTGCCGGGCAAGAATGCAGCCTTTATGTTATCTGTTATGAGTAGCCTTAGGTTAATTGCTGTATTTAATTTCCTATTAAGCTACAGCTTCTTGTGACTTGGAACTGCCTGAGAATGAAAGACTTCTGGTAACGAAAGAAAATAGGTTGACATGGGCCAGGCAGAAATTCATCTGTTCTCTATTTTCATAAAGAGCAAACGAACTCATCCGAAAGCATATATGTGCGCCCCTGTGTTCCCTGCAGCAGCATGTACAGTAGCTAAACTCTGGAAGCGGCCCCGTTGCCCATCAGTAGATGAGCGGATAAACATGGAACATGACTCAGTGGGACTTACACAACAGAATACAACTCCGCCGTGAAAAGAAGGAAGCTTACGTTTTCAGACGGCATGGGTGGACCTGGAGAGGATTATGCTAAATGAAGTAAGCCAGTCAGAGGAAGATAAACGCTTTATGATCTCTCCTATATGAGGAATCTAATGAACAAAATACACTAACAAAATAGAAACAGACATGTAGATACAGAGGACAGACTGACAGCTGTCAGAGGGGAGGGACGTTGAAGGGCTGGGTCAAAAAAAGGTGATGGGATTAAGCAGAAAAAAATCAACGGACCAACCAACCAAACGAACAAACAAACAAAGCCTCTTAGCCACAAACAACAGTGTGGTGATGACCAGAGGGAAAGGGGGTGGGGGAGGTAGGAGAGGGGAAAGCAGATAAATGGTGATGGAAGGAGACCTGACTTGGGGCAGTGAACACACAATACAACATACAGATGGAGTATCATAGAATTGTACACCTGAAACTTATATAATTTGATTAAGCAATGTCGCCTTAATACATTCAATAAATAAAAATAGAACAAATAACATGCTGAGTCGTAAAAAATAAGAGCAAATAAAAAAAGTGCTTATAATTTGAGACATTGCTGTTCATTTCAAATAATAACCTCTCGAGTAAGACATAACTGCTTATTTTTCTTAGTTCTTTCAGACAAATCAAGTAAACTATAGTCAGAAATCATGTGATCGTGTCTTATGATTTAAGTTTTGGCAATGGCTGCATCTTTTGAGCTCATTTTAAGTGAGGTCATTTGCATACCTTATTAATTCGTGTTTATCAGATGATCTTCATTATTTGTAGATAGTGATATATACCTTTTACTTTGTAACATTTTTATTAATTTTTTTTCTTTCCCTCAATTTAAACAGATATAGCCTGTGCTTCACTTTCTTATCAGTTATAGGGATTAAAATAGAGAAGAAAGAGGTTGAATGAATGATCCAAGGTCAAATTCCATGTCTCATTAGAACCCTTTATGCAAGTGCTGAGCCCTGTCCTCTTCGGTTGACATTTCACTGTTGGGGACCCTGATGAGCCAGGCAAAGAGGAAGTAAGAGTGATATTGGTTATTTAGAAAAATGTAGACCAAAATGTAGTGCTGGGAATCAGGGACACCAAAGAGGGGAAACGTGGAGTATAATAAAAATCCGGTTACAGCCCTGGCCAGTGTGGCTCAGTCGGTTGGAGCATCGTCCCACAAACCAAAAGGTCACCGGTTCAATTCCCGGTCAGGGCACGTGCCTGGGTTGCAGGTTCAGTCCCTCGTTGGGGCACGTGCGAGAGGCAACTCATCGATGTGTCTCTCTTACATCGATGTTTTCTCTCTCAAATTAATAACCATGTCGTCAAAAAGAAAGAAAGAAAATGCATCACCTTAAAAACATCCCACTGCAGATGCGCCCGCGGTGGGCGAGCACAGTCGCGCGGCTGTGTTTGGCTCTGAGAAGCGGCTAGGCGAGTAACCTCAGTGAGATGTGTAGACTTACGGGATAAAAAGGCCGCTATATATCCGTGCTTGCCTCCCACATTGTAACTGTATTCAGGGATATGTTCTTCAGAAAAACATCTCCTCCAGCCACCACGTGGCTCTGCTGAGTGCCTGTTCCCTCCCCTAGCCCTTGAACTCCGTTTCTTCAAAGTGGCCCTGCTCTCCTCCTTCTGGGGCCTCCGGTACCCAACAGAGAGGCCATCAGAAGACAGGCACCGGATCCAGTGACCTGAGGGCCTTGTTCAAGCAGGCACTCCCTCCCTCCCTCCCTCCCTCCCTCCCTCCCTCCCTTCCTTCCTTCCTTCCTTCCTTCCTTCCTTCCTTCCTTCCTTCCTTCCTTCCTTCCTTCCTTCCTTCCAGCACATACTTACAAACTAGTTGAACTGCCGTCTCTTAATCAGATGGAAAATTTTATTGTTTACCGCTTTACGTTGTGGATAATTCCCCAGCTTCCTAGCTCCTAGAGTGGTAAAGACTGATAAACTTCTGTATTTCTTAATCCCTTTTCACATATTCGTATAAATTTTAATACTTATATGCCATGATGTTTGAACTTCCTTTTATTAGAAGATTCTGTATAGATGTAATGCATTGAAATTAGAAATTCAATGAGAGGTTCCTCAAAAAATTAAAAATAGAACTACCATGAGATCCAGCGATTGTGGTTCTGGGTATTAATTCAAAGAAAACAAAAACACTAACTTAAAAAGATATGTGCACCTCCGTGTCTGTCACAGCATTATTTACAGTAGCCAAGACAAGGGAACAACGTGAATATACGTCAGTGGATGAATGGATTTTAAAAAGTGTGGCTTAGCCCTGGCTGGTGTGGCTCAGTTGGTTGGATGTGGTTCTGCAAAGCAAAAGGTCGCAGGTTTGGTTCCCAGTCAGGGCATTTGCCTGGGTTGTAGGTTCGGTCCCCAGTCAGGGTATATGTGAGAGGCAACAGAGCAATGTTTCTCTCTCACATAGATGTTTCTCCCCCTCCATCACCCTCTTTCTAAAAAAAAAAATAATAATAATAAATCTATAGAAGGCTTGGTTACAGGTGATGGAAGAGACTGGGCATCCAATTTTTTTTTTTTAATGCGTGATATAAATATACAATGGAGCATTATTCAGCCATGAAAAAGAAGGAAGTCCTCCCATTTGCAGCAACATTATTTTAGCATTATGTCAAGTGAAATAAGTCAAACAGAAAATGACAAGTACGGGGTGATCTCACTTATATGTGGACTTTAACACTCCCCCACCCCCACCCCAAGAAAACACAAGTGCATAGATACAGACGATAGGTTGCAAATGGGTGGTTGTGATAAGCGGGGTGGGGCCTGGTAGAGGATAGGCAAGCAGGGTGAGGGGGGTCAGAACGTAAAACCTTTCTGTGACGAAATAACTAACTCATGGGGATGTGGTCTACAGCATGGTGAGTATGGTTAATAACACTATTGCATGTTTGAAAGTAGCTAAGAGGTAGATATTAAAAGTTCTCAGCGCAATTGCCTTTCTACGAATCATTAATGAAATCATAGCTATTCACACAGCATGCACACAAAGGCAGTCATCTATACTAAGCTCTAAGTCCCAAGGAAGTATGACTTCAATATAGCTCCGTGCCTTTTTGTCTAGTCTTTCTGAGAAGCCTTCTAAAATTTGCCAATAATATCATATCTACCAAAAAAATAATCTCTGTATTTATTCCTTTTCTTGCATGTTGTAATGTACCTGGGAGGTTTCTTTTCCCCCCTAAGTTTTCTGGTCCTCCTTGTGAAAAGTTCTTTCAGCAGTAGTAACTGCTTCTAGGAATCCTGCACTCATTACATGGTCTGGAAAGAACCCTTTCGTTCCCATGGCCATGCACCCCTGTTTTCTAAAATAGGAGGCCTCTAACGGTCTCCTTTCTCCACAGCTGGTTTGGAACTAAGCTGACTTTTCCTAAATGATTCTTTTGTGTTAAACCAAACATGCCCCGCTATTACCGATGCTGCCAGACTCATGGGGGCCGAATTTCCAAATTCGAGCTCACGTCGCACATGTCAATCTTAGCCGAAGGAGCACACGCAGTAAACTTATGCAAAGCAACGTAATATTGTCTCGGGGTATTCTGTGTGTGAGAAAGATAAATTTAACATCTTTCATTGCGGTACTGGTTGTAAAATGATGATCATCAGGATTATGAAAGGTGTATGTAGCAAGATGAATCCTGGTTTTACCCATTTAGTCCTATTTCATTTCTATTTTTCATATTAAAATGGAAATAGTCAAGTGTTCAGAAGTCTTAAATGTGAAAAGCATGAGCTCTCATCTCAAAGCCAGTTTTCTCTTTAAAAGATGTCTTATTTCCTTACCCCTAATAATGTCATGCTAGTTCACTGTCTACGTAGCATGCTGGTAAAACAAGATGAAACTCATCAATTAAGTATTTTTTAAAATTATAGTACAGACTTCTGAAAATCATTATCCATGCGCTATCACTTTTTTCTCTGATGTGAAACAGAGATATTTGTCAATATCCAGAACAGTCTTACAACTAACTTGAATACCTGCTCTCCTTAATTATTCATGTTCTATGTTTGGAATACACACATTTCTGCAAACTGCAGGTATTCAGAAAAAAAAAAAAATAAACTGGTTGCATCTCAGGAGAGGGGGAGGGAAGCATCTCCAACAGTAAGTTACAGAATCACCTCAACTGGAGTAATGGTGATGCAGGGGTGAGTGGTATATAGAGTTTTTAAAACACATTTAGGAATACCTGAATATGTACATACTTATTCTTTATTTTAAAATATAGTTTGTTATATATTTTATGTTACTTATTGCATTATTGTTATGTTATATATCTATATATCCCTTACTGAAAAATTTAAGTGATAGAAAAATATAATTGTAATGAGTTAACCTCTAGTTCATTGATTTAGCAAACACTTTGGAGCACCTACTCTTGCTAGCAGATACAACTGATTTGAACCTGAGAGCAGCCCGAGGAGACAGATACTACTGTTATTCCATTTTCCAGTTGGGAAAACTGAGGCCCAAAAGGTCAAATGACTTGTGCAGGTCATAGATCCAACATGGTGGAGCTGGGATTTGAACTCAGGCTCTCTGGTTCTAGAAGAGTTGCTGTTGAATGCCTGGCTCTGTTGCTCCCCGAAAATAAAGCATGGTGTCACAGAAGCATCTTCACCTTGTAATGTCTTCCTGAGACATAAATGATGACTCTTTTTTTTCTTAGCATGTATGCAGTGTTAAATATATCAAACATCTCACAAGCACATGCTGATACAGGAATTTCAGTAGTCAGGACATTGAATCATACAGGCTATTATAGTAATCGTCGGCAGCCATCCGTCTCGAGAGACGATGGCGTAGCTTCTTGAGAGTCTATCTGCACCGCCGAGAATGGCTGTGCAGTCCGACTCGGGAGTGACAATCCCTGCCACACTTGTTACAGGTGAAGGCAGATGGCCGTTGTTGCTGCTGTTGACGCTATAGTAATATAACAACTAAAACATAATACGAAAAGCCTTCACCTATGTGACTAGCCAAGACTTTCCCATAAAGCCGGAGAGACTTTCAGAGCGTTGGATGTGGCTGAGACAAAGGAATGTTAGAAAATATCACTCAGTATCTCAACTGTCTTCTTTAGCTAAGCTTCTTAAAACTATACAGCTCATGAATTTGCGCTGACATTGTTTTACCTCCTTACACTTTCTGACGCCAGACTGGACCTGTGTGTTCCTGCTTAGGACTCGATTTCCTTCAACACGAATTGATTATCCCTCTGGAAGTCTGTTAACTTGGGTAACTTGAGTGGGCGCTGCATCGGGTTTTATTTATTTTAGCACGTGTTGATAGAAACAGGTTTCTGGGGGGCTCGTCTGGTTGAGCTGCACAGCAGAATCGCCGGCATCCGAGTGGGTTTGCATCTCTGTCACTCGGCTGCAGCTGTGGTGTCAGCTTCTGACGTCACCTGTGAGCGATGGTGCCTGTGAGTGATGTCACCTGTGAGTGACGTCACAGTTCCTGTTCCCTGAAGGGAGGTGGATCCACTCCTTTCATTGCTCATAGGAAGTTTCCATTTCTTCTAAATGCACTTCAGAGGTAAGCAAACTAATATAGTCTGTCCTCATAATTGTAGCACACGCATGATTATAATCCATGAATATTTTATTGAAATAGATATATCTCAATGCACATTTTCTCTATGACTACAGCAAAGAAGTTTTTAACATAAGCTGTTTAAAATATTACCGGGGATCACATAATTTAGAAAGGTCCTATAATGTGTCTCTATGGCTATTGTTGCAATAATAAATCACTAGACGTTCCGTTTTGAAGTTTTCTGGTGTTAGCCTGCACTTTTCAGGTATTATATCTCTGCCCTTGTAAGGTTTTTTTGTTTGTGTGTTTTGAGTGTCTGTGATTTTTCAGATAAAGACGTTAATGCAAAGAGATAATGCAAGGAGTTGGACAGGTGTCATGGCTCATTTCCTTCCCGTAGAGGAACATGTTATGTAAGTTCAGTGTTACGCAATAGCAATATCAGAGAGGCAGCAGATCAGACAGAGCCCTTTAAGATGCTGTTATTTTCATGGTGAAGGTTGTGATATAAATTGATCTTCACTTCCCCCCTCTGGGCTCTAACTTTGGTCACAATTTTTTTCCTCTTATTGGACATACTGAAGATTTGGAGAATAGTTCATACAGCTTTCAAAGCGGCAGATTGATTTAATTGACTACAATTTAGCAAGGGGTAGTCATCTGACTATAGCAGCATGAAATTAGGTAGAAAAGGTTTTTCTGTTTTCACTCATTCAAATTTCTTTGACTTGCTGAGTCCAAACATTAGAGTTAAAAAAATCAACAGTAAAAAAGGACAATGAAAGTTATTTTCTAAATGGCTGGATTACCAGGGAACAAGAAGAAATAAAATTATACTGAAACAATTTTCTGGCCTCTGGAAGATCAGGTCATAATTAAGAAGTGTTTACAAATGACCAACAGGCCAATTTAAAAATAATTTTCAGAAGGATGAAGTATGGGCGTGGTGAGATTTTAGTTGATAATATTTTGTATTGTTGTTTAAGCTGTTATAATTCTTCCCACTTTTCTCCCCTTATTCTCCCTCACCCAGACCCACCCTCTGCTCACCCTCAGCCAGTCCCCACATTGTTGTCCATGTGCGTGGGTTGTGCATAAATGTCCTTCGGTTAATCCCCTCACCATCTTTCATCACCCCCGCTCCTGCCCCTACCTCCTTTCTGGCAGCTGTTCGTCTCTCCTGTGTAGCTAAGCTTCTGTTACTCTCTTGTTTGCTAGTTTTCTGTGATCATCAGATTCCACATTTAAGTGAGATCGTGTGGTAGTTTTCTTTCACTGACTGGCTCAATTCACTTAGCATAATTTTCTCCAGCTCTATCCGTGCTGTTGCAAAATGTAAGTTTCTCCTTTGTTACTGCTGCATAGTACTCCGTTGCGTAAATGTACCCCAGCTTTTCATCCTCTCATCTGCTAATGGACACTTGGGCTGCTTCTGTATCTTGTCTATAGTAAAGAGCGCTGCTATGAATATAGGGGTGCTTAAATTTTTTTGTATTCGTATTTCAGGATCTTTGGGGTATGTTCCCAGACGTGGAATCACTGGGTCAAAAGGGAGTTCCATCTTTAATTTATTTAAGGACACACTCCACATTGTTTTCCACGGTGGCGGCACCAGTCTGCATTCCCACCAACAGTGCACCAGGGTTCCCCTTTCTCTGTATCCTCACCAACACTTGTTGTGTGTTGATAGCAATTCTGACTGGTGTGAGGTGATCTCTCATTGAAGTTTTAATTTGCATCTCTCTGATGATAAGTGATGCTGAGAATTTTTTTCATGTGTGTATGGGCCCTCTGTATGTCCTCTTCGGAGAAGTGTCTATTTGGGTCTTTTGCCCATTTTTCAGTTGGGTGGTTTGTCTTTCTGGCATTGAGTTTTATTAGCTCTCTGTATATTTTGGAGACTAAACCCTTGTCAGATGTATCATTGGTGAAAATATTCTTCTATACAATGGGTTCCCTATGCATCCTGCTGATGATTTCTTTAACTGTACAAAACCTTTTTAATTTGATGTAGACCCATTTGTTTATTTTCTGCGTTAGTGCCTTAGGAGATCGTCGGCAGCCGTCCGTCTCGAGAGACGATGGTGTAGCTTCTTAAGAGTCCATCTGCACCGCCGAGAATGGTTGTGCAGTCCGACTCGGGAGTGACACGGTATCTGTCTCCTCCCGTGTTGAATCGACATCTTGCGATGACACTGGAGTGTCCTCTCCAGTGGAGCTGAAGCTACAGAGCCTGGGCAGGGTGATATGGAGGGTCTGCTGTTGCCCATGCAGCAGACCCCCCCTCTCTTCGCAGCTGAAGGGTCCAAGGGAAAGACGGAGTCAATACAGCTTGGCTTCAGGTGCGCCGCAGGAGTTGCCGGTGTTGACTACAACGTCAAACCGCCTTAGGGACTCCGGCTCCGGATTTTCTGTCGGGGTTTACTCCCTTAGCCTTTCCCCTGAAGAGGTATGCCGCAAGGCAGCGGAGGTTTTTTGGAGTCAGAGTTTTCCTTCTCTGGCCTTAGGAGATACACTGTTGAAAATACTTCTATGTTGAATAGCTATGTTACACCTATGTTTTCTTCTAGGATATTTATGGTTTTGTGACTTACATTTAAGCCTTTTATCCATTTGTTGATAATATAAGGTTGGTGCAAAAATAATGTCCAATTTTGAAGTCTATTTTAAAAATGAAAAAGCCCATGAGTATGAAAATATTTATTCATTAACATAACCTCCTTTGCTTTCTAGAACCTCGTTCCATCTGTCAACTAGCTTATAAATGCCACACTTGTAAAATTCTTTAGGTTTTGAAGCACAATATGAATCCAACTCATTTTCAGCCTCTTCTCTTGATGTCAACCTGAGACCATCAAAATGGTTCTGTGGTCCCCGAAACAAATGATAATCTGAAGGAGCAAGGTCAGGAGAATGGAGGATGAAGCAATATTTCCCAACCAAGCTCTTTCAAGAATTTTTTGGTGAGTCGAGATGTGGAGGACAAGCATTATCGTGATGGAAGATGACACCCTTTCTGTTGACAGAGGAGGGTCACTTTTGGTTCAAAGCTGCTTTCAAACAACAAAGTTGTTCACAGTAAAGATTAGCAGTAATTGTTGGATTATTGTCTAACAGTTCGTAATGGACAATTCCTTCCATATCCCACCATACACTCAACATGATCTTTGGGTGAAGTCCTCCTCTTGGTTGTTGAACTCTTCTTTCTCCTTGACTGATCCACGATCGGTGGTGTTAACGTTATGGTAAAGGATCCACTTCTCAGCACCTGTAACAAGCCGACCTAAAAATGGTGCCTGAAGGTGTCACGATAGCAATGATTCACAACAAGCAAAACGCTGTTGCAGATTCTCTGGACACAGTTCATGTGGGACCCGTTTTCCAACTACTGAAACCTTTCGGATCCTTTTCAGTTGGTGTAGCTCGGTCGTGTGGGCTATGTTACATTGTTCTGCAGGTTCCCTGGAGGTAATGGTGGGGTCTTCTGTGACAACAGCTTCCAACACTTCGGAATCAAGTTTTTTTGGACGACCCTCTTTTGGCTCGTTTTTCAAACTGAAATCCCCACTTCGGAAACGGGAAAACCACCTCCTACAACTTCTTTCAGTCACTGCATCGTCCCCATAAGCTCTCTGAGTAGACTTTGCTGCTGTACTTGCATTGGCACCTTTATGAATCTCGTAGAGTAAAACATTTCTAATCGGTCTTTAGATGGGACGAACATGGGTGCAAATATTGCAGATGATTATGAATACTTTGATAATCTGAAAAAATAAGGTATAAATTACTGTGACTTCAACAAGTTCTAAGAAGAGGCACTTTAATAAATACTATCTAAAACTTTCTTTTAAGAAAGTTGGACATTACTTTTGCACCAACCTTTGGCTCTAGGATGATGACATGCTCATTAATAAAACAGACAGGAAAAAATAGAATGTCTAGGAGGAGGATATCAATAAAAGTGGATGTTGAATTATCAAGGACTCAGTGGAGCATTATTTCCATTTGAGTAACTTGATTATCATGGAATCAGCTACGAATTTTGACATTGAAATGGGAAAACGTGGGAAAGTTGTACTTTTTTCAGCGACCTGCAGCTAAGTGGTTCCCACCTGGTTCTCACGTGAGAGAAGCAGAATGTCCATCTGGACCTTTGGCAAGGAGAAGACTCGCCGTGCAGAGCTCAGAGGTCTCCTTGTCAGGTTGCCCAGCTGTGCTGTGCAGGCCTGAGCCTCCATTGATGCTGAGAGCAAATACAGGCGACTAAACTGCCTTTGTAAGAACTGCCTGAGGGACCCCTCAGAGCGGGAGTGTGGCCATAAGAGCGGCCGCAGCAGCCTCCGAAACAGAGAAGACGGAACGTGGAACACAAACTGAACCTCCTCCCGGCCTCGCGCGGGAATCAGGTTGAAGGCTCCGAGCGTGGGTGTAACCATGGTGCCCGGGAGAGACAGACAAAGCCGAGAGAGATGCCCTTCTGGGCCTGCCTAACACACGATGCTACACTCCAATCTTGGGATGCTTAAAACATTAAAAAGGAAAATATTGTTCATCTGTGGTCATAGAAGCAAGGCTCAGAAACAGGGAGAATGGGGGGTAGCAGTCATGTGGAATGAGTGGGTTGGTTTGTTTTTTTTTCCCACCAGTTTTACATAAGACCTGAAGTTCTTTTATGCTAGAGGTTCTTCCCTTTGTAACCTAAACGTTTCCAATTGTAACAGTATTATTTAAATTTGCAAACACATCTGGGGACAGTCATTCCGTTGCTTTAGCACAGTTGCGGAGCCTTCCAGTGTGACCTGCTGGTGAGGCCACGTACGTGGAAATAAACTCATCAGGGGGAGCGGCTATAAAGAGAGAAGGGTCTGCAGAAGCAAAGGAAAACATTAGGTGACCTTTGCTTCTCTTCCTGCCGAGGGCCAGCATCATTGGTTACAACCCAAGTGACATTTCAGTTACAACACATTTTAGAGCTTGTCACTGATAGCCACCTAAAAAATACTCATGGGTTTTGATCGTTGGGTTTTATTTCTTTTCTATGGGCAAGCACCTAGCTTCTGATTTGAGTAAACTCAGTAGCGGGGCCAGTACAGACACAGCAAAGTATTTGTACTGTCGGATAGATGGCATTACCTGCTTCACAGCAAAGAAGTTTCCTTTCTACTTCTTAACCGTCAAACGGCTCCCTCACGATGATGTGTGAGTTTTGGGAGGACTTCAGCTGGCCTGTAAAATATATGCACCATGTTGCGGGGCATCTGATGATTTTCAGAAACATCATGTTCTAATTGGAAACTTAGCAGTGATTCATGTGCTCAGGAATGGCTTTCTGCCAATCAGGGGCATTGTTGTTTGGAGTCTGGAATTATCTCATCCATGGGTCCAGTCTCAGAATGAAATGCAGGAAATTGAATCTGGGTCATCTATTGCATCCTCTTTCATTTTCAAGGCATTTTTTCCCCCTATGAGTAAGATGTGACATTGTTGTTTTTCTTCTCTTCACGCCTAGTGACTATGACAAGACCTGCCACTCAGTAGGGCTTCACTCGGTGTTTGTTGAATGAATAGTAGATGGAAGCAGAATGGAAAGAGAAAAAGGGCATAAGCCCACAGACAGACGGCAGTAATGCTAGAGTTATTGTCGCTACAAGTTGTAGAATTTGCAAAATAGAAAAATCTGATTTTAATAGATGGTTTCCCATACAATACACAGCACAGAGTAGAATTGGAGGATGTAAATTTACTTTTATTACAGTGAAAGAGAGAAGAGGGGTTGATTAGCATTGGAAAACAAAAATGGAAACTAGTAAATTTTTGAGTTTTCTTGCAAAATATTTTTCTGGTCTTTCTAATGTTCCTGGTAACAAGGCATTGTCAGAGTGTTCGGGTATTTAGAGCTGAAGAAATCGTACATAATATCAAATTAAATGTATTTTGCATGTGTTTGGGGAGACTTTCAGAAAAAATCTCTATGTGGGATCTGAAGTTCCTGAGAAACACCGTGCAGATAGTTTTATTTTTATGGGAAATACAGGTAAAAATCGTAAGTTTAAGGAAAGTGTGCTGCAGCCGACTTGCCTGTTTCAAGCATCATGAGCTATCTAAAGACCGTTGTGGAGATTTTTAAAATTTACATTATGTTAGGTCTAATGGTTCTTCTCCAAATGTTTGTCTAGTACTTAAAACTGATCAGAAATAACAGAGAATAAAATGTTAATCTCTGGCTCTTGGTGTTACGCATTACTTTTCCCATGGACATCACCAAAGGGAGGCTGAGGTAATGATTGTGGTAGAGACCAAGGCAACAGATGATATTTGCATGAAAATGACAAAATCAGAACAGAAGAGTAAAACTGTGTTGAGTGCCTTTCTGCTAAGTACCCTTGTATCCATAAACAATGTAAATAGATGTGCCCCTAACTGATCCATAATATCATCTGTAATGTGAATCCATGGGATTTCCATAACTAACATTGTCCAGGAGGGGAGATATTGCCCCTTCTAAGAAAAGCTATAGGCCAAGCATATTCCTAGGAAGGCATTAGAATAGACTTGTATTAAAGATAAGTCCAAAGTAATAGCTTTTACCCATTTAAAAAATTTAGAACCTTCTGCAGAAAACTGGAATCCTGAAAAATGCAGAATTCCTGATTTTTGAGGAAAGCCATCATTTATTGAAATTGTTTCTGTTTCTATACCACTTGACCTTACGGCGTTAATGAAGTTGATCTGTTATAATACATGTGCATTCCCCCTTCCCCCGCCCAGTCTCCTTTTGCTTCAGGTATTTATTGCTCATTTTATCTCCTAAAGAAATCCCTCTTATAAGGACCATGCTTTGGTAAACTGTATCTGAAAAGAGTTAAAGTGACTTCATGCCTTGGCATTCCAGGGTTTATTTGCATTTTTAGAAAGTGGAGGTTTCTGATATTCTGAAACCTAAGTGGAGAGGGTTATTATGGGATGTTAGAAACAGTGGTTTAGCCACCCAGTCCCAACCATGAAGACAAATGAAGAGAAACATGCACACACCCATTACTGACAGTTCTGCATTGTGACTCCCATCTGCCCTCCAGAAAGGTTCTCCTTAGGTCTCCGATTTAAATTGAAATGACAGGTGTCCAGTGTCTCCCCCTTTAGTCAGCAGGCATGCTTAGGTGGCAGTGAATGGTCTAGTTCCTATCAGTATTATATTTCTACCATCTCCCAGGTAGGATTTCTCGTTGAAGACTCAACTGTCTATTCTAATTTTATTTTTCATAGGTTTTCCTTTTCTTAGGGTACTGTGAACATATAAACTAGCTCTTATCTTTGTCTTTCTCCAAATTCACAGCTTTTGGTGAGGAGAGGCACAAAAATATTTTGAAAGGTAATCATAGATAGCTATGTGCTAATACTAAAATATTTGTTTGACCAAATACAAAACAAGAATAAATACGCCGACACCCTGGAAAATAATTAGATGCTAACAGGCAGTTTTAGCCTAGCTAAACAAAAAGTCAGGATTCCTGGAATACTATTAAACAAAACAAAATAATAAAACAGGCAACATACTTTTCATGCATATTTGCAAAACACTAAACGTCTGAGAATTAGAAGATAGAAATTATATCAATGTTTTAGGAATCCTAACGTGTAAGATACGAAGAAGTAATCCAAAACATCATATTCCTGTCTTTGTGACTCAAAGCAAATGGATTTAATGCCTGTCGCCCCTGATTTTGTGTTTGGGTGTTTTCCTGGAAAAGAAGACCTGGCGTGTCAGACTGACATGACTTACTGAATAGCACCTTCCCTTTTCCCCTGTTTTTATACATTCTCATAACTCTCTGTTTAATTACTACTGAGATTTCAGTTTATAGAGTGAGAGGGGAGACCCACATACACACAGAGAGACAGAGACAGAGAGAGATTCAATGTATGAAATGAACAGAAGACTCACACATAGTAGGTGTTTAAGGAATCTGTTCTTTATTTCTTTCCATCTTCCTCCCTTCCTACTTCCCCTGCCTGGTATATTTTCAATAAAAAAAACTCTGCAGTTAATATTGGGTCATGGAGACAGAGTATGTGACCATAGTGAACGTAACAATAATTAAGTTCCAGTTTGAATACAATAAGATAGGAAAACTTGAGACACACTAGCTAAGACTTCTGTAGGCAGTCATTAGCCACAAACTGAGCCTACTTTCTGTAACACATCATCTGTATATTAGTGCGCTCACCACCCCAAGTCAGGTCTCCTTCCTTCCCTATAAGTTTATTAATGTCACCCCAATAAATTCAGTAAAAAAGGGAAGAAGTGAACCTAGTTTATACCAGTCTCCAAAATAATTGCTCAGACTCATCATACTTGACTCTCTTTCCCCCTGGCTGGTTTGGCTCAGTGGATTGAGCGTCGGCCTGCGAGCTAAGTGTCGCTGGTTCGATCTTCCAGTCAGGGCACATCAGAGAAGGAAAACTCTGACTCCAAAAAACCTCCGCTGCCTTGCGGCATACCTCTTCAGGGGAAAGGCTAAGGGAGTAAACCCCGACAGAAAATCCGGAGCCGGAGTCCCTAAGGCGGTTTGACGTTGTAGTCAACACCGGCAACTCCTGCGGCGCACCTGAAGCCAAGCTGTATTGACTCTGTCTTTCCCTTGGACCCTTCAGCTGCGAAGAGAGGGGGGGTCTGCTGCATGGGCAACAGCAGACCCTCCATATCACCCTGCCCAGGCTCTGTAGCTTCAGCGTCATCGCAAGATGTCGATTCAACACGGGAGGAGACAGATACCGTGTCACTCCCGAGTCGGACTGCACAGCCATTCTCGGCGGTGCAGATAGACTCTTAAGAAGCTACACCATCGTCTCTCGAGACGGACGGCTGCCAAGGATATGTTGATTAAGCTCTGGGAGATTATATTTTGACGAAATAGTATTAAGAGCGAAGCTAACGCTCGTATGTTCTCTTTCTTAAAATCCTAATTCTGCTGAAGGTCACACATACACACACACGCGCGCGCGCGCCAACAAAGAGGGGACAAAACGTATTTGTATTGAGGCCAGTGACGGGTACTGGGGTTCATGTCTCCCACACCTGCATGTGAATGACTCAGAAAGTCCACACACTGTCATTCCTGTTGGTTTCCCCAAAGCCCTCGAAGAGGGGTAATGCAATCCATCTCAAAGCCCGGAAGACAGTCTCGCATACCTCCTGTCCGAACTCCCCAGTCTGCTGCTGTCAGAGATGCTCTGGATCAGGTGCTTGACAGCGGGGGTCACTGGCTGATCGCAAATTAATTCGAACAGCCCTCGTTCCATGGAGGACCAAACTGTCA
The DNA here is from genome assembly GCF_987537825.1 of Furipterus horrens. Classification (NCBI taxonomy): domain Eukaryota; kingdom Metazoa; phylum Chordata; class Mammalia; order Chiroptera; family Furipteridae; genus Furipterus; species Furipterus horrens. The sequence continues at coordinate 97,710,040 of NW_028327179.1, forward strand.
TGTGCCTCCTGGTACTGTTCGTTGTGATATAAAAGGAAGGGTTTCAGCACTTATTATCCCATTTACAATTTTGTATACATGGTTGACACATTATAGCCACGAGGAACCCTTACAGTGCACGGGGACAGGTACATGCCCCAAAGCGCCGTAGATTAGAAGAGTGACAACGTTTTATATTTAACTTAGGGCAGCTCTAGACAGCGCCGCTGGCATCCAAACAACACAGCTATGTTACGATCCAGGTTGTAATTGAACCAGCAAGAAACGAGATGTGGTAAAATAAACAAACGTGAAAAATAAGTCTCAACCTGTTGGGCAACATGCTGCCTATTGGATGTCCAGTTTTCTTGTGGAAGGAAGGTCCCATTTCATTGATTTTATTCATGTTTAGATGTCAACTACGAAGAATGAAATATTTCTCATCCTTTGTGTGAAATTAGCTTGATTGTTCTTTCCCCTAGGGAAAATATAAAATCAAAACAGCCACCTTGTGTGATATTCAGGATTAGCATGCTGCTTGTTTTATACCGTAAGGTGCTAAACTCTGACATGATGCTAAAGTAGATAGTAAACTTTCATCGTTACTATGGAGTGAGCAAGGGGGAAGTTTTACTAATTCCCTGAACTGAATTCTTCAAGGGTATTTGGAGAGAAAAAAGGAAGACATTTAATATTTATAGGATTCAATGGTTCCATTCCTTGGAGTCGAGTCTACATGAAATCTTGATTTAAGGGCAATCTGAGTTAGCCAAATAGTAGGGGAATTTAAACTATATGCTATCTAACCTTCTGTACACTGTGGCTCGCCTGCGTTGGTTAAACACGAAATTCTGAAAACATCTGCAGCAGATAGATTTCCGAGGGCACTTTTTAAGTAGTAAAAACAGTTGTGTATTGGCTTGCACCAAAACAATGAAACTTCGATAAACACTTGATAGTACTCTCCTAAACATTCTGCAGACGTTTGCCACTACAGCACAGTAACACCTCAGATACTTCAAATGAAAATTTAAAAGCACTGCTTCGATAACTAATAGTTCATCTAGCAAGCAGTCCATTCATATTTTCAATACTTATCAATGAATGAGAAGGCTATAAACACTCAGTGCACTTTGAAGGTCAGTTTTTATGATTGCATAATTTTAAGCCAGCTGAATCCTCAGTGGCTATTACAATAAATGGGGATGGATTAATGTTCTCTTAACTAAAGTGAACTTTTCATACAGAAACAAAGAAAGAACATTAAGCATGCCCAGCCTTAAGTGAAAAGATTAAGAGCTTCATTCCATGGAATAAATTGGGCAGGACCTGGGAGCTAGGACATCTGTCCTGATATCCGGGATGTTAAAAGGGTGATGGCATCATGGCTGGGGAGCTGACCATTGCTAGAAGGAGGTGCAGGTTATGTGGTATCTGTTAAAGACAAGAAGTTCACTCTCACCTGTAGTAAGCACAGGGTAAGCATAAGTACTAACATGATGTTCTCTGTCTTAGCTATGTCTTCTAAAATATCTAGATGTTTACTCCTTGAGAGAATTAGAATCATACTATATTTTTAAAAGAAATACAACCCATCCTGTTCCAAAAAAGATAGCATCTTATCCATAAGTGGGCACGGTCACTCTTCTTTTTTGTCATGTCTTTTTATTTATACTTTCATCACATATATAGCAGGCAAGCTACACATGGGAATCTTGCTCACTATTGATTTAATGTGAAGGGTGAAGCTTACCCATATTTGTATTTTGATTGCCTAGCATGTCTCCCAGGACTAAGTAAATACTTCTGTGTCTAATTTGATGTTCCTGATCATCTTTGTCAATGACAATGCTTGTTTCTCTCACTTGAGAACTCTGACTTCAAACTATTGCAGTTCCTCCACGCTCGTTTTATTACAAATTTTTATATTATTTTATTTTATAGCTGTTCTATTCTCATCAGAACCTCATTTTAACACACTGTTACTGCAACCCTTTCGAGCTGACCTCCTTCCCTGCTCTTAGGTCTTCTACCTTGAATCTGTTTTATATACAATTATGGCACTGAATATTCTCAGTGAGTTTCCTGCTTAAGAATAGACAATAATTACAATAATTCTACATTTCTTGTTATATCAAAGTATAACTTTTTCCCTGTATTTTACATCCTCCATCATTATCTGCATTTTTCTCCAACTTTATTTTTCGTTACACTTCAGTGCGGTGTGTCAATCAGAAATTCTCATTCATTGATTTAGCAAATACTTTGTTGTCAACAGTAGCATGCCAAGCACTGTTTGAGGTTCTGGGAATATGGCAGAGCTTCTGTGTCATCGTTTTGGGGGGAGCAGTGGAGTGGGGATTATAATCAGTGAAGCAAGGAACATGCCATATGGGTTTCTGGTCACTGAGCTTCCTATTTTAAGAGACTATGAAGAACGAAAATCTTCAGTATTCTTGGCTGTTGGAAGGAGCATGGTGGTTTGGATGATTGAGGTCGTTGCAAAAGTGAGGAAAAATATTAAATGTCACTTCAGCTTTTTAATTCGCCAGTCAGCAAAGGTGTGCTAAGTGTTTTATTATGTGTCAAAGCCAGTACTGGATCCGCATTCTTTCTATCCAATTAGCCCAGCTGTAATTGTGTTGTGGTTTGTGGAGAAAAGTTATATCATGATCGAGCGATTCCAGGGTCTGATATATGATCAAAGTGTTTAGAAGGGGATGATAAATTATCAGAAGGTGTTACTCAATAACCAAATGTTAAATAAATTATTTTGTCTGTTGCCAAGTTTGTTAGTTTGTCCCATTTATCTAACGGTGTGATTTCTAGCTGCCTTAGTCATTCAGAATATAGACCCAAGCTCAGACTAAGCAGAAATGAACCTTTGAGGGGAAAGAAAAATTTAAAAATATACCCCGCCAAACATAATTTGTAAATCCAAACTCAATGTTTCCCCTTTGGGCGAGGAAAATAAGCATGATAGCTCCCAGATTAGGGCCGTTGGGCTCTAGGTTTATGAAGTTCAATTTATGCCAGTCACTTTGAATTTATTGATGTTGCTCTAGATAGTTAGTGTGGTTTAATGAAGTCCTCACAACTTCATGTCTTAAAATTTTAATTTTAATTTTAATTAATTTTTAGAGAGAGGGGAGGGAGGGGAGAAAGAGAGGGAGAGAAACATCAACGGGTTTCCTCCTGCACGCCCCCAACTGGGAACCTGGCCTGAAACCCAGGCACGTGCCCTGACCAGGAATTGAACCAGCAACCTTTTGGTTCAAGGCTGACGCTCAATCCACGGAGCCACACCAGCCGGGGTGTGTCTTAAACTTTCAATTTGCTAATAATTCTGTAGGTCAGAAGTGCAGAAAGGGCTCAGATGGGCTGTTTACCGGATTTTTGTGACATCTGCTAGGGTGGTCAGGGCCGGAAGAGCCGCTCTCCAGGTGAGGAGTGAGTCACGCACAGGTGTGGCAGCTCACTGCTCTTTGGATCCCTTGTCTCTCCATGTGGCATCTCATCCTTCAGGAAACCCTCCACCAGGTCTGAGTTTCTTGTTGTGTGGTGGTGTGTCTGCAGTCCTATTTCTGCCATGGCGGCTGACTTGCCCCAGAGTCATTGTTCCAAGAGCCCTTCAGGGACGCCAAGGGTCCCTGACATTCCACATCACTTCTGCAGCATTCTCTTGGGGACCAATTATTGAGGAATGGGAATTAGATTCTACCTGCCCATGGAAGGAGTAGCAAAGAATGCACAATGATCTTTAATCTGTCACAAAGATAATGCAGACTTTAACAATGACCACATTGAAAAAATATAATGATAATATACATGAGAATGCCTTTAATCTCTCTAAAAATTAATATATGTTCAAAATACTTTGTTTACCAAATCAGGAAACAGGTTATTACATATTTAAAATATTTATGGACAAAATTAAAATTTTTTTATTTCTAAGTTATTGTTTACTATATGTTTATGTATATACATAGGTATATAGATACATAGACAGCCCACTGGTAAGTAAAATGGAATGATATTTAATTTCTAAAAATGCAGCAATATTTGTAATCCTAATGGCCCAAAGTAACTCCAACTATTAAATTTCATTATCAAATTCGTGTTTTTTTATCTTGAGATTACTTATTTTAGAATTATTTACTCAAAAAGTAGAGAGGCAAAACAATCATAAAACTCTAAAGTATTCCCACTGGTGAGATCAGTTGAAAATAAAATTGGAAACATCAGGAAATCAATTGCCTAAAGGAAAATTTAAATTAATTATAATGTCTTAAATATTCTGTGAAGAGTAATGAAGCTGAAACATGCGCCCTTTATTGTGGTGACTTTGAACCAACTGTTTTCTTTCCATTTAATATTTTTTATTTATTTATCCACTCAGTCAGAAATCAGCAGTGATCCTCCAAAATATGTCATATTTTCCATTACCTCCAAGTGTGCATTCTCAGAGAAATTTCCAGATGGAAAGCTGTGTTTATAAAAGTGTCAAAGGGAGCTGTGAATGTAGGCTTTTCTTATTTATTAACAGTCACCACATGAGAATTATTCATTAACGTGTTGCACTTATAAAGCACATGATAAGCATCACTACACATGAAAAGAATTATTGAGGTTACCTTTTTTTGGACACTAGATTCCTGTTTGATTTTTTTGGCTATAAAACATACGCTAGCCCGGCCAGTGTAAGATAGGAATGCAGCATATAAAGAGAGGGGTAAATTAACGCTCTGCGGGACTCCCAGGGTGATTTGATTAGGACGAAGGTCAATCCCTTCATTTAAAAGACTAGATGATGTCAACCTGAAACCTCTTTCAAGTCCAGCGGATGTGGCTATCCGTCATTATAATGTTGTAGGATGAACTGGGTGATGGGGGTGAGTTACTTTTGCATTTTCAAAGACAATAATCAACCTAAACCAAAAGTTCAGACGCAGTGGTCAGAAACATCCATTTCGGTGACAGCATATTAAGTGGCAGCGTAGAAACACGCCTCATCTTTCATGCCCTGGAAAAATAAGTGCATGGATTTAATGTGTTATTTCTTCGAGCACAATAAACGTTTTATTTCTTATTGTTATTAATTTCTCACGGTACACGTTCCTAAATAAGGTGAGAGAAAAATCCATTTTGAAGTTCAAATTATATTTATTCACTTAGACAACATATGAATGATCCCAGTATTAATATTAATTAGCAGGGTTTTTGTTTTAAGTCAACTGCTGTTCGAAAGTAAACCAAATGTATCCTGGCTCTGATATGATAGAGTGATTTCTTGCTCATTTACAAAACTGGTGCTCCCACTTGGTAGCTCTTTTCAAAGTAATAATTCAAGGGCCCTGGATGGCTTCACACAGTGTCTATGCCATTTTCAACAATGAATTCGCAGGTGACCGCATTTATCTTGCATAGGCTGACAAATAGGGAGAAATGTGCCTGGAAAATTTTCACGGGCTAGTTCTGGAAGAAATGCACGGAAAACCCAGCCGGAGTCCTGCCTTATGGCCAAGCAGTCCACGCGTGCCTAGGAAGAAGGTAACCCGGGTCGGATGACGGGGACTCCAGAAAGCCCATTGTATGTCAGAGCCTGAGATCAGCAATCTGAAGTCAGTGCACGGGGGCGTAGAGAAGGTTGGAGGTCCAGCAGTAGCCTCTGCTCAGGCCTCACGAATCAAGAATTTGGTTTTGAGAGTCTCATACACTATATGGACAGTAGAATCTACCAAGAGCTCGCTCCTCGACCCTCCGTCTCGGCAGACGTAACCGTGTACAGTTTGAAGCATGAAGGAGCCCGAACTGCATGTGTGACGTCTGTGTTGTGTATATGACACCACCGAAGAGAGTTTGGTTTCCGGCACTAGATAGCAGCGCCTTCTCCAAGAGGGCCTCCAGCCACGTGACAGTGACAGTGACAATGACATTGCCAGCATGTCCACGACCCCTCGACAGCAGTGAAGAGCGACTCGCTGTTCTTCTGGAGGACTTTGCAAGTGTTACTTTACGGTTCGTCAAAACAGCATTCCACCCCTCGATGACCTTCATTACTTCTCATCACCTCCCTGCATGTGGAGGGTAGTGCCCTCCTCGCTCACCTGCACCCCCTTCCTCCAGACAGGAGGTGATTTGTGATTGACACCGATCACATCCCAAGCTCTGCCCCAGACCCCGTCGCTGGTAGTGCGGTCAGGGTCCGCATGTTTTACCTGTGACTGTGTGTTTTCACTCAGCTGTGAGCACCTTGGTGTCCCGGGTTATTATTATTTTTTTTTTTTTACTTTCTTAAGTATATTTTCTTGATTACGCCTCATGGCCATCATCACACCCTGAGCTCCATGGAAAAGGTCTGGCAGTGGGCAGGTGCTCAGAAAAACATGGTTGAGGAACTCCGAGCCTTCCGCTGACTACTCCGGCTTACTCTCCTCTGAATTTTATATCAAAACTCCTATATTCAGAGGTCCAATTATAACACAAGGCTCTGTGGTCTACTTTTGGTCATGGTGTTGCCTATCAGTATGTATACAGTTTGCAAAACTTCCCCATCTTGAGAATGGAAACATTATAGTGTAAGCAGATTGTATCACAATAAACTGAACTTAATTTAAGACTATTTATTTTTAGTTATATTAATATAATTTACATAAAACATAAGTTTAAGGTGTACAACATAATGATTTGCTATACATATAAATTATGAAATGATTACTACAGGAAGTTTAGTTAACATCTATGAACTCAGTTACATTTTTTTTTCTTGTGATGAGAGCATTTTTAGTATATGACCTAGGATATATACTCAATAGAATTATAGCTTTATATGTGAGAGATGGTTACAAGATTTAATGTGGTAATCACTTCATAAGGTATATAAATGTTGAATAACTGTGTTATACACCTGAAACTCATATAATATCATGTATCAACTATACTTCAATAAATTAAAAAAAATGGATCTCTTGATGAGTGATTTATTTAAATATCTGAAAATTTTATTTAGTGTGCATTTATTCCTTTATGTGAAATAATATTTTATGGGTAATTCCAATAACATGCATGAGCTTACCTATGTATGAAATATATTGCTAAAATTCTTAAAAATCATTACAGATGGTTAAAAACATAGAAAAACAGAAAAATCTTAAAAGTGTAATGATTATGCAGAAATGCAGTAAACCCCCAAGGAGCTAATTTTGAATGTGGCCATGTGATTGATTAGTAGAATAGAATGGGAAATTTTGCCACGCCTTGTGGAAAAATCCCCTACAGTGTGCTGTAGGGGAAAATCTCCACTAACTCGCAGCTACATTAATTAGGTTGATTACAGCCCAGTTCACAGGGTACGAGCACACTCTGGACCAGAGAAGCAGTGGACACGTGTCCCTGGTCAGTGACTTCTTAAAGGATGGATATGTGACCCGGTGTAAAACAATCAAAACTAAGATCTGCTTTTGTTTGAAGCTATGAGAAGGAAGGGTCCCCTTTTTCCTCTCTCCTATGCTTAACTATAGGAAGATATGGAAGTAGGGCCACTGGCAGGTCTCTTAACACTATATGGAAACTGTGACTAACTCAAGGTAGAGGCGAACAGAGCCAGGAAACTCACATCCTTATCTCTCCCTGACACATACAACCTTGTGGATTGGTGTCAGAGCTCTCTTTCTTCCTTTTACGAATTCTAGGTAGACAAATCTTTGCGAAAATAAGATTTAATTCTGTGCTTTAATGTTTTATCAGTGATAATATAAAAGTGGTAATAAAAGAATATTTCTTCATTTTTACAAAAGGCAGTTGAAGATACTGTCTAGTGTTTTCCTAGTAAATCTGCCTAGATTTCAGTGTCAAGAAGAAAAGATCTCTTCCAAGATTATTTATTGAATTTATTCTACCAGCAAGAAAACTGTAATATTTCTTTTGCCTTTCTGCAGGGGGCTAAGAGTTCAGTTTGTAATGCTCAATAGGGATTGAAATCAACCCGTTCATTCTTCTGTTTAAGCATTTTAAGACATTTCTCTGTCTTATGTTTATTAGTTGTCCTAAGTTTATTGACATTATTCTTTTTGATCCGTTTTTACAAAATGATCAGGTTATAAGTTATAAATGAAATACTGCTAATTTGATTAATATTCAGAATGTAAAATATTGTTGAGAAATTTTACCCAAAAAGTAGATATACTATGCAGAATCCTATGTCTTAAATCCCAGTGTGTCTCTAATTAAGTTACTTTCATATTTATATTTATTATTAGTTAAAAGATAAAGATTATAAGTGCTTTTGATGATATTAAGGACTTGGAACAAATTTTGATTAATAGATATATTAGCACAAATAAAAGTGATGAAGGCAGTGTATCAGTGTGTCAAATGTATGAAAGATATAAAAAATGTTGAAGTTATTTTGTATAGTAACACTAAAATTTTGGCATACAAATAAACAACTTTATCATAGACAATATAATGATGCTTATATATTGCGAAAAAGAAAGGATATGACAATGAATTTAAAAAGTTGAAAAACAACTTGTGGAAAAGTAGCTTTAGTATTTATTTCTTGTGTTAATTTTGAAAAACATAAATAAGCCAAGAACAAAAGCAAATTAAAAAAAAAAGAAAAAAACAGGCTTTCTAAATTGTCTAAGACATATTGATTTGATCCTCAAAGCCTCTTTTGGGGTAGGTATGGCAGGCATTATTATATGTCATTTTCTTGAATAACCCTGCATTTTTGGCAGTAATTCTGGATGTCTGTAAAGACACTGAATTTTATTGATTCTAATATATACATATACACACACACGCATATATATATATTAAGATTTTATTTATTTATTTTTAGAAAGAGGGGAAGGGAGAGACAAAGAGAGGGAGAGAAACATCAACGTGTGGTTGCCTCTCATGTGCCCCCAACTGGGGACCTGACCCGCAACCCAGGCATGTGCCCTGAGTGGGAATCAAACCGGTGACCCTTTGGTTTGTAGGCTGGCGCTCAATCCACACGAGCCACACCAGCCAGGGCAAGATATATTTTGAATTGAAACATTTACAAATAATGAAACCTAAAAATCATGGTCACACAGGTAGAGTTAAACCATTCTTTCCTTGTACATGTGCACATATCAAAGGCCCCAGCAGTAAAACTTGCAGAATGGTTGTCCCCAAGGGAGATCATTTTCCAGAGACAGTAATAGAATACATTTTTAATTTCTAGGAGCCAAATGGTTGGAGAAATATTTGACAGAGGTGGTGAACCAAATATGTTTACCAATATGCCACAAGATGAAATAAGGAAATGGCAAGCCCTACATAATCCAAAGTCAGATTGCAGATGCTAATAACAATGGCTTTTACCCCAAATTGCCACACAACCAATGCCCTTCATAGCCCAGGGAATGTCCGTGTTTGAAAAAGCAAAAACATCCAACTCTCAATCTTAATGTGATTTAAAAGAGTTTAGTGTCAAGTGTAAAGAAATTATAGAATGTTAGTGTACTTTGCTTATAGATTTTATGTATATACATGATAAAATCTATCTCTAAGTGTAAGTACACTTTTTCAATACATACAATATAAAAAACGGAGATATTGGAAAGCACATAATTGAATTGGCTCATTGTTTTCCTCCTTCATGTTATGTAAAATGACATGCATCTACCAGAAGGTGACCTCTTAGGTTTAAGTTACAATAAATACCTATTATCCTAAGTTCTGGTTTGGAGTAGTTTGTTCCATTTATCTGTTTATTGATTCTAGCGCTGATACCACAATGTTTCAATTATTTTATGCATACAGCACATGAAAACATTTTAGCATCTGTTAAAGCATGTTGTAAAAAGAAGAAAAAAAGCATGTATTGAATCGAGACAATTTGAGGTAAATGAATAATCAGAAATTGTCAAAAGGCAATTTAGAGTTTTTAAATTATCAATTTATATAGGGAATTGTATATTTCATTTGTTCCACCCTAGAACTATTGCTTATTCTTAAAAGTTTAGGAGATAGTAAAGGCTGGGTCTCAGACCAATGATGGGTCTTGCATATATCGATATACAATTGGTCAGTGGGAATAATTATCTTAAAATACTCACTGAGATTCTGTCAGCTTTGAAAGACTGAGAAATCTAAAAACAATGAAGTTATGATTTTATAAATTGTGCCATTATGGGCAATATCAATACTTACTGGTATTTTTTCTGTAGTTTTCAAAACATCACTTTTGTTGATATCTCATAATAAACGTGAATGACTAAAAGTATAAGGAGGAAGAGGATGGAGAAATGCTATTGTACAACATACAAAGAGCAGTGTTTTCCTGCCATTTGACTTTTAAGCCCTCAAAACAATTTCTTCTGCAGGAATTTCTCGCTATAGTACCCAAGTTCTGAAGAGAATGTTTTCAGACTGCGGTGCCTCCATCAACATTCTGTCTTCTCTGAAATGCAAATTCCTACATTAGCTTCACCAAAATAAACTGTCCCTCCTAAGACAAATATTTGACATCCGAGGCGATCATTTAAGAAGAAGTCATCTATTTAAGAAAAATAATTGAAACTAAAATTAGTTCTTCCTGTGTATCTTAAACTGATATTTCAAACAGACCTGCTTATGTGAGCTGGGGTCTGTTAATTCTATGTATTCTTCAGTGGACTACCGTTTACTAGACTGTGACCTTCCGCCTGGCCGTTAACCAGCTGAATTCATTCGTTACATCCCTTAAAGCATTTAGAGAAAACACAATACAATTTCTAACAATGTGAGCAGAAGTAACAGCCATATCAGATGTGGAAGTCTGGCATTAATTAACATGAAGAAGCGAGGCTAGAAGAGTCTGGAGGGCAATATGTATGAACAGTGTAATGCAAGGTCACGGAACAGCTGGTTCTGCATTTCCGTGGTGAACGCGGCTAATTAGAATGGATTTAGATTTTATTTAGCAGAGATTCTGAGTTCTTTAAGGGTAGATGGTTAAGGAAGAAAGGAAAATCAGTGGCTTGGAGGAGTTGTGCTTGACCATTACAGAAATGACGTATGAACGACACAGTAAGTTAGAGGATTCATAAAGGCTCCATCAAGATGTGCCATGCTCCAATAATGGGACTCTTGCGTTTCGGTCGGCGGTGCATTATAAAGGATTTTTAAAATTAACTTCACATATCTAATTAGTGTTTTCTCAGTTTCTTCCTACTGTGGGATTCTCAGATGAAAAAGGAATCTGGAAAAAGGGGGGTGTTCTTCAGGCAAATTAGGGTCCTTTTGGATTAATTATAGTAGGTCCGCTGACCGTACCTGGTAAGAGGGTTGGGGTTCTGTGTGATACTGATATTTCTTCCCAGCTTCAGTTGTCCAGTGAGCAAAGGCCAAGACAGGTGGGGCGTTTCCACTACCTTTATAGCACTAACTTCTGTGCTACAGAGAACACACACATAACATACACACACTTTCACACCTAGAGCCACACACAACCGGAGAAGTTCCGAATGCCAAGTCACACAGCTCGTTCACGGCAGGGCCCGCGTGGTGCCTTAGAACCAGTCACCTATTTTTCCCCCCACCCTGCCCCCTCAGTAAGCAATGTCAGGCGTCACGGTTTTTACCACCAGAGTTTTACAAAGTGTCCTCGAAGGGAACCAAGGGAAATTGAAAGTAAATGGCGTCTTGCTTTAGCTCCTAAATGAACTTAGAGGCGAAGGGAAGGGAAACTCTTTCCTGGTAGTCCAGCTTAGGACGAGGAGTGCGAGGAGCAAACGGTAGCTAAAGACACGGGCTCTCGTGCCTGGACTCACCTTAGAAGCGAGCCTTCTCTGGTCAAGGGCATCGCGCAGCACGTGGACCGTAAAGGAAGCCTAGGCACCAACCCCCTACTAAGGGCCCTGCTCCGCTTTGCCTCTGTAACAATGAGCAAGACAGACACTGTTCTCACGGGGGCTTACAGGGAACTGCAGGGGGCGGGGGGGGTATGAACACAAGATGCCGATAAAAAGGGACAAGGTTAAGGGCGAGTCAATGAAAAGAGAGCAGAGTTCCTCCCGAGGCCTGATAGGTTACTAATCTGTGTCACGCGAGCGTAAAGGTTTTTTCGCCTGTATGCCTATTTTTGTAAAGTCCCTTCTGGACAAGCAGGATGGAGAGAAGAACACCGCTTTAGCGCTAGCACGGTGGGCGTGGGGGTCGAGTGTAAGGTTCCTCCTGTGGGCACGAGGCCATGTTTTGGGGCATTTTGGCAGGTCGCGATGGAACGCCAGGACAGTGTGGTTACGGGGAACGAGGCCGGCCTTGGTCCCTTGACGTGTTTATTTCAATCCCTTTAAATGCTGTAATGATAAAGGATGGGTGCGAGAAAGGATTTCAAAGCTAGAAATGAAACGGGAAAATGTCCAGACAGAGACCAGAGGCGAAGAGAGCAGAGAGCCCGAGAGCTGATATTACCCACATACATCAGACGCATCGCACGTCCTCACTCCTAGCTGGGACGGGAGGGCTTGCGGCAGATGTCAGATTCAAAGGGGCTGAAATTGGAAGAGCTGGAGAGGTCATCGTGTTCAGCTTCTGAATCTCTATTCTGCGATTAATCTGGATGCTATGGACTGGTCATACTCTGGCACGTTTTTCCTAGATGGGCATTTCAGAGTTTTTCAAAACCCTTGCAATAAGATCCTGTCCTCTGTTCAGTTCCCCACGGAGGGTCAGCATTTCTTCATTGCTTTGTGGTAGGCCATCCGATGCTCACGGTAAGAAATTCTTTTACCGGGAGCTTCAGAGTTACGAAAAGTCTGCACCTGAAGCACTTTTCACCAATGGCAGACATTTATTTATGAATTGGGAGAATAAACAAACCCAAGTCTTTGACCTTTCAGAGTTGGTTCAGTGAACTGGGAATGAGATGCGTTCTGGTTACTAAAAACGCAAACTTATTAGCAGAATAGACTGTGGTATTCTTTTTTCCACACTGGGTCCTAATAGATACAAAGCAATAGAAACGTTGCTTAGAGTAAGATTTCCAATATAATCTTAGTCAAAATTAAAGCCAACTAGGATTCCGTATAGCCCTTCTAACAAAACATTTACTACTCCCTCAAATGAATTTAATTGGTCCAGAAGTTTCCTTTTGAAACCTTCTGCAACTTGTTCCTAGCTATCCTGTTAATCATCGTTGTATCTATTAAAAGTCACACACCTTCGGAATCACAGGTGTGATCACTTTTTCATTATTAAAGTTATCTGCTTTTTATCTGCTCTCAGTAGGAATATTAACAGATGGTTCTCCATATCTTGTCTCAGCACGAAGCAAAATAGATGTTAAACAAAAGAGGGTTTTTTAATTTCTTATTTTCACATTTAAAAAATATTATGGGTTGTTCAAATACAAACAAAGAATGATAGGATAAATCTTTATGCATCTGCTAATCAGTCTCAAAATAATCCTGAGTCCATTCCCCTCACTTTAATTTTACTGTTGTTTTGCGAGAGAAATTTAAATGGAGACATTGAAATCATGGTGTATTGGTTTTCTGTTGCTGTGTAAGCACAAATCCCCATACATTCTGGACCTTCGATTACATCCGGCCCACCTGAGACAATTTCCTATTGAATTAGAGTCAGCTGCGGAGGGTACCTAATTACATCTAAATAAAAAATTCTCTTCACCTTTGTCGTAGTCTCTTTTGCTGGAAATAAGCCACAGGTCCTTCCAGCACTCTAGGTAACGCATGAGGTATAGGGGCTTCCACGCAGGTGTGGGTACCAAGGGGTGGGACCATGGAGGCCCCCTGAGGATTTTGCAGCCTTTTGCCCTGAGTAGCAGATCACATCTGCCATTTCTTTACTTCTTGAACTGCATGTGCCATAAGGAAGAAGAAAAGAAAAGGCTACCTGCAGACTTACACATGGCTGAACATTTTCAAATATATCAAAGGAAGGCTCAGGGTCCACAGGACTGAGAAAATGGGAAGTTGATTGGGGAAGAAGTTGTAACACAATTTGATTTCAGAAGGACTGGCCCGTGCAGTAAAAACCAGTGTGCAAAATCCTGCTAAATTATTATGTTTACCAGGTTCACATTCGTCAAAGTGTTTGTTTTGGGGGTTCGTATGTTTACTTTGTTGTTTTTACTTTAAACATCAAATTGTAAGAACTTATTAGTTTTGCTGAGCCTAGGTTTCAGTTCTTTATGTATTTTCTTTCTATGCACACTAACATATAAGATCTATGAGGCAAGGACTTTTATCTGATTTTACTACTGTATACCTGTTGCTTAGGACATTGAGGGTCATGTATTTGATTCTATATAAACATGTGATGGACGAGTGACTGCTGACAGCCTGCGTGTGTGGCCCTGGAAGACCTGCGGGCTTGTACGGACGACAGTGCTGGCACCACGCCCACTCAGGACTGCCCCGAAGCGTCTTTCCACAAAAATATGCTTCTCTTCCTGCTTAGGAGCCACACAGGAACGTAACAGCAGCTTCCTTCTGGAAGCTACCTGGGAGTTGGTGTGCGGAGGGTGAAAATTCATTAATCAGTTTGACAATTTTTGCATATTGTTACAAAACATCGGGCTGGTGTTCAAGGACTCGTTCTGCAACTGCCTCGTGCGCTGTTCTGCTGTGATCATTCTGGCAGCGGGTGCTCTGCCCCGCCCTCCTCCTGGCTGTCTTGGAAATTTATGTCAGGGTTTTTAATTGTGCCTTTCCACTGAGGTGTTTTGAGAACTTCTTTAAATAACAACCGAGCATGCCTGTCAACCTACTTTGTAATCTGCAGATTGAAAATAAAGTATATATCCCCATGTACCTGAGGGAAGCAGAGAGGCATTGGAATAAAAAAAATGTTTTGCAACCTGTTAGGTTATTATATTAACAATATACTAATTATTAAATTAGCAACAGAATAATAATTATGTTATTGTGGCATCATATACTGTATTATTAATTGTTAACATATTATGTTAATACTATACTCATTATTTTAATATTAATAATGATAATGTTATAATAATGATAGTAATAATAAAATGATAGACTCTTCTAAAGGAGAGAGTTATAATTGGTATCTGTGAGTGTGAAAGTATATGCCAACACAAAGTTTATTTAAGTTGATTTGCAACTTAAATTTATACTTTATTCATTAAAACCCTAATGGCATATGTTTTCAAAGGCTGCTCTCCTAACTGGTAATGCTTACTCATGTTAGCTAAGTGGTGCTGAACCCTTTCCATAGAGTAAACTAAGAGCTGCGCCTGGAAGTTCATTAACGAGCCCTAGGAAATGCAGCGAGTTATTGTAGAGCCAGGAAAATGTGCTCAGATCTGTCTGACTCCAAAGCCCTGGCTTCTAACCTTTCTGGAGAGAGGGGGAGAAGGAGAAGGAGGGAGGGAGGGAGAGAAAGAAGAGGAATGGGGGGTGGGGGAGCCTACCACCCAGTACTCCTGTACCCCCAGTGTTGTGACCCTAGACCAGGTGAGAATATCTGTGAAGAATACGCATTCTTCAGGTAAGTCCTGGTGCTGATTGAGGCACATTTACGCTTGATGCAATCACCCTGCGGCCCTTCGTAACTAGTGCTCCACCGTTAGGTGACTGACTACTCTTGTAGAGGAAAAGTTCTGCAGTGAGAGTCAGAAAAACCTGTTCTGGTCTAGTTTCTCCTACTTGCTGGTATGTGACCTCGGATGATAAACGTACTGGCTTGCGAGCTTTAGATTCTCTATATAGACACAAGTATACTTCTTGATAGCTTGGTCTGCTTCTTGGGGCTGTTTAAGATTTAAATGAAATTATACTTTGTTACGATCTGGAGATGAGGCATTGCAGTTGTTAATATCATTGTAGCTATAGGCATATTTCAATCGTTTGTTTCTATTAGTCTTTTAAGGCTTCATTTGATCTTGGGTGGGCAACCCAGTCTCTTTCTCAATAGATTTAATTGCAGATCATTAGGGAGGAAAAAGAAATTGAGCTGTGCCTTTGGACCTAGGCTGGTAAACTAAAAAGTGGCATGATTTCAGTGGTTTAGGAGAAAAATATGAGACAGGTCTGTGGCATAGATTGGCATCTGGAGAGAGGACCCACGGAATGGCGTAGCAGGCGAAAGGATCAGCTATAGGTGCAGGCTTGTCCTGTTGACAGTAGTTACCTGTCTGCACAGTTGGGACAATTTTGTTGAATATTCAAATGCACGGTATAAACTGGGTTTCAGAGGACATGTGTGATTTCTAAAAATAACTCCAGTAAGAATGTGCTCATAGTTTAAAATTTTTTCCCGCTTTGTTCAAATTCCATCGCATCAAAACAAAGAAAGCCTTGTCAACTGTTTGTGTTTTATCTCCGTTCTTCCATTCTTCTTTACCCAGAAAGAAAAAACAAGATTGTGTTTCACATGATAAAGTGATAATTTAAATATGCCAAAGCTTGATTTAAGCAATGGAAAGTACATAAAAAGTTATTTTTATTTAACAGATTTATGTCTCATTAGCTGACCGCTGCGGGGGTAATGCTAATCATGCCAGATAACTGAAGTAAATGTCATTCACCAGCATGGGGTTCCAATTCCACGGGAGCGACCGTCTAGGCATTATTTCATCCAAGTCCAGGAAGCCCCCCATGGTGGCGGCCTGCATTATTTAACATCAGTTAATCATGTTCCTTGTGGATATCGGCCACCTCAAAACTGTCTGTGGTCGTGAGCTGTTTGTGCATGCAACTGTGGTAATAAATATCTCTCACAATCTGTAACACTCATGCAGATGATGTGTAGAGATTCTATCAGAGAAGAATACCAAGGAGTTCTGTTCCCTGCCTTATGCCTATTTAAATAAAATCAGATTTTATAATTGCATTAGTTTACGTAATCTACAATACTTTTGTCCTACTTCTTTTCATTTTATAATATATTTTGTTGCTATTGTTTTATTCAAGCAGGTCTTCGCTCTTGGATTTGTTAGGTGGTGGAGGGGTGACTGAGGAACAGCAACATGTGATCATCAAACTAGTACTTTTCCCACTATTTTCGGTCTCCCAGTGGGTTTCTTGAGTTGTCTATTTTTTATGAGCATTGCTTTCATCTTGGCACAGTGCAGTGACAGGGTGCGTATGGATATCCTTCTGATAGGTCACAATGAGTATTTGGTTCCTTGACTTCACTGTATATTTTAAACCCTCTCTGGCTAAAAGTCTCAATCACGGAGACCTAGAAATAGTACGCACATCAAGACCCACACTATAGACTTTTGCAAAATCAAATAATGATCTTATTTTCTGTGCAGCTCAATTCAATGACATCAAGTGAGGTATGGGTCAAAGTCTACATTGTTGTTTGAAGATCTTCAACAGGAGATTCTGGAATTGTAACCGGACTGAGTTTAAAATTCGAATAACCTGCCTGTGTGGTATGAATGCAAATTCTTGGTGTGTAATTGATAGGATGCTGGTTACCAAGCTTCAGGCTCCTGCTGACAGAGTCCTGCAGGCACTCCTTCCTAGCTCCTGTCCCTCTTGTTTGCTTATAGCCTCAAGGTGTCACCAGGCATAAGTAGTCCCCAGGTACCGCCCTCTTTATGTGGGCTGTGGAGAGGTGTTTACTTCCTGGTCCCAGCTCTTGACTATAGGAACATATGTCCCAGAAATTTTCACGGTTCAAAAAGAAAGTATAGGGTAGAGAGACTGAGGTGAGGCCCAACTCAGCAAGGTGATAAAGACATTAAATATGCTTATGACAGCCAAAAATACTTATAACCACGAATTTAGATGCTATGAATTAAGGATTTGAAGGGCCTATTGTCTTATCTTCAGGTGTTTGGAAAACATCAATAGAAATTGCTTTTAAATTGATAAGCTGATGAAAGTCAATACAAAAGATATTCTTTGACTTCTAACTTGAATGTGAAAAAAAATTCAATAATTATTATTAAGGTAGGAAATGATGCAAGACTGGTGAATATGTCCATTTGTGTTTCTTGTTTCATTTGTTTCATCTAAACTTCACAGTTAGGGGTTCTCTACAGAGTTCATAAATGTCATCCAAAACAGTGATTTATATGGTTTTTAACTTCAGTAGATCTTTGCAAACTACACACACACACACACACACACACACACACACACACACACACTTTGCTTCAGGGTTCCTTTAAGCTCCTAAGCATGACAACTTGGGAGGCCACAGTAAGTGACATTTCTCCAGGTCACTGCTTATGGTTACAGCTCCGACACAGAAAACATTTCTGTCATGTTTTCCCTCATCTCATGCAGCCCAGTAAAAACAATGTCCAAATGCCATGTTCAAGGTCAGCAAAACTGAGTTCTTCAGAACACTGATTGACTGGAGATCAGACACTTAGGCTCAGTTTGGGAAAAATAATAACGGTGAGGGTTACAGATCTGTGGAGTCTAATGAAATAAAGATCAAAGGAGATCATTACAGCTGGATTATGAACACTGGATAAAAGATGGTATTAATATGGACAGAGTTTCGATAACAGCAGGCTAAAGATTGTTGAATAGGATTCATTATTATAGAGAGTGTTACCGGTTTTAAAAGAGTGGTCTTTTTTTTTTTTTTTTAATACTTCCTTAAAAGGGGCAGTCTAAAATAATGATGCTTCAACTAATCACTAAACTTAAACTGAACTTGAAGTGATTTTACATTAAGAAACCGACTCTGCACATGAGTGAAAGGAAGGCAGTGGTTTAGCTTCCCTCTCCTGGGGCTGTAGAACTAGGGGAGGTCTTTGGAGGTGATGAACCATCCCACAGGTGCGGGAAAGCAGGTGCTTTGTGCACCCATCACCTCCCTCCCATGAGGCCAGCAAAGGTTGTGAGGGTCTGACTCTTGTCTGGGAAACTGCTGTTTTGCTTTTGTTTTGGTTGATCTCAATTAAAAAGAGTTATTTTCTGATAGAAGGAAGCTGTGGTTTCATTTCCTTTTATTATAATACAGGAGTGCCAAGATCGGAGGAATGCCTCCATAATTCAGAAAGAATGGGTGTGTGCAGAAGTGCTCAGGGCTATTGTGTGTAATTGAACCTAAGTCACAGGAACACCACGCGGTGGTAGGTAAGTTGATTCACGTGGTGAGTTTGGGCAGTGGAGGGAAATCTGTCAAAACTTGAAAACCTTTCTCCTCTGTACCCAAGCAATAGACATAAGGACAAAAGCAAGTTAAGTTACTGTCATTCCTGAGGCCTCTGGAGATGAGACTGGCCCCCAGAGTCTCTAAGGTGCACCCAACTCCAGCATGCTGTGACTCTAACTCCTGAATGTTCTGGAACAGGGAGCATTCTAGTGCACAAACAAAATATTTTTCTTTATTACCTTAGAGCAAACTCTTGCTCTTTGGCAGGTTGCCATGACTAATTACAGGTGTCACGCCACCGAATGCTAATATAGCTGCAGTGTTTATGTACGTTTTGCAGAATCATAGAAAAAAACAATATCTCTGGGAATGGTTCAATATTTCTTTTGCTAAAATATTCTGAAATTATTATAGGCTCAGATAAATAACTTTTAAATGTGAGTTTTAATAAGGTGGTAGCATGTAAGTATCCCAAGTGAGTTGGTAAGAGGGATTCTGTATGAATGTGTGTGCATGCATGTGCACACGTGTGAGCAGTTGAGGTTGTACTTCAGGGCTAAAAAATTATGATGATATTAAAAACAAATTTAGTGATGTCTATATTCTCTCCTCTCCTCCAGAGGAGAGTTCTGTAGTCCAGCTGTTCTCTTTGATTTACAAATCTGGAAAGATCTCTCCCAGCTAAAGCGTTCCAAATTATCTCAGGATAAAATGCAAAACTCTTATCGTGAAATGAAAGGCTCCTCCATACCAGAGTCATGTTAACTTCTCTAGGCTTTCTGTCCACCACGTGTCTCCCTGACACAATCGAAGCCGCAGACATTCTGACCTACTTTCAGATTTCTCTGTTTCCTTTCCAGTGTTGAGCTTTTACAGTGCCTGACTCCCTTGCTCACGACCTCCTTCTCTTCCTTCAGATTCCAGCCGGGTCAGTTTAACTTTCACCGAAGCAGATTATAATCCTGTGTTAATATCAAGTCTCCGCGGACAACAGGGGAAGAGCCCAAGGCTTTAATTAATTTGTATTCACTGAACAGCCGCTACTCTTATGTAAAAATGCCACAGGGAACATTAAATATGAGCTAGCTACAGACCTCTGTTTGTGGAAAAAGACGTGGAATATTCACATCAAATAATAATATACAATGTCACAGGTAAAATCCAAGTGCTGCGGTCATTTAGGAGGTAGGGTGACCATGTTTTGTTGAATTTGGGGAAACAACTTATTTTGATGTTATTCTAAAAGTTGTCCAGGGACAGCCAACTGACCTGGAGTCTGCACGATCCTTCCCCATGTGGGAAGGCCACCCTCCCCTCCACACCCCCACTCTTATTAGGGATTTCTGGACCCAGGGGTAGGTAGGACGACGACCATGCCCAGCTTGAAGCAGCTAGAGAAGCACAAGATCTTTGCCCATTGTCCTTTACAAGATTATAAAGTATCTTAAGTCTGAGAGGGGGGATTGTTATTTTTTATTGCTTTAAAAAATTAATTAATCAATCATTAAAAAAAAAGAATAATATGGGAAAGGGTGAAGCCAGAGAGCTTGTATGCATGACCCGTGTACATGAACGGGGCTGGGGGTGAGATTGCTGGGGCAGGGGGGTTACTGGGTGGAGGGAAGCAAAGGGGAAAAAATTGAAACTATTGTAACAATATAATCAATAAAATATACTTTAAAAAAAGTTTATAAACTCCATTGGCCTGAAGGACCTTCAGCTCTGAAAGGTACCTTTCAGCCTACTCTTGAGTGGTTAAACAAGGATCCAATCTGTAGGTCTTAGACTCCCAAAATCCAGTTCAGTCATAGCAGCTCCAGTGGTTTTCTGTGACTCTAAAAATGTTAGATGAAAGTCCTGGCTGCTGTGGCTCAGTGGATTGAGCGTCGGCCTGCGAGTCAAGTGTTGCTGGTTCGATTCCCAGTCAGGGCACATGACTAGGTTGCACGTCAGGTCCCCAGTTGGGGGCACGAGTGAGAGGCAACCACAAAGCGATGTTTTTCCCCCTCTCTTTCTCCTTTCCCCTCTCTCTACAAATAAATAAATAAGGAAGCAAACGAACAAATAAATTATTTTTTAAAAAAGTTAGATGAAGTACTACCATTGGCAGCAACATGGACAGATCTTGAGAGTGCCGTGCTAATAAGTGAAGTAGACAGAAAAAGTCAAGTCTCATATGATTTCATTCATATGTGGGATATAAATGAACAAAAAGGAATCAAACAAAAAGTCATAGACACAACAGATTGGTGGTCACCAGAGGGAAAGGGGGGCGGGGGGTAGAAGAGGGTAAAGGGAATCAAACATATGGTGACAGAAGGAAACGTGACTTTGCCCTATGCTAATCGCAAATGTGTCAATATTGTACGGCAGGGATCCCATATTTGAAGCAGAGGAAAAGACATTGAGTATAAAAACTACAAATTCTCTAAATACCCGTGGAAGAAAATGACCCCTCAGCTGTAAGACCTTTTCTTTTTCCCCCAGAAATTGTGTCGTGAGTTAAATTATTTTTATTTTCCGTCTTAATCCTGCTTTGTTTGGAAATACAGTACACTAAGCATAGTTCTCTAGCATTCAAGCCTTCACCGTAGGAGGTAAGTTAAGTCTGCCAGTGTTCTAGGGTAGCAATGGATGCCCCTGGGGAGGTAAATCTCCTCTGGTACCCCACTGCTCTCCAGGACTGAGTTTACCACAAAGGGTTCCCTTGGCCTCTGGTAGGAAGTATATTACTCCCAATGGTTTTCTAGAGGATAAGGCCCATTCCTTAAATGGGACATTGGATTCCATCTGATCGGCAGGAGAAAGCTTGCCAAATGTTTAACGCAGCTGCCATGATTAGACCGTCGGAGGTTATAAACACAGTGAAACTTGAAAAGCTGATTAATGAATATAAGGGCATGGGATAGATATTTAGAATATTTACAGTACTGGCCTATGGCTGAGTCCTGCCTCCCTGCAGTACCGAGCGTGGTGTGGCTGGACCCCAGCCCTCTGCCTCCCACAGCGCTGCTCGCATTGCTCAGGGAGGTTCATGGAGTATTTCCCTGGGAATAAAGAAAGGAAAAGGCTGGACTCGTCCCTACACCCACAGGATCCGGGGAGGATGTCAAAAGGACCCCTACTCTGGTTGTAGATGAGCCGGCCAGGTGAAACGAACGGCTGGATACCGCTGCAGCGGAGATACCATGAGCACCTGCCCCCAAAGGTATGTCTACACGAGGGAGGCCCCTGTACGGAGAAGGTGAGGACCCTGAGCCGCCCCGCGAGGCCGCCCGAGGAACCGCGCGCCCGAGGAACCGCGCGCCCGAGGAACCGCGCGCCCGAGGAACCGCGCGCCCTCCACCCTGACCTGGGCGCCAAACCGTCGCGATGGTGATTAAATAACAAAGCCCCGGCTTATCAATGGAGAACTCCCCACCTTAACCGTCCGCAGGACCAGACCAGCGTACTGCCTCTCCTAGATCACCCCAGTAACCTTCGCCTTCTCCCAGACCCCCCAGCCCTCTCCAGGTACTCTTTGGGGTTGAATCCAACCCGTCTCGGAGTGGACCCAGCAGCAGCCTCCTCTTCCTCTCCCTCCCCTGCGAGGCAGGCAGGCAGCCCACCTCCCCCAGCCGGAGAGGTGGGGCCAAGACTGGGACCCAGCCTTCCCGCAGCCCCTCCAGGAGCCGGAACCCTGCGTCTCCCCCAGGGTCCCCAGGGCATCAGCTTCCCGGCCATCAGGGCTGGTGCGGTCCCGCAGGACTCTCAGCTGCTGAGATGAAGAACACGGAAGCAGCAGTAGGAAACCCGGGCAGAGCTCCATCATTTCCCCCGGGGTAGAGCTCTACCAAAATGGCCTGTTACCCGGGAAAGGCCGTTTGCTCTCGTGGGCATGCGTGCGTTTCTGTCGGCGTTTGTGCCTCCCAGCAGGATTCTGCTGCTTGATGGCCGCGTAGACCTGCGGAGGTGGGAGCGGTATCATTTCCTGTTCAAGGATCTGCTTGCTGTGGGCAACATCAAATGCAATAAAAAGATTAAGATGAAAAATCCAATGAAATTGAGTGACGTGTGGAGAGCAAGCTGTGTGAATGAAGTGGGAGGAGGCGACACTCCTGCTGCTCCATGGTTTGTCCTGGGCTGGCCCCCGGTGAACTCTGTGGCCAAGTTCAGTTCCCCAGAACAGAAGTACACGTAGCTCTTCCTCCTTGAGAGATACATCAGCCTGGAGAAACAGAAGGACCATCCGAAGACCGTTCCACTCAAAATGGTCACCAAGGACACTGGGAATGGCACCCATTCTGAAACTGTAGCAATAAAGAACTTAGATACAGCAAGTGATGCTCCCAACATGTCACTGCCAATCCTAGGGATAAAACTGGCTCTGAAAGAGATCGCTGGTTATGGGTCAATTCTGGCAAAAAAAAAAAAAGGGCGTCCTGTCCACTTCTTGGGCACAAATGTACCTCTGGAGCTAAAATGAGCCACCTTCAAGACGCTGCACTCCAGAGGAAAGGCTCGGAGGGCTCCACCATCCCTCTCAACCTCCAAGGGCTCTGCCTCACGGACAGCCGCCCCAGGAGGTGCAACACCAGCTCACCCTGAAGCCCAGATGCCTGGCTGTAGCCCAGCAGCTCAGGGATTCGGGTCAGAGAAGATCCATCACCAGCTGGCTCTTTGGGCAGGGTTCTAGAACTCCCCTGGCTAACTCACCCGTCACCAACCTCTACTATGCCAGGAAAGCTCTTTGGGGTGTTTCTGCCACATATCAGGAAGCAGGACTATCTGCCCAAACCTGTCTGGGATATGCTTTTTTGTTTCTATCAGAAAGGACTTCTCACAGAAGGAATATTTAGACTGTCAGCCAACATGAAACCTTGCACAGAGCTGAAAGAGAAACAGCATTCTGGGGCTGAACTAGATTGTGCATCTGTTTTTATGATAGCATCTGTTTTCAAGGATTTTCTAAAAGACATTCCTGGGTAGTGTTTTGACATGAGATCTCTATGATCACTGGGGCTGTGGAATGGGTTGAGCAAATGATGAAGAGGAAATAAATACAATTCAAAAGCTATCAGACCAGCTTCGGAGAGCCAGTGTCATTGTGCTAAGGTCCCTTCCCGGGGTGTTTCACGACATTGAACAACACTCCTCAGTCAGGGGACTGTATTTAATTTAGAGGTGTATATCGCTCCCAGCATGCTTTGGCCTCCTCCTTCCTGCAGCCTAGAACCAGAAAACGTGTTTAGAAAAAAAGAACACTCTACTTATTCAATGTCTGATTGAACATTGCTGCAGGATCTTCGGAAAAGAAATCTCTTCCCTCTTTGGAGAGACCTTAGTGAGATGTGAGACTAGTGACGGCGCCCGCAACACCGCTTGCTTCCAGGAGACTGACTTCTATGAGAGCCAGGACAGGGGCTGCATGAAGGTCATGATGCTCCGTGCAGTGGCTTCATAGAGAGCCTCAGTCAGGGCAGCAGAAGCAGGGGCTCTGTCTTAACCCTTAGTGACAATGACCACAACCAGCCTGAGATAAAAGATCTTTTAAAGGGTTAAAAGTCACTAGGACTTAGACCACGGTAAACATCAAGACTTTGAAATGCACCCCAGCCTGATGGCCATGTCCATGCTGCAGGACCGTGCGGATGCCCCATCTGGGACTGCCACACCCTGCTGCCTGTCCCCGGCTGCAGCGGATGCTCCAAAAAGCCCAAGGGCGCATCCGTGGGCGCTGCTCGGGCGGAGCCCAGCCCCACTACCTAGGTTCCAAGCTTTCCTCTCTTTGGCAGTTTTTCCAGAAGAAACTACTCAAGTCCAGCTGGGATGCAATCCCCTCACAGAGAGATGAGGACCATCGGCAGGAGAACCAGCCCCTGCAGGAAGAGGGAAGACCTATTTGAAACAGGTTTTAGGCAGAGGCACTGATTTCAGGAAAAACGACCCTAATACAAGGGCGAAGAAGCAAAGCCTGTTTGGGGGGGAAGGGAACCGTGTGACGCTTCTCTTGAAATGCGAGCCAGTGGCCGTGTCTGTGGCATCTTCCAGCCACCTGTCCACACACGACCATCCCAAGAACCGGCCCTTTGACGCAGACACATCAGGACACCCTCTTCCATACAAAACACCTGCCTCAAGAGTTCCAGGAGGCACTGCTCACGGCCCAACACCGATGGCGAGCCCTGCAGGCCAAGCTGCCTCAGAAAGATCTTTGCAAACAAGCAAAACAAAACGAGCTGCGGAGCCTGTCAGCTGCAAGGAGAGGAAGATTACCTGAAGCAGCCTATGTCTTTGCAGAGAGAGGGGCAAAAGCTCCTTAATCAGAGACTGGATCTGGGGACCAAGGGGGACACGAGGAGCGCCACAGAGCATGTCACTGAGAAGTCTTCGTCCTCAAGAGGAAACATTTGCGTGTCCAGCCCAGACGCTTGTCTGTCTGCCTCCTCAGTGAGTTCCCAAGACAGTACATGCAGGGAAACTTCCTGGCCAATAGATTGCCCTTCTCCGGCTCAAAGAAGGAGGGAGCAACATGCTTCTGACTTGGGCAGTGGCAGTTTCATTTCTGGAATGTGTGGCACCTCCTCTGGCGTGGCTTGTCCAAAAGAAGACACCCTCCAGGGTCAGAAACGCACTCTGAAACTCTTGGTCCCAGCACGTGGTTTGGCCTATTTGAAAAACTGATCCCTCAGAAAGAAAGAAAGGGTTTTCAGATCAGAGAAGAAGAGCTTCTCCAGAAAAGCCCACAGAACCACCTCTCTGTGCCTCCAGTGTTCGAGAAGCCAAGTCACCACAGGGCACAGACATGCCCCTAAGGGCAACGGAACTTTGGAGTAGGGCACACGGGCTGGTCAGGGGGGGGAAGATGCCAGAGCTGGGCTGGACACGGCCCCGTCGGAGGCCACTGAAGAAGGTACTGACAATGGATATGTACGAAATCCATGCCGTCTATTACATAAAGTACCCTTCTCTAAAATAAAACGTATTCCAATAGTTAACATTTGTAAATGTGTTAAGAACAAGGTATTTTCATTTTATTTCGAAGCGGGGACCATTTGTGTTATTATACACATGTTACAAAATAGTAGCAATCCTTTTTTTTCTTCATTCATTTAAAAGTACAGAAATAAAGGTACAGAAATACAGAAGACTTTTCTTTCTCCCTCCTTTCTTCCTCCCTTCCTTCCTTCTGTCCCTCCTTCCTTCCTTCCTTCCTTCCTTCCTTCCTTCTTTCCTTCCTTCCTTCCTTCCTCACTTCCTTCTTTCTTTCTTTTCTTCCTTCCTGAGAGAGGGGAATGGAGGAAAAAAGAGAGAGAGAGAAACATTGATGTGAGAGAGAAACATAGACGGGATGCTTCTTGTGCAAGTCCTGACTGGGGACAGAACCCACAGCCCAGACATGTGCCCTGGGGATTGAACTGGGGACCTTTCATTTTGCGAGATGATGCCCAACCTACTGAGCCCACCAGCTGGGGCCAGCAGACTGGCACTCTAGCATCATCTGCCAGTGTATTGTGAATGTTGCTTGAATACCTTCACTCTGTTGTAAGATCCCTCTTCAGTGGGTCTACTTACAGTTGTACTTTATATTGAGATGAAAACAAAACTACTCTCCGATATCTTCGTTTGCTCAGTTTTGCACAAATAGCTTTGAGGGCCTCACAAGTGTGGGGCGCTGACCAGTGGAGAGAAACCGAGAACCCCTGCCTTCTTGAACCTCATATTTTAGCAGAGAAGAACAAACGAAAAACCATGAACATTAGCTATTACTTTGTGGTAAGTGCTACAAAGGCAATGGGGAAGGGCCGAGGTAGAAAACTGGGGTAGGGAAAGTGGGGAGCAGTCCCAGATATGTAACCATGAAACAGTGTATGGGAACAATAAGATTTACTTACACGTAATCCTAGAGGGTGTGAAGGAGCTGCCTATGAGCACAGGGCGGGTGAGTATGTGCAAAATCCCCGAGACAAGAAAGGCATTGTCATGTCGGAAGCTTAAAAAGAAAAAGGAGCCATGTGACTAGGGGATAATGAACTAGAGGGGGTCGAGGAATATGAATTAAGGCTGAGGAGAAAGCTCGTGTCAGACAGTGCAAGGCCTTCTAAGCTAGCATAAATATGCTTTCTTCTAAGCACAGTGGATGAAGGCTTTCAAGTGGGTGAGTGGCAGTCTAAATTACTGTAAAAATAGCCAATGATATTAAATATTTATATAGCACTTATTATGTGCCAGACACTTCTTAAAGGACTTGGTATTGATGAATACTTCCAATAGCCCTATGAAGTGGGATTGAAGTAAGGCACACAGAGCGGTTACGCGATTCGTCCCAACTCGGGCTGCTAGTGAACTGCAGAGCTAGAATTTAAAGCTGAGCCGTCACATCCCAGCAAAGAAACAATCTACATTTCTCTAGCTAGCATCTCTCACCTGTCTTTGAAAAGTTGTGCGTAAGTAGCATTAAGCAATGCTTAAATCCATGAGGATAGATGAGATTTGGAAGGGGAGGGGATTCATTCTGAGGGAAGAAGAACGAGGACCGAGCCCTGGTAGAAAGAGGAATCTAGCAAAGACACTGGCCATCAGTCAGCCCATAATAGCAGGAAATTCGGGATGGGGAGTGACAGGAAACTAAGATAAGGGGTGCCCTGAGACAAAGTGAGGACTGGATTCTGCTGCAGGATGCTGGGAGGTGAGGAAGATGATGGGAAAGTCTGTGCTGCATTCCATCCTGGGAGTTGTTCATGGCCCCGGAAAGAGAAGTTTTCGTGAACAAGTGTAAAAGAAGGCTGGTGGCTGGGATGAGGAGTGAATGAGAGGTGACGTCAAGGTAGACTCTGTGGACGGCTCTTGAGAAGTTTGTGGTGGTCAAAGAGAGAAATAGCTGTAGGGAGATACTGTGTCAGGGAGAATACTCACACATACGTATGGATGAAGCAAGAGAGCATATATCTGTGCTGATGAGACAAAGGGAGACTTTGGGATGGGTATGTAAACTCTTTGAGGAGACAAAGCAGGGCAGGGTTTAGGGAAGACTCGGGAAGTCCAAGTTCAGCCTTGGATGGAGGAGGGAAGCCCAGTATTTAGCTCATGTGAGGAAAGACTGTGTGCCAGGGTAGCAGAGAACTTTGGCCGGTGGGTTCTTGCTCTGCATTCTGCAAAAGGGCAAATCATAAGAAACATCTAATACCATTTATAGTGGGCCACGCTCTATGCTTATGCTTTACATAAGGGTTTTTAGTTCATTCTCCAAAACCTCTGAATCAGTAGTTTTAAATTTTAATTAACAGTGGATGGAACTGAGACTCAGAGGAATTCAGTGGTTTGCCCTCAATCTCAGGTTCACGCAATGCCAGAGCTCAAATCAGAAGGTGGTCAGCCTGGCTTAAATCTGCTTCTAGATTTAGAAGCTAAAATTGTTCTTGGTCATTGACTAGGAAGAAGGTGGCGAGGCCGAGAGAGCTACATCGGCCTCCCCACCTATATGCACCTGGCGGCTGGCAGGGCTCAGGTTAGAACTTGAGTCTGTAGACACCCAGTCCAGTCTTTTTCCCGCTGTACCGATGTCTCCATTGCTTTAGAAGAGAGACTCATTTGAGAGTAGACTATGTAACATTGATTATGAATTTGCTCGGTGAAAATTTAGTGCAATTTTGGGTGGAGATTGCAGCAATTAAAATCGTGAAAATCATATATCAGTGCTTTTCAAGATAACAAGTCTGTCAGGGACAAATGTCATAGAGAAACAATGTAAAATACAAGTAAGTCAAAGAACTCTTTGCATGACTCGGGTAGGTTTTCCGAACGAGAACTTTGTGTATGTACAATTAGTTTTTTGAACAGAATTTTTCGAGTGCCTGGTTACCTTTAATCACGATGCTGAAGTAATCAGAGACAGCCTGACTATGGAAGGAAAAATACGATGGAAGACAGAGCTCTGCTTTTTTTTTTTTTTTCCTTTGGAACACACAGACTACAGAAGCTATTTAAAGGAAGTCTAACAATTCTTCACTGAACAAATCTGATTTAAAATAGCGGTGGTGAGTTGTTTAAAAGTTATGTGTGTGTTTATTAAAACATCTCTCCTATACAACAACAACAACAAAAACCCTTCTGTTTAAAATGTTTCTTAGGAAAGGGCTGTCGTATTTCTAAGCTCTTAATGAGAATGCCAAGAGAAACTTTAATTTTCATAACGTAAGGGGGCGATACGTTTTCCATTTAATCTTATTATGTACTCTGCAGTGTCAGCCTAGCGTCCTGAAAACGTTTTGCTCGTTTTCATTTTTTTCCGATGCTCCCTTAGGAACCATTTAATGCACGCATCTTTTTCACTGGCCAGTGTGTATTGGGGTAGCCTGTCCAACGTGGGTATCCCCAGCTTCATACCGGTGCAGCCTCACGGTGTCTCAACTCACATCTCGCAGACTGAATTTCTCAAACAGGATCCCCCCAAATCCCCCAGGACCCCGTATTTGTCCCTCAAAACGGTGGCTACCATGAGAACACAACTCGGATTGGTTTCCCATCTTCCCTTTTATTTCCACATTCTTCACACGTGCTCCCCAGGATGGCATTTCCGAACACCATAAGCACATGGCCCAGGCTAAGACCCTGACAATAATTAAGTTTCTATCTGCTGAAGCATAAAGGGAAGGCCCATAGGTCTTTAAGCTTCACATCCAAGTGCCAAAAGGGATCTCACTTTATTAAAACACACACATACACACACACATTTTTATTTCAGTGCTTTTCAACTACTGGTCTAGGTTTTTGTTTTGATAAAATAAGTGTTTTAGGTTGTTTAAGATCTTGGAATTTACTTCCTTCTGCAAAAATGAGGACCATTATGAACCGATTCATGATTAATAATATGATAATGGGAGTCATTTGTGTTTTGTTGTTTAAATAAATACCATGATTATCTACAGTTTCTGAACCAATCACTTTGGTGTTTAACATTAGATGAGAAGAGATGTCTACGAATTTAATATAAAACCAACATCAAATCAAATGGGCTGCTCTCATCAGAAGCAGAGATGTGAGAAAGCTTGCAAAATAATTGTTTGAAGTTGGGTTAAGAATAAACATAAGCCTGGGAGTGAATTAGTCAACGTCCTATACTCCCTGTTAACCATGTCCCTCTGCCTCTTCCCGTGGGGGGTCCCCAGCACAGCAACTCTTGATTATACCAAATGAAGGAATTCTTTTGACCTACATCTTTGCTGTACCATAACACAAGAGTTAGCACTGCCAGTATCTATAATAACGGGGATTGCTTATTTTAGCTTCAATTTTCTTCTCACCGTGAAATTGACTGATTTCACCCAGAAGATGGATGGATGAATGAATGGATAGATGGAGTCATGGATGGATAGAGAGATATATACTTGTAGATATAGATGTAGATTATGATATATAGATTATGATAAATATTTGCATACTGGTGGCCACTAACATGTATAAAAGTGACCCATGCATATTCTGCTAGATCTAATCATTGTCTCACATAGCTGGGGCATAGTAAGAATTCAGAGCTGAGAATTTTCTCTTAAAATGATTTTTATCCATAATGTCAATCTAGATTTTCTAAATACCAGAGTAATGAATGTACTTAGCTTTTTGTAATTGATGTCTGATATTACTTTTTTCTGATACTGATAAGCTATTTATAACCTGAAAACACATATCTGCATAAAGTAAGCCATTGGCTTTCAATCCACAGAACAGGAATCTTATATCACATTACTCTTTAGAAACAGTAGAAGGAAACAAACCCACAAATACCAATAAAACCTCAAAGAAAATTCCTCCACAAAAGGGAGTTTTGACATCAGACCATGTGCCCGAAATGACCAAAGGGATTTAGGTTGTGTGCTTAGGGTTGGTCTTTCATGTATGTGTATGTGTTCAGCCAGCCCATCCATCCAGGGCTCTACCTGTCTTAGAGATTGTGTCTATCATGTATGTAGCTACAGAGGGACTCGAGTCTAAACTGATCCTTATTTCTGTCATGTCCTGAATGTAAAAATTGTGAAGAGCAATTTGGAGCCAAGATGCATCCTTTGTCTGAGTGGGAAGATGTACGTCACAGGGATCTGGGGTCTTGCAGCTCAGAAATGCTTTGGGGGAACGATAGGAAACTCTGGTTCATTTTTAGATAGACGTGGACATCTTGTTGGGTCAAATCATGAAATTAAACCTGACATAAGCTTTCTCAATTCTGTCTTTTCTTGAAAGACTACAGCTAATTTCAAAGATACGAACTATATAAAAGTAGCTGCTTTGAAAACTATCAGTTCAACTATAGCATTGTTTGCATGAGACCCAGTATTTTGAGACCCAGAATATCCCCATTGCCAGTGTTTTGAAAGACAGTGCATGATTTCTTTTTTTAGTCAAGGATATCAATTAATGATGACTACTAATGATGTTTGCTCACATTGTACAAGTGCTTCATATGAATTATTTAATCTTCATTAAAATATCATGGGATAACTATTAATAAAACTATTTTAGTTCGGTGACCTCACTTCATTTGTAAGTGGCACAACCGATGTAATTCAGCATTTCGCTCTATGCCTGTATGATCCAGAAAATAAACATTTTTGTATATTTATATATGAAAAAATTCTTCAGTGTAAGAATTTAGAAAGTTGTACATGACATTAACAATAGCCAAAGCAAAGTGCTATAGAAGAGAGAGAATTGGGAAAGGAGATTTCAGTCTTAAGCTTACAATCTAGTAAGCTACAATCTAATAGTGAGGATAACGCAAGTACTCACGTTCACAATGTTTATAAGTCTATAAATGTATAAACTTAACAATTTACACAATGCTTCCAGACATTAGATTTTACTTTCCTCTGTCAGATGTTTGTATCCCTAAGGAATCTACACCCTGTTCATTCTGTACATAGCTTGCTTGCCTTCTTAGCCCTCTGATAAATTTATCAAAATTTAAAAACTAAAACAGACATTTGGTTCCATCTCCCTTCTTAGTACTGATAACAGTTTATATGTAATACATATGAATGTATTTTCATAGCCTTGTTTTCCAGTATAATCTAAACAGTGGTTTGGAACGGGCCTTGGAAGAAGGCAGGGTAAGGATCTACTGGCCAGCGTTCTCTGCTATGACCTTGGCTCCTCTTCTTTGCCCTCATCGGAGGAGTAGGAAAATTCTCTGCCCTCATGTCTCCTCTGAACTCTGTCCACCTTTGTGTTGCCAGGTATGTGTCTGCCTTTCAGACATCATTTCTCTTCTCTGGCCCCACCGGCTCCCCTTTTCCTCATCAGCAACCATGGATGTTCCACCTTTACATATGTTTATACGTGTGTGTGTGTGTGTGTGTGTGTGTGTGTGTGAGGGATGGGGGTGGGTGAGTGTATTACCACTTGACCTGCATACTTTCCCCACCATAGCTTTCTTTGTATCCAAAATCCCCGCCAAATAAAAAGATAGGTTTCTAGAAAGCATAAGAGAATTAATCATATTCAGAGTTGGAAAAATAAACAGAAAAAAAAACATATATACCTAGGAGATGAAATATATATATATATTTAAATATATAAATATTATGTTATTTTTATTATACTATTATGTTTTATTGTCATTTTATATATGAATATGTATATTGGGGTTAAAAAACTAGATATAAGAAAAAGAGCCCAAATTTGACGTCACGCCTCTAACGTTGGGCGCTGGCGTGGCCAGTCACCTGCTCCCAAGATATTGACCAGATCACACAAAGTCCGTTTCTTCTTCCATAGTAACAGCGTCCCTTGCTGCACAGTGTCGCTCCAGGCAAAAATACAGTCTCAGTGTCGGTCAGAGAGCTGCATAGACTGCACACGCCTTCCATGGCCCAACCGCAGGATGACACTTCCATTGCCTTTCCTGGGGATCTACGTCCCAGCGGCTCTTTAGTTTCCGTAAACAAACCGTTCTCCTCTCCCCAGTCTGGCTGCCTTGTGCAGCTCTGCGTTTACCTGGGACGTACAATTGCTGCATTCCAAGTAACTGTCAGGGACCATAGGATCGAGTTGACTGCTCCTCCATTCTTCAGTGGAGAAAAATTATACCCATGGATGCTTATCCCAAATTGTATCACTAGATGAAGCCCTGTAGTCAGAAAGCCTGAAATCCACCATAGTACAGCTCTATAAAATTTTTTTGAGATAAACCTTGGAATAGTAACATTATATGAAACAAGACCTTTCTATACGTTCTGTCACTTCCTAGCGTAAGGATCTAGTTAAGTGGATAGCACGCTGTCTGCTCCAGCTGTAAGGTCCCTGGAGCGCAAATAGTTGTATTTGGTTTAGAAATTGATTTTCGTTCTCGATCATAGCATCAATTTGTATAAATGGCTGTGCACTCATCGTGACATTAAAGGCTTATTTGTGTCACGACGCTTCCAAATATACAGGCTTTGTAGAACAACCGTTCAGACATTTTGTGAATCAGCGTCATTTGTGACTTTATTATACTTTTTCACTCTCGCTTTTCTTTCAAGTCATTTTTCTTTGCCGGCATTATCTTAAGCATGTGTTTGCATGCGTGTGTGTATTTTTAAAAGTAACATATGCACTTAGTGAAACATCAAACAGCCAGAAGAGGAATACAATGAAATGTGACTTTCCCACATGGAATCCTAAATCCAAATTCTCTTTCCCACAAGCAATCGTATATAGACCTAAGTATAAAATAATTCTTCTTGATGGAATATTACTGATATTTTGTATAATAATTAGTTGCAATAAGTAAAACACACAGTTTTTGCAAGTTTACCTTTGGGGTGTTCTAACAAATTAAAGGTCAAAAGTATGAGCCTTATTGTCATAGAAAGAGGCTGTAGAATAGTTTTTTAAGTATAGTCTATTGATTATGTTATTACAGTTGTCCAAGTTTTCCTTCTTTGCCCCCCTCTGCCTGGTATCCCCCTTCTTTCTAGCAATCCTCCCTTAGTTCATGTCCATGGGTCGTGCATATAAGTTCTTTGACTTCACCCTTTCCTATATTATTCTTAACTTCCCCCTGTCTATTTTGTACCAATTGATTATACTTCTTAATACCTGCACCATTTCTCCATTTCTCCCTTCCCCCTCCCAGCTGATAACCCTCCAAATGATCCCCATACCTATGATTGCGTTCCTATTCTGGTTTGTTTAGTTGGATTTTGTTTTTATTTTTTAGATTCAATTGTCGATAATGGTGAATTTGTTGCCTTTTTCATGCTCATAGTTTTGATCTTTGTCTTAAATAGGTCACATTAACATTTCCTGTAATAATGGCTTGGTGGTGATGAACTCCTTTAGCTTTACCTTGTCTG
This sequence comes from Furipterus horrens, assembly GCF_987537825.1. NCBI lineage: Eukaryota > Metazoa > Chordata > Mammalia > Chiroptera > Furipteridae > Furipterus > Furipterus horrens. The sequence goes on from NW_028327179.1 coordinate 97,744,404, forward strand.
GGAAGCACTTCATCTGCCCTTCCATTCTAAACGATAGCTTTGCTGGATAGAGTAATCTTGGTTGTAAGTCCTTGCTTTTCATCACCTTGAATGCTTCTTGCCAGTCTCTTCTTGCCTACAAAGTTTCTTTTGAGAAATCAGATGATAGTCTTATAGGCACCCCTTTGTAGGGAACTCTCTGCGTTTCTCTTGCTGCTTTTGAGATTCTATCTTTATCTTGAACCTTTGGCATTTTAATTATGATGTGCCTTGGTGTGGTCCTCCTTGGGTCTAGCTTGTTTGGGACTGTGCTTCCAGGACTTGTATGTCTATTTCCTTCACCAAATTAGGGAAATTTTTCTTTTATTTTTTTTCAAGTAAGTTTTCAATTTCTTATTCTTCTTCTTCTCTTTATGGCACCCCTATGATTCGTATGTTGGCATGTTTGGACATGTCCCAGAGGTCCCTAAGCCTATACTCTTTCTTTTGAATTCTTGTTTCTTCCTTTTGTTGTGGTTGAATGTTTATATCTTCCTTATGTTCGAAATTGTTGGTTTGAATCCCAGCTTCCTTCCCTTCCCTGTTGGTCTCCTGTGGATTATTGTTTATGTCACATCGTGTAAACTTCATTTCTTTTTTAATTTTTTTGCTGTGCTCAAGGAATTCTCTGAGCATTCTGATAACCAGTGTTTTGAACTCTGCACCTGGCAGGTTGGCTATCTCTGTTTCACTTAGTTCTTTTTCTGAGGTTTGTTCTGCTCTTTGATTTGGGCCATATTTCTTTGTCTTCTCAAAACACAGCCTCCTTGTGTTTGTTTCTGTGTATTAGGTAGACCTGCTTTGACTCCCTGTCTTAGTAGTGTGGGCTGTGTAGAATAGGCATCTATAAATTGTGTGGGGTGAAGCCTTAGTTAATTGCCAGGGTGGCGCAATATGCTTCATGGCTTTGTGGCTGTGTGCCCAGGGCTCAGAAAGGGGACAATGCCTCTGCCTCATTTCTGGCAGTTTTCCTGGCACTCGCCCCATTTCCAGTCACTTCACCCCCTTCACAGGTGTGACTGACGCCCTTCCAGCTGTTGCCCCCGTCATGAATTTCAGAATGAGTGGGTTTGCAGATGTTCTAAGACTGTGTTGGCAGTTTCTTCTGCTCCTCCAACCCCCACTGGTTTTCACAGCCAGAGGCAATGGGGGTCTGTCTTCCCAGTGCTGGAACCCTGGGCTGTGTGGGCTGGCCTGGGACAGGGGTTGCTTGTTCCTAAGGTGTCCCTCCCTTCGGTTCCACCACCACTGCCACCGCTGCCTTTCTGTGCCACAGCATCTTTGTGACTCCGCCCTCCCTAACCATCCCAACGAATGTGGCTTCTTTAAGGCCTTGGTTGCTGGACTTCCATACAGCCTGATTTTCTGACATTTCTGGGTGTTATTAGTTTTGAGATCTGGTTGTAGTTTTTCCTATGGTTGCACAAGGAGGTGAAGGGTCTTTCCCTACACCTCCATCTTGACCGGAAGTCTAGAATAACCTTTAATAAAGTAGGAATTCATGATTGCACCAAAATGTGCCAGCAGTTCCATTTTTATATATTCTTACCAAATGGACCTTTAAAAAATTTTTACCAGTATGAATGCTTATCAACTGACATTTGTATTTTAAATTAATATTTTTATACGGAGAAAAAAGCCACTTTAATTTCTTTAACCGTAGTACATTTTCACTCATTTTCTATATTGACTTCTGATTATTTTTGTCTTTTACTGATTTGGAAGTCGTTCGCTTGTTAAGAAAATACAGGTTTTGTAATATGTCGCATTTATTATCAATTGCTGTTTATCTTGGGATTTGTTTAAAATGTTTTGACATCCGCAGATTGCTGCTGTTTATTCTTTTTATCAAGATTGTCTTTTGTAGCTTCTGGATGTGAGGTGATGCTGAGAAACCTGTTGTGACACAAGGACTTTTATGTATTTTATTTATTGTCATGTTGAAACCTTTGCTAAATCTGGGACTTCGCACTCTGGAGTGAGAAGTGACCTAGGGCTCCTACTTTGCTTTTATTTTGTTTTGTTGTTGGTCTTCATTCAGATGTTATCTAGCTGTTTAAAGACCATTTATTGAAAAACACATTTTTTTCTTAACAGTTTTAAGTTTCACCCGTATTAGTCATTACGTAAATATTTGTGTTGCAGGGAAACCAAGTGTATCCTTCAAGAGATCACATGATGTGGCACGATGAAGTTTGATGTGGAGGATGTTATACACAAAATTCATGACTACAATCAGCAAAGATACGTTGAAAAGAAAATTTGAGGCAATCTCCCATGAAGTTGATCAAAAAGATAGTGATGGCCTATGTGACAAAAATATAAAAAACTAGGAGTATGAACCTAAAAGGTCCAAACTTTAAGTAATAATCTTAGACAAAGAGAGCAAATGATGGTGAGAAATTATCAAAAATACGTATGACCAAAATATTCTAGAACCGAAAGACACAAATCTCTAGATTTAAACCATTATTGAGAAATCTCCTCCTACTAGGGAATAAAGAAATAAATACCCAAAAGAGTTTTTAGAAATGAAATGTTTCAAAAGTCCCTTATGAACGATCTGGGATTTCATCAGAATCACCATCATGAAAATTGGCAACAGGTGGAACAGAATTCTTACAATTTTGCAGGAAAATGGTTTTCAAGCACCTTATCAAGTACGTGACAGAACATATTATAAACATTTTCCATTGTGCAAATTTTAAAAAGAACATACATGCTTTATTCAGCCTGAGGATGGACTTCATTTAAAAAGGGACAGGAGCCGAGAAAGAGGAAGACAGGCATTGGAGCAGCAGCTCCTGGGCAGCAAAACGGGAAAAGAGGGAACTAATAGAAACGTAGAGAGTTTGCTTTTTGTGTGATTTTAATCCTATTTTATTTTTAAAAGTTCGTGCATGACTATGAAAAAACATAAAGTTGACTTTAGAAGTGTACATTTAAAAACAGAAGTGAGTTACATATGTCTAAAGACACCACTGATAAAGAGCATCTGAAGGTAAAACATTTATGAGGTGCAGAGACTTGACCAGAACTTAATTCTCAATTATGAGCAATCTCAAGAGCCAGAGAAGTAGTTCATGTTTCTGCATCCATCGAATCTGTTAAAAGATCAAGTCATCCTTATACACACGCAAGTGCACTGCAATAGCTAGGAGAACGGGATGACAGGGAAGATAGTCACAAGAGACCACGTTATCATTAAAGATTCAGTTTAGCTGCAAGGGAGGATTTAATGGAAAAAAAGGCATGTCCTCAGTGTGAGACTTTTGATGTAGCTGAAAAAAAAAAATAATAATGTCGCTGATGACCAGAACCCTTTTGATTCTTCCATCAAAAACAAATAGGCTGGGTTCCTCATGAGGGTCAGAGGGGATGTGGAAAATTAAACAATGTGTTTTAGTTTTTCCCACAGCATAAAAAAAGGATCAAATGGAGGCGTATTTTCAAATCTATGTGTGAGTCCTATCATTTATGTGTATTAAAGTAGCCAAGGTTTCAGTATTAGTGATTTCGGTTTATTTTAAGCATCTTTTCAACAATGTAAAATTGAATGTGAGGGTTCAACTCTAGAATTTATTTTAAATCTTATCGTCTTATTATCAGAGATTTATGCGGATCTGATAGTTTAAAAGTGCCTGGTTCTAGAGAAAATATAGCAAAAGACCATTTCAGAAATTATTTTAGCCATGGATAGAACGAGCAGAAGAGACACACACTGTATTGGTTCCTCATGCCTTTTAAAAATGCACTAAAATTTGTAATTTTGAAGCTTCACTTACGGTTAACAAAAAACAACAACAATTTTCCTAGAGCCACTTGTTAAAAATAAGACAGTTGTTAGTTCCTTGCTTCTCTCTTACCAGCCTGTCTCTTAAGGATTATTTCAGCCATTGATTTTACTTCCCTCGTTCGAAGGAGATCCATTAGCTTTCTCTCGGACGCTCTCGCCAGTCATGTTGTAGGAGTGTGGCTCCGATCAGAATCACCCCCTGTGACATCTGCGGAGAACAGTGCAGCCATGGGCAGCCTCAGCCCGGCCAGAGCAGACATTCGTGTGTGTGGAGTTTGCTGAATGGGACGTGACTCGTGTCTGTGTAATGAAATTCTGCAGTGAATCTCAGTCTTAGAGTCGTCAGATGAGGGAGGAAAGGAACGTTGTAGGTGCCCAAGATGGGTGGGTTCAGTGGGTTGGGTGTCGTCTGGCAAAGTGACGGGCCGTGGGTGTGATTCTGGTCAGGGCACGTGCCTGGCTTTCGGGTTCACTCCCTGGTTGGGGCACGTGTGAGAGGCAACCGATCGATGCTTCTCTTACACATGGATGTTCCTCTTCCTCTCCGTCTCCCTCCCTTCCCCTCTCTCTAAAAATAAATAAATACACTCTTTTACGAAACATAAAAGAAAGAGCAATTGCCGGCATATAGAATATAGCATTTTCCATTGCCTGACTTTTCATCAGTTGTTATAGTCTGTATTTTCTTCTAACAAGTCTTGCCAGGTATTTGACATATCTTCACGAAGAACTCTGACTGCTTTTAGAAAGGGAGCCAAACAATGAAATGTTTTTTCTTATGGAACTTCATTTAACCATATTTGAGTATGTACAGACTGCTCTGACATCTCAGTGCAAACAATGAAAACTGCAAGAGACAACCACCTCCCCACAACCTAATTTACAAAGCGTTCAGTACACATATCCCCCCAAAGTGGCTGCTTCTCTCTTTAAATCCAATTTCATACTCGAATCCCTTACCCTCTTGCAGTTTTAAAATTTAATCTGTTCCTCTTGTCTCTCACCTCTACATAATCATTATCGTGGCAACATGCCGTAATGATGTCTGCTCTGTAAAATAAAGGGACACAAACACACGCAGAGGCAACAACAACACAGATCTTTACCTGGAACCATGAACTTGCTCAGCTCTTGTCTCGTTCTTTTGCTCTCGCGTGGGTCGTCTCGGTGGACTAGTTTTATTTCCCCACTCACCGTCACTGCTGTATCTAGAGTATATTCAAGAAAGAACAAACTCAAGCACTTGGGTGTTTTCCTCTCCCCGCGTGACCAGTCCGGACACATCCGTGGAGTCACGAGCCTCTCAGGGTGAACTGCCGGCCACTCTTAACGTCCGTGCCATTTTGGGTCATGGCCTCTTCACCAGCTGCCAAGTCCAACAGACAGGGACCTGCCCTTATATTTACTTCATGTCATTCAATTCCATGGAGCCTTACACCCTAGAAACATTCTTTTGTTGGAGATCCTACAACTTGACACTCCCCCTTTTTTTTTATTTGTTTGTTGGTTTTGTTTTTGTTTTTCCAATCTCATCAGCTTGGTCTTCCCAGGGTCCTTTTTCTTTCTTTCTTTTTTGTCTTCCTCTCGTCACCTAGATGCCCAAGTGCCGAGAACTAGGTTTCTTCCATTCTCTGTTGGCCTTCTCCTTCGATGCTGTCATGTCACTTTAAAGGCCACCAATAGACTGATGACTACCAACTGCATGTCCCTGGCCCTGCGAGCTCCCCCAGTCTCCTGGATCCTCGGTCCACCTGTGTACTTGCTGGTCCCACCAGCTGTCCTAATGGGTCTGAAATGTACTCTGGAGAAAGGACACCTCTTGTTCCCACTAATCCACCCAACCTCATGAACTTCCCTCGCCATTTTTGCCATCTTGGTCCAAAAAAAAAAAAAAAAAAAAAAAAAAAAGTATCTCCATCTACTTAGTTGGTCAGACTTAAAGCCTTGGAAAAGGATCTTTATCTTTAATGATGCATACTAAAGTGTTTATAGATATATTCACATGATGTCAAGGGTTTACTTCAAAATAATTTGAGCCAGGGCTATAAAAGAAACATTTGTCATGAGTTGATAATCATTGAGGTTGGGTTGTGGGTAACAGAAATGCAGATTCGGATGAGGCCTGCGATGCAGTCCAAGATTCTGCAGCTCTGCGAACTACCTGGTGGCGAGAAGCAACGAAATGGAGGTGTTCCTTGACCGTTGTGTTTTAAGGACCCCCTACCGTATTTACAGTCACTTTCTGTGTCATCATGTTACTGTCACAGGACGTCTCTGCATTTGCTTATTTCTTATCCTTGTGCATTGTTTGCCTTCCCCGCTCTCCAGGCATGGGTCTCACCTGTCTTACCTGCTCCTGCATCCCAGACGCAGCTCTGCGCATGGCCAATAAGCGCTTAGGAAATGTTGTGACAGAATAGCATAGAGGACAAACTGAGCACTGATAACAGGTGATAATAGATGAAGAGCTGATTAGTAGGCAGTGACATGAAACTGGGGGAAAAAAAGAAAAATGTACTCTTGGTTGGGAGACTCTAAATTATTCATGGCTTGGTCTTCCTCCAAAAATTTCAGCTTAGTTGGTTTGCAATGCTGCCTTCTTAAAAGTGCCCCAAGCTAATTCTCATTGGCAGGCCATGTTAAGAACCGTGGTCAGTGACAGCCACCCTCTACCTGGTTCCTACTATTTACTTGAAACTATTCCATGTGCTCTCCATTTTTTTTCTTTTTACCTATTTCGTCTTTATAAGACTCATGTAAAGTAGATAAGTCAATCCTTACTTTACAAACGAGGAAATTGAAACACCGATGTGGTATCCCACTTCCTTAATGTCAGCCCCACTGTACATTGTGAAGCCAGCATTGAAACCAAGGCAATGTGACTGTAGGCACTTCACCTTGACTTACGAGGACAGGATATGATATTAGAAGCCGTTGTGTAAACATAGCATTGTGTTTAATGTTATTTTAAAAATATCACTCAGCCCAGTGATGGGGAACACAGGACTCAAATATGGCCAATGAAGGCGTAAACTTTGCTCAGAGAACGCAAGTACCGTATTAATGGTCTCAAACTAATCCTTTCAGGGAAACCAAGAAAGCGAAGAAGGCAGTAGAAAGAAATGTAAGGAAGACAAGGAGTTTGCAATAGATCAAGCATGGTAGTAGTTAGATCCAGCAACACAAGCCACTGGCCCGAGCCCTGCTCTTTGTTGAGTCAGCCTGCCCTCCCCCCACCCCCATGGCACTGAGTACTGAGGACCTAGGAGATCTGTTGATCTGGAGTTGTGCATCCGTACCCCACTTTTAGCCCATGCTCTGGGTACCCAGGACCTCAGAATCTGCTGTGTAGTGGGCCCCGTCTACCTTTCAGAGCTCCTGCAGCTCTTCCTTGGGGAGTCTCCCAGGGATGACTGGGAGGCAGTTCTGGAGGCCTGTAATTTTAACTTGGACGCGTCATCTGGGTACTTCATGGGAATGCTGGAGAGGCCACTTCAGTGTAGGTCTGGGAGGGAGGAGCTCAAGGAGGGCAGTGGGGTGCAGGTCTCAAGCATTTAATTTGCGTTCTTGCCCTGAGGGTGCCCTACAAATGCACCTGAGGTCAAATTCTAATTCCAGAGATAAGGTTGAGTGGTTAATCTCCAGAAAGTAGAAAATTTGTTATCTGAATGAAGGCAACTTCTTCTCTTTCCTAGTCTCAGACTCTTCAATGAGTTTCAGAAAGAAAAAAAAAGAGGGGGGAAACTGTTCATTTTGAGCTGCTATAAGATGGAAAAAGGGCTAATTTTTTCACTTCTGTGTTTGAAGAGGACTGAGGCTAAGTTGGCCCTTTGCTGGATATGACATCCTCACATAGGCAGCCTCCTCTGCCTCCTTCAACTCCAACTTGTCCACAAACGAGACAATTGTCCGAGGATCATTTAGGATCTTTCTGTAGGTGCCTGGGACTAACATCGGGGTCCCATCTTAAGATTTTTGCATAGGTTTCAAAAATGCAAAGAGGAGTCAGCCTTATAAAGGGAAACACTTTCATAAAAGGATTTTTTGTAGCTTTCAAATTTAGCTAAGCATTTGTTTCCTCCTGAATAATCAACACTGGGGGTCTGAAGTTATAAATGTAAGCCGTTTTTAAATTATGTACAGACTTTCTGCAATTATTTTTTCTAGAACAAGAAAGTGCATTATTTTCTCTTTGCAGGTAACTTAGAAACAGCTGACTATGTTGAACCTAATGTGTTCTCTGAGAATGCTGACTTCTTGAATGAGGATGAAAAATATTCAATTTCTGCTTAGAAAATGTTGAGACCATTCAGTCTTATAATGATTTTGCTTTTTAACAGAGTGTATTCCTGTATATTGCAAAAAACACCTCAAATTGCCCGAAACTACCATAAAAGATAATGGCACAGTGCATTTCCTTGCTATTTAATTGTGCTTATTGGAACATTTCAAAGTATTAGTAAAGGTGTCGTATCTCACGTATCTATGAGAGACTTAAAGAAAAATGAGGTAAATCCGAATTTATTCAATGAGAATTTCAGAACTAGGATAAGTAGGGTTTTTTTGTTGGTTTGGTTTGGTTTGGTTTGGTTTTGCTAAAAGTAATCTCTGTCATCTTCTCCAGAACAGGGAAGATGAACAAAATTAGCATAGATAGAGTCTCTAGTTTTGTCTCTTTGTTACTTTTGGCCCGGTTACCAAAGGCATTTTAAAAAGCTTGACCATCATGCTCTTGTCTTTGACCATTAGGATAAATCCCTGATATAGTAATCATACCAAAATATGTTCCAAAGAATATTTCACTTAGCTCTTCTGCATTTTCCACTGTTCTTCCTATGTCTATCATGGTGGCAGACAATGCCAACAGTCATCTTCCTTTGCATTGTTCATTGTATTTATACATAAGCATTTAAATATTAACTCCAAAACATTTTTGAGAACTCTCCTACTTCCTGGTGTCTGTTCTCTTATATTTTTCCTTCCACAGTGTCTCTGGACTTGGCCATGTGATATGCTTTGGCCAATGGGACATCAGCAAACATGCCACAAGCAGACACTTCATCAACATTTGCATAACAGGATGTAGCCTTTTGATGATTGACATGAGATTGTCATGCAAAGAATATCAAGTATAATAGGATTTCATGTATACATTTGCAAACAACCATCCTTGAGATGAGTAAGGCCCTTATTGGTCTATCACAATAATAGAGCTACAACAACAATTAAAAAGGTGTTAGCTTATTTGTTAAATAGGAGAACACCATGTGTTCTAGAGTAAAACTGTGTTATTTACAATCCTTGCTCATCCAGTTACCACATATGTGATCTTGGTAAAGTCATTTAAACTTTCTGTTCCCATTTCTTCATCTGTAATATGGTCATGATAATAGTACCTACCTCATAGCGTTTGTGAGGAATTAAGTTAGATAATATTTTATAATCCTTAGACTAGCATATGGCACATGTAAATGTTATATAAATATTTGTCAAATGAACAGAATAAGATTAGATGTGCAAGCTATCTGAGGACAAGCTCCTTGCAAACATTCAAGGACCTACGTCAGTTAAGGAGTCAGATTCCAGAAAACAGAGCTGAAGAGAAAGGCTTACAGGAGTTAATTTTATTTTAGGAAGAAATCTCAAGGTCAGAAGGAGAGGACAGGAGAAAATGAAACAAAGATGGAGGGGAGCCCAAATACAAAAATGTTTTCTCCGGCCGCTCAGGAGGGCTTGGTCCTGCCTGGAGTGATGTAGGCTGTGCCGTAGAGCTATCTGTCCCACAGAAGGTGAAAGAGGAACATTTGTCCCCTGGCTCCTGTTCCTATTGATCAAGCTTTGACTCTAGGATGATAACTTCCTTGGAACTTGCATGTTGTTATAAAGGAGTTGTGGTTGGGTTCCCCCAGACGGCCTTTGTGGAGGCATCAGAGATTCATTGCAAATATCAAGAGACTCTCTGGACAGTTGTCAGGTTACATTTGTTGGAAGCATATTGACAAATGAAAGCATAGATTCAAAGGTAGACAGGGTATGCAGAACAGGGGCCCTGAGGGATGCACCTGGGGACAGGTCGCTGACATTGACTTCCAACTGTGTGTGGCCCTGACATAGCAGAGTGAGGTGCAATCGATGAAAAAAATAGGGAGAACGGTGCATAGAGAAAAGAAAGTATTAACCTCACTTGGAGTGATGGGAAGGATGAGATAATGTGCAGAAAAATGGTAGGAGAAGGGACAAGGAAAGGAAGTAGTTTAGTTAGGAAAGTATGCTCCTTCTGAATGCTTTTCTATGCCACTTTGTTTATGTCAATCTTTGGTGGGAAGTTCGCTTGAAAACAAGGCAGAAATTTCTGATGTTTTTTGAAAAAAATTACATCAGTGTTCATTAGACTACACAGATCCTACTATCAATAAAATTGCCAAATTGCTCTTCATGGTACATATAATTACTTCCCAGGTAGCTCCATCTAGTAATTTAACAAATATAATAGATATATATATATATATCATTTGAAGATTTCAAAACCAGCTTGACTGTGGAAATGGCGAGTGCTCTGTATACAGAATAATTCACCTAATAAAGCTGAGATGGCAGTCCGATCTCCCCTTCGACCTGTGTTTAAGTAAATTAAGTTAGCAGATCTCATTAGCTCAGGGAACTATACTCACGCTGTCAGAACTATCCTGCTGTGAGATATGATGGGCCTAGAAATATGTATTCGATAGTCAGAGTGAGAGAAAAAAATAGTTTTCAAATACCTGTGGCAAGGTAGAGATGAGGAATTTGAAACAAATATATAAAATCTTTGAAATTGCACTCCAAAAATAAAACAGCTTTCCTTTTTGGTTTAAAGTAGGATTTTTCCCTTTGCTGATCAGGTTCTCCAAAATCTCTGTTCTTTTTTTTTTTTTTTTGGAACTCCCACTGTAGCTGAAAGAACATCTGGTTTACCTGGAGTTTGCACTGAACTCATTGATACTTCGTGTCATGGAAACAGTGACAATGGGTGCGAACCAGGGTGATGCCCTATTTTTTCTGGAATTTAAAACCCAGACAGACAAATACCATATGATTTCACACATCTGTGGAGTCTAATGAACAAACTGAACTAAAAATCATACACCATAGAAACATGTCATTTCTAAGGAAGGCATCAGTAGCTGACACAGGTTGATGGATTTTGTGTAGCTTGGACTTGCTAAGAGGTGTTCATCGAATCAATTTTAACCCGAAGAATCAAACGTTACAAACTAGACTTGGATAGCTATTTAACATTAGCTTTTTGATGTAATTTTGTGTACAGGGCGAAACAAAAGTAGATTTACAGTTGTGAGTGCATGGAACACAGAGTTTATTCCCGTATTATTATGGATTAATCATTGTATTATTTTCCACAGAAATAACTGTAAACCTAGTTTTGCCGCTCATTGTACATCATTTAACAAACAGTATGGCATATAAGTAGATCATTAAAGTGGGAATCACGGGAACCGCGTGTCTGGCTTTTTTGTTGAGAAGGTCAAAATCATGTCAAGGGTTCTTACATACACACACACACACACACACAGGTGTGTGTGGAAACTTTGGGAGGTGATGGATATGCTTACGACCTTAATTGTGGGGATGGTATCTTAGGTGTACGCATACATCCAACTCATCCAATTGCATATAATTGAAGGGGCAGTTTTTATTGTATATCAGTTATACCTAAATAAAGCTGTTTAAAAACTTTGAGTTGCATGATGTCTAAGCACCCCATACTTTCCAACTTGTAGGATACTTTTTAATGCAGGTTTAGTTTTGAGTATAATATCGACGGGCTTGGCCTATCAAATTATTAAAATTTTACAATTATTGTTAAGTTTCTCATTGTTTACTGGTATGGAATAAAACTGACAAGCTTCTTATTGATTGTTTTTTAATGTTTACCACTTTGATTGCTTTTGATAAATTCTGACTCTACCCATTCTGGATTAAAGCACAGTCAGTCACTTGGGAAATAGCTGTGTTTTTATTTTTATGTTACATTTCATGTTTTTTAAAGCTGGAGATATATGAAGAGTTATAGCTAGTTACACATCCAGAAATACTATCTATGGCTTCTATTCTGTGTTAGGTTCAGCAAGTTTTTTGACAGTGTAAGACGTATCAGTGAATTAGGTTCTTTTTTTCTTAAAGAATGGACAAACCCCATCTTCAGCACAATCATTAGTTGTCATTAGATGGATTATCACTGATTTCATGGAAAGGTTTGGCTCACTCTCAGATGGCTTACACAGTTGGGCCAAAGCAAGGCTCTGAGCTCTCTGAGCTCCCAAGCTGACTGCTGAGCAAGAGCCCTACAGAAATCTCAGAAATTCATTGAGCTTCTCTCACAAAAATATCCAGAGAAATACGTGGATCAGGAAAAAAAAAAAGGGAAACAGTGAACTATGGTATGTAAAATTAATCGTGTGCTCCTTTTCTCAGACCAATTAGCAAAGTGAACACCAGACTGGGCCCACTCTAATTGTTAGAACCATCACCGTACAGCCGTTATCTCTAAGTATTGAAATATAAAGCTCACTGGAGCACATGAATCCTCCTTGAAACATTAATTGGGCTGTGGATACCTGCCATGAAATGAGAAGCATAAATCAAGCTGAAGGGATTCGGTGCTTTGGCCCTTTCTGAGGCATCAGAGACAATAAATATTTACTAAATGAATTATATGTTGTGGTTTATTATATCATACCTTCAAGTTTCATTTGAGCTACTATAGGTGTTAAATACACCCTGTCATTGGAAATTAAAAAGGGTTAAGCAGAAAACCAAAAACTTACAGACTCAGACTACAGTGTGGTGATTACCAGAGGAAAAGGAGGTGGGGGAGGAAGAAGAGGGTAAGGGGGGGGGGGATACACGGTGACAGAAGGAGAGTTGACTTGGGATGACGAACACACAATATAACCTACAGATGATCTATCGTAGACGTGTACACCTGAAACCTCTGTAATTGTATTAACCAATGTTGCCTCACTGAAGTCAGTACAAAAAAGGAGAAATGTTAGCACATAAACCATGAGATCTTGGTTCCCTCTTCCCGTTTGCATCAGCTCTCATTGCCTGATCCGAGGAAGAGAAAGTTGCATCCTTTCCATTTATTATTAATCCCAATGCTGCTAACAAGAGATAGCCAAGATGAATGATAGAAATTGCACGATTCTGAATTAAGAAGTTAAGCACCGTAATTGGCCTGAGGCGTTCAGGTTAACCCATGAATTGCTTAAAGGCAGGGGCTGTCCTTGGCATTCTTCCGGGTACTGCCTCTGGGAGTTCCCTGGTGGCTTGGGCGAGGTTCTTTTCAGTGTGCTCCCAGAGGACACTTCCCCCTCCTTTCCATAATTTCATCATACTTCCATCGTTTACGTGCCTGATGGGCCATAATAATCCCTGGAGGCAGAACACGTGTGTATTTGGGGTCACTGTTTTATCCGCATCGTTTGGAGGAAGCCAGAACTTAGCTGGCCTTCAGTGCGTTGGGCGGTTGAGTTCAGCTCTGTGGTCTCTAGACCAGAGCCGCAAGGGGGAGTTGCTCTGGATACACGTGTGAAAACGAACTCAACTCTGTCATTTCACTGAGGCTGTCGGTGTTACGCCGTTACACCGCATCACATCCATCTTCCCGTTCCTCAGTTTCCTTCTGGCTCTGTACTTCCTTCATCCTACCCACTTCAGAGGGTCATAACTTCCATTTACTGCCCTCTTAATGCTCTTCCATGGCTGGCAAAAGTCCTAGCGGCCTTTAAGTTCTTGAAGTTCTTAAAAGCCCTTAAAGTTCTTTCTCAACATATTTCTACCTGTAGACAGGAGCTTGGGCAGCGCTGCCACCAAGAATGGATCGGGGTCTTGTCTGGGTTTTAAAACTTCTAAGTAAGTTATCTGGTCAGCAACTACACCACTCATGTTGCGTATGGGAATGTTCGTCTATAACTCAGCTAAAACCATTTCCTTGACATCCTCTCTCATGATTCAGTGCAACCATTTCAAAATATAAAACAAAATTAAAAGACAATTTCAACACAAGCCTGGTGGTCTCTTTTCTAGCGTATGTTGAGTGAGATTTATTCAGCCTCTTCCAAATGTCACTTCAAGTTGGGGACACTCTTCCTTTTCTGCTTTCTGGTCACTTAAGAGCCCCAAGGGTAGGGGTTTCTTGGGATTCCAGGACAGCCTGTTTTCTTGTCATATAAGAGTTAAAATAATTTCCTTTCTGTTACAAAAAATGTATTTTCTAAATTAGTTTCGACAAAGGGTTTCACTCTGTGCTTCTTCCTTGGTTGAGATTTTAAAATCAATTGTCACTGTGTATCAGCCACCGAAAGGACAGACAAAATAAGAGACCACTTTCCAGGTGGTAAATGAACTAATTATATAGCTTTATTGAGTTTTAATTTTTATCAACATGTCTCACATAGATAGATTTTTTAAAAATCACATAATATGAAAACCAACCTGGAAAATGCTGAGTGTTCATTCTGAATGGTGGAACTTCCTTGTACGGCAAATATTTCTCTTTTCTAATAAAGCTTAGAAACATCATATAATGATTGGGTTCCCCACCCCCCCTGCTTTTTTACACTGACTTTAGAGCAGTTTCTTAACATACATGGAAAATGTGGTTTGCAGTCCTGGTATTATCCCCTACAGAAGGGCAGAAGAAGGGGTGGGAAGCATGTAGGTGTGGGGACAACATTATGATCATTCTAGCCAAAGGATCTTAGAAAACTCCCATGTGCTAGAACTTCCAATCATCTTCAGGTCTTCTTTTGATAGAAAATGACTTCTGAGTCATCATTTGCACTCGGGAAGAGTTTTGCAAAATACTTGAGGTTTAGTTGAGGAAAAGAAGAAAGAATTCAGGGCTTCTGGTTACCATAGTACCCAGAGAAATGAAAACCAAGGGACATCCAAAGGACAGAGCCCACGTTAAATAAAGAAGAAAATGTTGCTTGTTGTGGTTACCTTCTTACTGGTAACTTGTATAAACTGGTGGATTTTTTCCCACATGATGGTTTACGTCAAATACGTGGGATAACGGTACTGCAACTAAGCCCGATGATATTCATGTTCTTATAAATTTTCTACTGGGCTGCTTTTTGGTCTTGAAGTTCTTTAGTGTTCTTCCCATCTGGAACGATAAGGACTAATTTATAATTTTCACCCCCCAAGTGAGCATTGGGTGAGATTTAATAGAGGCTTCATGTCAACTTTGGGTAGCAAAACAAATGAATAAATAAATCCATCTGGCAGAGACATTTATCCTGACCTGGGACATTTTTCTTTGGTGTTAGAGACCTCGATATGGCCATGAAGGTGTCTTACTTGGCAAGGTTTTTGAAATAAATAATAGGGCCAATCAACGAGGACGAGTCATGGCTGACTTTTGCACCATCTCATGCCAGGTTAGCTGATCTGGACCTGGAAGGGTGGTGCATCCATTTACCCTGAGAATTTCCTGTCAGAGCCTCCCTACCCTCATCTTCTCTCTCAGTGGAGACAAAGGCTCCATGCAAAGGGCCCATTCGTTTGATCTGTTATCTTTTGATTCTTATCTAATTCTCTGGAATATATCTGCATTAATGTAGCTGATAGGAAATGCCATATAATGTTGTTGGTTTTTATTTTTAATTTCTGGTTATCCTTATACAGAAGAGAAACAAGTTTTGGGGCAACTAAGACGTGAAAATTCACCAAACATATAAACACTTAAGATAGACACATTGAAAAAGAGCCATAAACCTACGTTTGTCTGCATTGTCTACACTTTTTGTACAAGGCTGTATGTACATTGAGCGGCAGTCTAATTTTAATGCCCCATTTGTTTGCAAAGGAGGAAAATTTATTGTTCACAGCCACTCCTTGAGACAGTGGTCATTCAGTGACTTTTTTCCCAGACCTTGTCAAAGCCTGGTTATTGTGGCTTTATTCAAAGGACTGGATAGATATGTCTGAGTCCATCTGGCTGACACACCGCGATTTGCGTTCGGTGGAATGAGATTCATGGCCAGGGTTGTAACTGCATGTGGACGGCCCGGGGCATTTGGATGGCTCATCGTGGATCACTGAGGCACAGACAGGCTTAACTGAAATTGCATTTGGGTTATGGGACGAAGAGAAATAAAAGCAGAACCCCGCTATGGAAATAATCATGGAACAAAGCAGGTAACCAAACGCTACTTTGACAGCGATGATAAACCAGACCGAAAAGCGACGTGAAGGATAAAGCAGGCCCTGAAGAGTTTGTTAGCAAGACTGGCGATTGGATTGGATTGTGGAGAAGGATCTCAATCTGTCCTTTATGACCCAATCGAGAGCTCAGGACCGATGTCCCCATTTTATAAATAGAGTGACAGGGCCTTTTCAGGACACCGCAAAAGCTGTGATAGAATGCTTCGTTTCTTATTACGATTTGCAAGTCAAATGCGTGACTTTAGGCCGGGCTCAGAAACGTGCATACTTCACGCTTTCCCGTGTCCATGTAAGAAATGCCCAGACCTGTAAAGAGCTCTTATAAGATTTTATTCGAACCGAACTGGCAACCATGGCCGGGAAGCAAGACCTCAAAGGCTTCAGAAAAGGACGGTTTTGCAGTTTCTTTCCTGCACTGGAAACTAAGGAGGGAGGTGAGGAAGAGTCCATGGAAGTGGGAGAGAGCAAGGCAGGGACCAGGCTGCGGGAGCCTTAAGAGTCTACGTTCTCCTGGGGGTGGTTACGCTTCTTTCAAAGGTTTGTTAACCTGGATGCGTAAAAATAATGGACAGGGTTCGCTTATGGCAAAGATAAACCTTTTACTAGAAAAGCTGCATGCCTGGGGCATGGCTACCCACCATGACCAGCCCATTTAGGAATTTATGGTCAGATCCCCCTGTGAGGTCACTTCCCATAGGGACCCCTTTTTATCCAAAGGGGAAAGGTTCAGTAAATGAATGGCTGAGGGAGGTAAACGGAGCGTATTTACGTCCAAAGGTTATTTCTTGTTGTTTTCATTTATATTTTATGTCTCATCTTTTCCCTCAAGAATAAAAACACTATCTACTGTATATATCAGGAACCGTTCGAAGTGTTTCACACCTGACAGGTGATGGGGTTTTTCCACAGTGACCTCAGGAGGGAGGGGTTTTTATCAGCTCTCTTCTGCAGCTAAGGACTCTGAGAGCTGGTAAGTGGGAGAGGTGACCTTCAGACCCAGGGAGGCCACACCAAAGTCTTCACTGGGTGTTATCACATGCCCAGGGCAGGGAGGTGCTTGGCTATCCTTTATTTAATTTGCAGCTCAGTTTACAGGCATCGCTTTGCACTCAGTGTATGCTCAACACCTGATAATGCGAAATAGTTTCTATGGGTAGCTTCCACTGAGAGGGTGAGTTGCAGGTGGGACTTCCCAGTTACCCCTCATATGCTCCCCCCAGCCTGTGGGCACTAAATACTTAACAGATCATAATTTGGAAGTCTTGCTATAGGACATGAATTACACAAATACTGCCCTTTCTTTCAGAACTAATATTCTAAATTAGATTTGATATATACAAGTTGCATTTTAGTATGAATAATAACACTGATAAGTTCATTAATAGCATCACAACCATAACTATTTCATACAGCAAAGCAGACTATAAAACCAAATTAAAAGATCATAGACAGACAGACAGACAGATAGTAGATGGCTTTACATATAAGCAAAGGACAAAAAGAATAAATCAGGAAAAATATTCAGACAGCATTAGGTAAGTTGTCCTAGAAGATTTTTGAGTGAGTCTGAAAATTGGAGGATATTTTCATTTGCAATATTGTTACAAATTTAGGTAAGTTAGTATTCTTGAATGCTCTTGGCATGGAGTAAATGCTTAATATACTTTCCTCCTTCCATACTTGCCCTAACACCTAACAGATCACTTATTCAGACATGGTATAGCCTCTACATGTATTAAATGCTATTTCTGCTCTTCATGTTTCTAAGGAAATAACATGAAGCTAATCAGTTTCCATGTTTTCTTAAGACTTTTAAAAACATATTTCATAAAATACATGTGTTTTTGAGGAGAGATAGATATATATTCCATTTCGCACAGTATGTATTTGTATTTTACATATTTATATGTTTTATTATACCGAGGTCTGTCCAGAAAAAGTCCAACCATTGTTAATATAATGAGAATGATTTGCATAACATCGATGTAAACTGGCAGCCAAGAAGAGTGGACTGGAATGCACACGCATGAACAATGACGACTTCACTGTACTAGTCAGTGGGGGTGGCAGATGCCACTGAGTGAGCATGTGTACTGTGTGGCCGTCGCAGTCAAAATGACTGAGTGAGCAGAGCAACGAATCTGCACCAAATGTTGCACTAAGCTTGATTGTTCCTCCATAGAAACTATTCGGATGACTCAGAAGGCCACAGCTGTGGGCACCTGGCGAATGGCAGCTTCATCACAACAACACGCTGCTCAGCGTCAGGTCTTGTGCAGAGCTTTTTGACAAAACATCAAATCACCCAGGTGACTCAGTCCCACTACAGCCCAGATTTGGTGCTCTGTGACTTCTGGCCTTTCCCAAAACTAAAATCACGTTTGACAGGGAAGAGATTTCAGACTGTTGATGAGACGGGGCAGCTGCTGGCAACTGGGAGAACTGTGTGAAATCCTAAGGTGTCTTCTTTGAAGGGGACTGAGGCGTCATTGTCCTGTGTACAGTGTTTCTTGTATCATTTATCTTCTTCAATAAATGTCTCTGTTTTTCACATTACATGGCTGGATATCTTCAGGACACACCTTGTATATATTTTTATTATACATATTTTATTTAATATTTTAATGGAAGCATTTCAACCATTTTTAAAATGCATACCTAGTTTTTTTCTAGTGTTTCATATAAGTCAAAATTTGTAATTTGATTATGTCTTTTAAAATAGGATATTAAGCAAGAACGTCCATCTATAAAGTTCTTTTTCTTTTTTTAATGAATGTGGTTTTAACTCAGTAAGTTTAGTGCAACCAAATCATTCATTCTAGGTTAGAATTATAAAGCATTTTCAAAGATAGTCACAGCATATTGCAATGAGGGTTTACTTGATTAGGTCCTCGGCAGCCGTCCGTCTCGAGAGACGATGGTGTAGCTTCTTAAGAGTCTATCTGCACCGCCGAGAATGGCTGTGCAGTCCGACTCGGGAGTGACATCGTATCTGTCTCCTCCCGTGTTGAATCGACATCTTGCGATGACGCTGAAGCTACAGAGCCTGGGCAGGGTGATATGGAGGGTCTGCAGGGTGATATGGAGGGTCTGCTGTTGCCCATGCAGCAGACCCCCCCTCTCTTCGCAGCTGAAGGGTCCAAGGGAAAGATGGAGTCAATACAGCTTGGCTTCAGGTGCGCCGCAGGAGTTGCCAGTGTTGACTACAACGTCAAACCGCCTTAGGGACTCCGGCTCCGGATTTTCTGTCGGGGTTTACTCCCTTAGCCTTTCCCCTGAAGAGGTATGCCGCAAGGCAGCGGAGGTTTTTTGGAGTTAGAGTTTTCCTTCTCTGATGTGCCCTGACTGGAAGATCGAACCAGCGACACTTAGCTCGCAGGCCGACGCTCAATCCACTGAGCTAAACCAGCCAGGGCCACTTGATTAGGTAATTATAAGAAAATGAACATTTTTTTTTTTCTGTATGAACAATGAAGTCCATGGAAATGTTTTATGGAGCTGAAGTGATGATAGAGGTGCTGTAGAAATACAGGTGGCCTTCCTACTGCAAACACATTCCATTTTAAGCTGTGGAGATGGTGACTTTCTTTATTGGGACTCTTTGTTTTAGAGAATCTCAAATATATATAGTGTGTAAAATCAATGCATTTTGTCTCAGAACAATACTGGAAGAAAAATTATATTTTAAATTTTAGACATGTTAGACAAACTGCAATTTATGGGTATTAAACTGAAAATAAAGATATTTATATGCTTAATTGAGAATGATAATGATACTTTAATCTGCATGTTATTCCTTTGATGCATTAATAAATATGAAAAGCAGTTTTCTAATTCTTATCTAAGAAGCATAGCAATCTACATTTTAGAAATTTATGAATTTATTATAGTCTTTGGTTAACACAGTGCATTATTTCTCACATTTTATAATGGACCTCCAAATAATATTGACCTTTGAACCTTTATTCGACCTCTATTTCAATTTCCAAGTATGAGAATAGATCGAACATACTCAAAATTCACTGTAAATTGGCTTCATTCTCTTTGGAAATTTTAGACCCGATGGCTTTAATCAAATTTTGCAGTCATTCTGGATCTGTTTTCTCCTGATGGGTACACACAGTTCCACGTGTCAAGATGAAGGCCTTGGCTTCTCTGCTCCTTGTCAGTAGATTCTTTTCACAAATTTACATATGAATACATTTCCCAGAGGCAACATTTACAATATTTACCCATGACAGGGATGACCCTGGGGCTTCTCACATCCAGTAGTTAAGTGCCATTCCTGAGAGGGTATTGTTGATTACCTGTCATGCCTGGCTGTCATTCTGAGGGTTATTTGTTATTTTAATGTATGAGAATCTGAAACATTAACATCAATTAACCCAACAGGGCCACAGTATGAGTCCGGTTCAAATAAAAGTTGCAGGGGCTACTTGTGGTAACTGCCATTAAAGATGATGAAGAACTTAGTATTAATGACTGAACTATGCAGTTAGGATTATTTATTGCTCTGAGTATCCACACTCCCCGTGTTCCCAATTTGTGAATAATTGTGAAATTAGTATTTTCAAAATATCTGGAGATATACTTCCCTCCCTTGTTAACATCCGGTATCAGTAGAAGAAAGCATTACATTAACCATGTCAGTGTATGAGAAGTAATCCAATGTTATAAAAAAAAAATCACAAAGGTATAAAAGACAACAAAACCTGAGGGCAGGTTGGGATAATTTAGACATTTTATTTAGCAGAAATTCCAAGAATAAGTTTACATACCAGAATTGTACATACTTTTTTTTTTTTTTACATACCAGAATCTTATATTGCACTTTGAATCTAAAATCTGATGCTAAATGTGCTTTGATAAAGAGTATGATAGTGAAGGGTGTCTCTGATCTCGGGAGTCAGGAGAAGCTGGGTCTAATCTGATTTTTATTCTCTGAACATTGAAATCTGTTCCTCAAGAGAATAAGTTAGTTGGGACTCTATGAAAAGTCAGCCCTGAGTACTTTGAAAAAACATTTATTTGACTTTTTAAACTTTGGAGCCAGCCAAGGTAGATAGAAGCCAAAAATAAAATTTTTCTAATGAATTTAAAATCTCAGAAAAACATTTCTTCTTAAAATATTTAAATTATTATTTAATTAAAAATAGGTGGGATTTCTACTTTTATACTATCACAATTACATATGTAGATCGAATACCTTAAACTTGAATTTTTTTTCTCTGAAGTGTACATGTTTCTATTCACTTATTTAATGGTAGTTCCTTTTGTGTGACAGATCCCAATTTTATTATTTCCATTTCAGATTCATTTAACTGGGGAAAGAAATACAGTATCTATTATACTGCTATTGATTAAAGTAGCATGACTTATAGCACTCATGTGGGCTTTCTGAGGAAACTGGGGTAGGTGGTCAACTGCAGTTCCAGGAGAGGCAGGCAGACAGACAGACAAACGGACAGACTTTAGTTTCAGCGTGAGAATTCTCTCTGCTTTACCCTTCCCGAGCCAGGTATGGTTCCCAAGGCAAAACGGTCTGCCTTCTACCACAGTGAGCCAAGAAGATCCTCCATCTGTTTTCCTAAGACTCTCAACTACGCAATGAAACATCTAGAAGGAAGATAGAAACAGAGTTTCCTGTATCTTTAAATAAGCTAATCAGAGAAAACTTTTCTAATAAAAAGTATGAATGAAGACGATGTTTGGAAACAATAGACAAACTATGAACATTTTTCCTGAACGTGTGTTCAGCTGGCCTAAGTAGACAGACGTGATAACCTGATGCCAAAGACGGTTTGGGTGTTGACCATATTTAAGTTGTTTTAATTATTACTTGCCTCAATGAGTTAAGAACAAAGGACGTCGCGTAACTATAAAGTGAAATTTAGAATGAGATCTAACAGGCATACAATTTCGGAAAGGAAATTTTCAGTTTAGCAGAACAGCTGAGAACTGTCAATAAAGTTCCAAGTGAGAGTGAGAATACACAGCAGGAGCTTTGGATTATGTCTTTCAAGACCCACAACATGACAGACTTTGAATAATGAGTACATGATGTGACCCTCGCCGTGGGCAGAATCAGCTTTTACATCAGGTATGGTTGCACCCTCATAAACCCTAATAGGGCATAGAAGGCTGGGCTTAGGATCTATAAGGATTTCCAAGGACTGAAGACTTTGTAACTTTCAGGCACAGAAATCTGAGGAACTTGGCGGGAATGATAGGAAGACTCCTGGATTGATAAGGCAAATCTTCACAAAGGATGACAAGCAGATTCTGAAAACTGGGCTTCTATTTAAACCAACAGCAACTGACACTAGCTTAGATTGGTGTGATGGTGTCAATGGCTTGGTATTGCTTGAAGGTCATTAGTAACAGGAAAACAAACCAGGTCTTCCGAAGAAACATTTAAGGGAAGATACCAGGGAAAGGGTAAAGATGAAGGACAAACCACACCATTTAAATTTTATCATATGCCAGCAATGACTTTGAATAATACCACTTTGTAGTTTTTAGAGTCTATATAACTGTTTTTAATGTCTCCTGTCCATACCACCTACCCCTGACCACCTACCACCCGCCATTGGACTAGCAGCTGGAACTCACCTTGTTAAATACGAGGAGAGGGACTGACTCGTGGTTGACAAGAGACTGAGGGGTTGGGGGGGTGGAAGTGAGAAGAGGTTGGTGAAAGCGTACATCTCACTTTTCAGTAGGTATGGCCAGAGATTAGGCAAGTCGCAGCGATGGTGGCAGAGGAATAAAAATAAGTGAATTACGAAGGCATTAAAAAATGGGAAGCTGGAGTAGGTCAATGAATTTGAGAGGCAGAAGTTCATATGTCTTCTCATTTTTTTTTCCTGGTGCGGTACTTTGTGATTAGACATCCCTTTGGGACCCCATAAATCTGTTCTTTGGCTGATTTTGTAGAAAGACATCCATTTTTTTCCCATACATATGCATAGTGTGTTCTAATAGTATCTTTATGGTTTAGATTCTGATTAATAGATGTTGATTATATTTATCTTGATGAAGGCTCTGCATCTGCTTTATCTTTTTGTTATTTTCTTTTGACTACATTTCTATTCCTTAAAATTTTGTGAGATGTGTTCTCTCTTGTAAGTTTATTTAAATTTCTACTCAGCAAAAACTATTTTTTCTTAAAAATTTCTCCAACAAAAGTTTATTGCATCTCTGCCAAGTACATATCCCCAATACTGTTTTATGCAAACAATATTTCATGCTATAATAGGTCACAGTGTAAAGTTAGTATTTAGAAAAATATTTCTCCTATTTAGAGCCATAATATTTAAAGCATAAAATCTAAAAGATGAAAATGTGTTTTATTTTAAAATAAGCACGTTATATGTATGTATTGCTGCTATAAATATTGTATCTAGAGATGAATTTTTCTCAGATTTGAAGCTCTGCCACATAAAATGTGTTCATTTATAATGACCTTTTATATAATTTCCATTGGGCAGCTGTAACACACATTCTTAATCTAGGAGTATGTGTTTATTTCATATTGTTAATATCGGCAATCAACCTTCAAATTACTAATTATTGTATCGAGATTGTGCTTTGTAGAGCACCATGAACATATGGATCCTCATCCTGTGCCTCAGCTGTTTCCTGTGTATTTGAGCTGAAGTTGACAATCTGACTTTGGCAAGTGACTTGTTAAACCCATATCCCTGAATACCACAATGGTCAGAGGGACTCCCCACTGCGTGGGCCTACGTGAGGGCAGGGACCAGGTGCTCAGCATGGTCTCTCCAGAATCAGATGTAGCCATTGTCCTTTTCATTGTTCTAAAATAAGGTGCAAAACTGCAAGAGTAGATTAACCATCATACCACAGGTAAATTTACACACAGAAGTAATCATCTGCCTTAACATTACACCTGTAACACGTGCATCTAACTCCAAAAATGGGAAAATAAGCAAGTAATTATAACACAGTGTTATAAGTCTATCAACCATTTCAGGGCGATGTACTGTAAACTTTCAGAGTTGTTCTTGCAGATGATGAAAACCTTCTTAGCTACAACTGCATTTCTATATATTAACATATAGAAACATTAAAATGAGGGGAAGCCATTTAGGATGTAAAACAATTGACCTTGCTGACAAGATGTGAACATTTTGAAACTTACAAAATTGTAACAATTAATTCAAATCCATTTTTTTATTTTAAATTTTGTTTTGTTTTTGTTTTCTTTAAATATAAATGTTTGAATAACTCATGGATTCATATCCTTGAATTTATATAACTTAACCAAAAATGTTGCTCTGGATTTTAGAGTATGATCTATATTTGCATAAATTTATTTTCTACTTTGCTTTATTTGAATTACCAAAGGAGTCCTTTATTAATTACTTCACTATGCAATATGATTAATACCTTGGTAGCACATTTTATATATATTTGTATGTCTTATGGAAGTTATCCATCACGAATAAAAAATTGTGAGGTTTTAATGAATTTTATTTGCTACCTATACTTGTCATTTTTACTTTTTTGTTAAGGGCATGTCTAGACAGTTTAGTCAACTCACATTAAGGTTTTATCCATAGTATTCATAAAATTTTTGAAAAATTAATTATAATCCCTTCAACATTATCA
The DNA here is from genome assembly GCF_987537825.1 of Furipterus horrens. NCBI lineage: Eukaryota > Metazoa > Chordata > Mammalia > Chiroptera > Furipteridae > Furipterus > Furipterus horrens. The sequence continues at coordinate 97,769,086 of NW_028327179.1, forward strand.
ATTATGGGATTCACAAAATAACTTGAGTGACAATTTAATAATTACCTGTAGGCATTTATACTACCATACTCAGATGAAATTATTATATAATATCTTAAATGAATTTATAATCATTTGACAATAGAGGGGCTTCCTTTTCTTTTATTACAATTATATGAGAATTATTAACAATTTATGGAACTTGTATAATATTAGGCTAAAGATTTGGTCCTACGGCTCTCTTGTCACTTTGTAATAAAACTTTGAAACACTATTTCAGATCATGTAAGTTTACTATTTTAAATTTTGATCAATTTCTAGTTAATATTTTTAATTGGGGAGGGCAGTGATCGTTAATGAGCTGAAATGTTATCTTTACCCCAAATTAAATATAGTTTTGAAAAGAAATGTTATTTATTTTTAATTTTTAGGTTTTGCCAGTCTGGTGGGTTGGAAACGATACAATTTCTTTATTTACTTATTTTTAATGTATTTTTTCCGTTACCACTTAGTCCCCTCATACAGCTGTCCCCCAGCAGTCCCCACACCATTGTCCATGTCAGTGAGTCCTTTCTCTGTTTTGCTCAAACCCTCCACCCCTTAACCAGCCCCCTTAGCTCTCATCCTGCTCTCCATGAGTCTCTATTTTCCTTGTTAGTTCTTTTTGTTCATTTCAAAAAAATTCCAGGTGAGGGAAGCCTCCCAAACTCATTTCTTAAAATGACAAAAATACCTACCAGCAACAAAAACCCTTCACAAAATAAGAATCCAAGCAAGAAACAGCATAAATCTAGTTTTTAACAGCTCTACTTAATATTCTCCAATATTGAGTAACACTATGGGACAAAAGCTAAACCTTTAAAAAACTTCTTCCCAAATGAGGTAGAACCCAAGACTACCCCCATCTCCGCTGAGAACAGTCCTGAATTTGCAGAGTTCCTGCAGTGCTAGCAAAAGCCATTTTGTTCTGACTTTGAATTTCAGAGGTAATTCAAGGCAGACAAAGAACATATCCTCCTGGTCTTAATGCCTTGGAATCAAGGGGATTAAGACTAAATTCTCTAGCGTAAAGACACAGACACAGGAGAGAAACATGGAAGGGGATGAGGGAGGCAGAAATTCAAATTTCAGAGTCTGATGCCCAGGATGGTCAGCACAGCTCAGGAAGCTAGGAAGAGGCTAGGAAGAGTTCCCTCCAGGTTTCTGCCTACTCCTTGATTTTGCACTCTTAGCCTCCAGATGTAAGACAGTACATTTCGGACTGATCTCGAAAGAATGTATACTCTTTGATGAGGTCTGTCTTGCTCCTGAACATTCTCATTCATACAGAATCCGTGCTTCCCACACTATGTGGGATCGGTTTGGATGGAAGGGAACGGGAATGAGACGCTGGCGCTGAGGCCGACCCAGGTTTCACCGTGTGGCTTGGAATGGTGGCCTGGGACGGAAAGCGTGACCCTCACGCACATCCCTCTGACCTGTCCCTTTGAGCAGATGCAGCGGCCCCAGCCACCTTCCCAATGCTCTCTCCCAAGTCCAAGTTCAGTCTCTCCCCGCGACAACTCTAGAGACATCCTAACTGGTCTCCCCAAATCATTTTTACACCTTCTAATCCACTTTCCCAGGGTAATATTTCTGCAATGTAAACCAGCTTGCTAAAATTTTTCCCAGTAGTTACACATGCCTCTGAGAATAAGGACTAAAGTCCCCGGAGTGACGAGCGGGCCCTGCAGGGTCCGGCCCCCGCCCACCTCCGCAGCCCGCTGCCGCTGCTGACCGTCTGTCTCAGCCCCATCTCTCCCGCGTGGCAACTTCTTTCAGATCCTGGAACACGCTGCCAGGGTTCTATCTTACCTGGCATTTGCCTTGTGTTTCAAAGGCTCTGGATCCTCTCTGCCTAGCTCCCTTCCTAGCGAGCCTTCTCCGAGGCCCCTGATGAGTTCAAGGTCTTCTCTGACAGCTCTCAGCGAGCCCCGCACGGCTTCATGCTTTGCCATTAGATGTGTGTTAAGGACTAAGGAATGTGTCTTTCTTCATCTCTTCAAAACGAAATATACTTCTGTTTTTCCCACACTGAAATATATCCCCTTCCTCCTAAAAAAAAAAGAAAGAAAAAAATATATTGGAAGCCACCCACATGTCTGTCAATAGAGGAATAGATAAATCAAATGCGAAAATGCTGTAAATATGCAAGGGGATACTATTCAGCCTTTAGAAAGAAAGGAAATTCTATCATATGTGACAACATGGATGAGCCTTGAGGAGATTATGCTACGTGGGATAAGCCGGTCTCACAAGGACAGATACTGCCTGGCCCTGCTTCTGTGAGGTACCTAGGACAGTCCAGCCCGTAGAAGCAGAAAGTAGAAAACTGGTCGCCAGGGGCTGGGACAATGAGACATCGAGACTTGCTGTTCAAAGGGTATAAAGACTCAGCTACGCGAGATGAAAAACTTGTTAGCGATCTGCTGCAGAGCATTGTGTTTGTAGTTAACTTGGTGTACTAGTCACGTAAATATTTGCTAAGAGGGTGTATCTCCTAACATGTTTTTCCCCCATGATAAAAAAAAAAAAAATGAGTAGTAAGGATTTCTAGAGATCAAACCTGGACCCAGGGTCCGTGATATGAGTAGAAGGGCCAATCTGAGCAAATCAGAGACCTCCCTCATGATGGTTGGAATTGGAAGAAAGTCTCTCTTTGGTAGCTGAAGCAGGTGTCCTGAGGAGTGGATGGAAACAGTGTGCAGAGTTTAAAGGGAAGATTGTGGGGATGGTCTGGTGGACCTTACAGTTTACCCCAAAGCCACAGTTATGCGTCAGTCAATAAAAATTCTGCTCTGACTTCTAATCAGGCCATTTGGGTTTCTGTCAGTGGTCGGTATCAGCCCTGGATAATAATGGCAACATCAACCACAAAAGCTAAACGTTATGAGGCTGAAGACCACGCGAATGGGTGGGATCTCGCCTGCTTTGCTCAGCAAAGTTGGTGCTGAACAAAATTAGTTAAACGAATACATGTATTGCAACAGTCAAGACCTTTTTTAAATTTCTAGTAGACATGGCCTGTCATTGTGTCTTTGTTTTCATGTGGGCGGAATGGAATACATTTTTGAGATAGTCCAGGGTTGCTGAATTTAAAGAAAAAAATATATGTAGTTTTCCCTGTGAATTTCTAAAATTATCCATGCAGAGAGAAAATGATTAACAAAAACAAACAGGTGACAAATAAAACAAACTAGTTAGTGAATTTTTTGAAGTTTGGACAAACTAGATTTTTGTGTTTGAAGCAAAGATTCAGGATGGCTTGAATCGATTTCTAAAGGGTAAATGAATGTTTACTCTCTGGCTGTGTACAGGGAGAGTTTGGGGACCTTTGCCCTAGAGGAACACCTGCAGACCTATTAGTCTGTAAGTGGTTATCACTGCAACTCCAATGAGCCCTTGTCATCAGCTGAAAGGTATTAATTGTTGTAGAAATAGTTATAGTAGTTCCAAACATGTTGTGCTGAGATTCACAGCTTCCCCCCTTTGGAACACCCCCAGAAATTGGTATCTTGAAGTGGGACTTGAATGAGAGGAGCACTGCCTGGAACCCTGAGGTGTCTCACGTGGCCTGGGAACCAGGGACCCACCAACCTGGAGTCTTAGATCCGCTGCACACACCACAGGGGCAGGTTTCTTATCTGCAAATCAAAGAAAATGCTTGTGCAAGGTGTGCCTGGAAATACATTCCACTGAAGGAAGGATTAGGCTTGTGAAAGTCCTTTGCCATCCTTCCATCAGTGTGGGGCTAAGAACTGGCAGAGTGTCAGAAAGAGAAATCGCCTATTTGATTTCATCCAGTCAAATCAGGATGGAGAGAATCCAGACAAAGATTAGATTTCTTCAGGGCACCTATGCGGTCGCCTTCCGGCTGTGAATGATGCCATCTAGGGCCATGTGTTCCTTCTACCATTTGTGAGATTTATGTCCCATTCTTCCCGCCAAAGTGCTGAAGACGCGTGGCAGAGAAGTTTAAAGTTACTACAGCAATTTATTTTAGTTGCATATTAAAGCAGTAATGCCTTATTGAGGAGGCGGAGCTGCAGGCCCCTGTGATGTCTTGCTTAGAATTAATTCACTAGTTCCAGCCAACTGACAGAGATGGAAGAGTGTGCCAGTTTATAGAGCTGGGGGATTTTGCGTCGCTCCTCAAATATTACTGTGAACTCTAAAAGGTGAAAGTAAAAGATTTTAGTGTCATCATAGAGCAAACCTAAATTTCTGGGATGATCGCCTTATCTGTGCTGCGTGGAAATGGATACATTTTCCATCTCTCTTCAGAGAGACTCGCTTTTAGATCCCAAGCATATGAAAAAGGAGATGCCTCTGTTTGAATAGGCCACAAAACTTAGCTGCTTGCTGACAGATCTAGTTACTGTAGTCACAGAGACTGGGTTTTAGAAAAAGAAACAAAACAAGAAGCAATTTGCATTATAAGTCATGAGAAGAAAGCAAAACATAGCCATAGAATGGTCCAGGAATGGGACCTTTTATGATATAGAATGAAAGAGGACCCCGACTGCTTGCTCTCCGCACCTAATACGTGAGGAAGAAGCAGGAAAGAAAAAGCGATCCGAGTTACCACATGGCGTTAAAAAAAGAGGTGTCCTAGCCCAGTGAGGGACGTTTGCGTGACGCTGTCTGTAATCTTCACGTTCCCCTTCTCCAGGCGGTAGTTTCTACTTGGAACTTGGTGCGGAGGTATTTTTGTGCACTTCTCAAGATCCTGAGAGAGAAATAAATAAAGGAGGCGGTTTCAGTACTTATGAGAAAAAGGAAATCAGGAGCCGAGGAAAGACTCATTATGTAGAGTTGGCAGCAGGTTATTTTCTACCGATGGGGAAACACAGAGTCCACGTCAGCTGGGCAAGAGGAAAGTGTCTTCCGCCTTGTGGGAATTTCACTGTTTCTTCTGTGAGTGATCTCACCTGGCCACACTGTAAGGGTTTTGCTGTTGTTCTTCTGCTTCTCTTTCTGCAAATCCACTGCATAAGGGATTTCAACTACTCAGATGAGTTGCACTCACATTTCCTGGGGGAAACTCTTTCAACACCAACCTTGTAAAGGAAGGCAAGGTTTCCTGCTCTTTCTTTCCTTCTTTTTGGAGTTTATAATAAGATCATTCCTGGCAAGGCGGTGCTCACTCCGGTCCGCATCAGGGAAGTGGCCATGACCTCAAAGGACAGGTATTCCATAGCCTCTGGAGTGCATCAAGCTTTTTAAGGGGATACACAAAACTTTGTTGTTTCTTCAGACAAAAGTCAGGCACGGTAGCTGTCCCAGCTGCGAAACTTGCCTGCCTTTGTGTTTCTGTGAATGCCTCGCTTGCCGTATAAAATACAAACTGTACGTATCTAGGCGTATGTTGTTAAACAACACAAATAGTCCAGTTTAGTAACAAGTCTGATGTCCTTTATTAAAAGGAAAATAGTCCGTGGACTGGGACGTGACAGTGAGTTATGGGAGGCAGAGCACTCCTCCAAGGGACTTTGGGCAAGAATGAGTTGTTTTTTCTCTAATTTTTCAATTACTGTTGGCATGCAATGAGACTACATTAGTTTCAGGTGTACAACATAGTGATTCGACATTTATATAACCTGCAAGGTGATCATCCCGTGAAAAAATGAAAAAGCGCACATTGGCAGTTATAAAATAGTCACGGGATAAGGAATATCGTCAGTTATATTATGAATTTTATAGTGTGCTAGAAGAGAAAACATGCAAACAGGGCAGGATTGGCTAGAAGGTTGGGGATTTCCTTGTAAGGCCAGCCAGTCCTGTTTTGTAGGGTCTGGTAATTGAGCTAAAATTTACCTGGAGGACTGTGATTGGCTAGGTTTCCCGGACAGGTGTTTCCCCTAAGTGCTGTTTGACTTAAGTTTTATTTGGGATGTGGGCGGGACTACCAGGGTGGCCTCCATGTCGGGGGGGTCTTGATATAAGAATGAACTCTTATCAATATATGTATTTACAATAATATAAATTCTTACTGGTTATCAAGGAAGTGCTTAAAGAATTTGAAGAAGGTGCTGTTGACGTGGCTGTCTCATTGCTCAAGCCTGGAATACAGGTACGTTTTGTCTGACTGACATCACAGTGGTTGAGAGTTAGCTGCGTGTCTGCTTTGGAAAGTTGAGAAACTCCTGTGAGTATCAGAGGTTGTGGCTTCTCTTGAGAAATTGGAAGCTCTGGCAGGACTGGACCTGTCTTCCCCGACAGGCGTGTACCTGGAAGGCGGTAGCTGCCCCAGGCTTGTTGGGGACAGGGCGGGAAGATGGGGGGAGGACTCTTCATTTCTCCACCATCCAACATCAACCTGCTGCCTTACCCCCAGCTTCACTCTTGTCTCTGGATCTCGCCCTGTTTCCATTTGAATCGCCACCCCCCAGGGTCAATATGGGTGGCTGAAAGGAATGGGTGGCTGAAAGGAGACAGGAAGGAAAGGGATGGGGGGAGAGTTTCCAGGGAATGGGGCAGAAGGGCTGGGTGTGGAAGTAAGTGGGCTCTGGGACCCAGCCACAGGAGAATGGGGAGTTTTCCAGACCTCCCCACTGCCCCCCCCCACCCGGGGCAGGGCACCTGTGGCGAGGGTCCGCCTGTTGTAGAGAGGAGTGCTTTTAAAAGCCTTTATATTAAAAATGTTTACTTTTTTATTGGCTTTATTGGGGTGACTTTTGTTAATAAAATTATATAGTTTCAGGTGCACAATTCTGTGATACATCACTGTATTTTTTGTGTGCTCACCACCCAAAGTCAAGTCTCCTTCCATCACCATTTATCCCCACCCTTACGCACTGCTACATCCCCCCCAACCCCCCCCAACCCCAGCCCCCCTTTCTCTCTGGTAATCACCATACTGTTGTTTGTGTCTGAGGTTTTTTTAAAGCCATTATTGTGCTGAGTATTAGCCACAGGCTGAAGAAAATATCCTTTCCTGCTCTTCTAGGGCAGATTCATGTAGACTTTCTCTCTGAGGTTTTGCCATAAATACAATTTGCAGCGAAAGGAAGTCAGTTGAGTCTCCTCGGAGGGAGTCGTGGGGGAGGGGGGAGCCTTCTGTGGGAAGGGTTCACGCCAGCTGGTTTTCCCTGCGAGTTTTGTGGGCCTGTGAAGCGTGGGAGTTTGCAGCAGGTCGAGAACTCAGAGTTGCCGCAGTTCCTAAGGAGCAAAGCCCCAGAATCCAGGAGGGAGTGAACTGTCCTGTGAACACATAGCTTCAGGCGGAAGGGGTGAGAGTTTTGCCTAAGGAAGAGTGGTGGGTTTTCAAATTTTTCTTTGGGTTTCTTTGATTCTGTCTACCTTCAATAACAGGAAACAATTCCGGGTGCATTGTGTTTTTACTTCAGAGTGATTGGATAGGTACCCTTTAAGTAAAATTTCTTTATTTGCACTTACAAAAATATGATACCTAACAGAATGAAACTCTGATGGTTTTTATTGCCAAAAGAAAAATTCAAGGTAGCGCTCAATGAACTCTTTGAAAATTGTAACTGTTCACTTAATGGAACTAATTCTTAGTTCCATTAACTATACCTGTGGTATTTGACCCACGTAGTTTAAAGTCCCTGTAATCAAGACTTCCCCTTTACAATCGCAGGAAAATCTCTACATTTTACTTTTCTTACACATTTACAAAACCATGTTAAAACATTTTTGCCACCAAAGACTTGTTAGTTTTCATTTTAGTACTTTTTTCTTGTATTTTTAATTAAAAGAAAAATGACATGATATTTGCCTATCTGGAATGTTGAAAAAATGTCTAAAACAAAATGCGATTGTTCTTGTTTGTTAAGAAGTCAGTATAAATTCTTTCAGTTGATGATAATGACTACCCATTCACTTCAATAAATAATTCCATAATTTTATTAGGCTGTTAAATCAAATTCTGTTTTAGAGAATAAACATTCTGTGATAGTCTATAAAATTAAAAGACTGCTCTTCAAAATCGCATAAAAAATATTTGCGTTAGTTGCAAAGTAACACTGAAAGACTACCCATTATATTATTTATATTTACAATGATTACTGTTGGACATGGGTCATTTTATTTCTTCTCAATACAAGATTTCAACTAGCATTTGTTTCATTACATGTAAAATGGGCATTTAGATCATTGGGTCTCACTGCATTGTCCAAGTTCACATTTCTATGATATTATTGCACTTTGAATATTGAAATGTTAGGAAGATCTACATATGTATGTATATAAATACCTTTTGTTTCTAATTTAATTGTAGGGATTTTGATATATTTTATTATGTTAAAAAAACAAAAAACAAAATATCTGTGTAGCCACGCGAACTTATAACCATAAAATTTTATAAGGTGGTAAGCTCTCTAAGCTGTCTTGGACCTTTGGTTTTACTCACTTGTGGTTAATAGCATGTCTGTTGATCAGAAACCTTTTTATTCCAAAATATACTCTTTCTACTGTATTTTGAAAACATTAAGTTCTGCTTGCATGAGGCCTACCGCTTACCCTTTTGATTTGAAGACTTGGATGACTCAGTTTCCTGACTTCTTCATCGCTTTAAAATCCAGAGAATCTATGCACTAAAAATATGATACAACGAATTGCAACTCACAGAATTCCCCAAAAGAGAAGACTGATTTTTAAAAAAAAATATATTGTGGCACTCTGTCCCCTGATTTTAGAATAGCTAAATGAGGATAACATGCACCCTGTCCTAAAATATCATGCAATGAACTCCCCTGACTCGTGTACAATAGGTTTGACATTTGATGAGAATTCGGGGACAGCAGAAGAGAAGGAATTCTTCATTGTGTCTGCCCATAGTTAACTACCCTAAGGCACTTTAATTCTGGTCCATCCTTTAGTCTAGTAGAACTGTCACACAACCAAAATATCTATTTGGGTAAGGAACTCTGTACTGTGAAAAAGGAAAGCTGCTCGGAGAAGCTTACGGGAGTTAATGTCAGTTTTCTACTTGAATTATAGTTATTTTACTAACTAGTTATCTTTTTCACGTCAATTGGGACTAGGGAATGAGATGAAGCGGCAGAGTTTCTGCATTGCCATTTGTGAACTGAATTTATGTTACAGATTTGCATGCTAAGTACCTCTTTGGTAAGAGAGCTCTCAAAGAGCGCCCGTTTATGCCATCATTTGTGTTCGAATCGGAACTCTAAAGCAGACCCAAGTTAAACATGAAGACAACTTTCGATAGTTTTCTGAAGTCGAATACAGATTGTGTACCTTTCATTAAAGTTATTGATCTGTGTATTCTTTTCTTTTTTTTGGCAGCTATTGGCAACAAAATGTGATCATGTCAAATCATCTCTCTTCTGCTAACTGTGTAGTTTGGAGATTTGGTTTTTCTTGGCATTGTTATGAAAAGTACATATTTAAAATTTATTATTAGTTAAAATAAGATCTGGAGTTGAAAAGGAGCCCCAAGAGTTAAGTTAGTATATACATTTATTAAGTTATATATACTTAAATATACCATGTGGTTACTTACTAGATACCAAGCCATTCTGTTCAGGTAAATCAAGAGTATCTTTGCTCGAGGGTTCCATTCATTCATTTAACACCAGTAGGCAGGGTGTATCTTTGCTGGAGGGTCCCATTCATTCATTTAACACCAGTAGGCAGGGTGTGTTCCAGGCAGCAGGCCCTGCCGAGGCTGTCAGGTGCAGAGGCACAAAGGATGCTCAGGGTGCTGTTCTTGAAGTTCTTTTCTTCTAGTGGGGGAGGCTGTCCTGCCTCCAGCGCCCCGGCTCGGTGGGAAACTCCCTGTCCCGCAGAGGTTTCATGACCACAGTGGAACAAATTGATCCAGGACACTGTATTTTGTCTGGATGGATGCCGGGTGGCTAATCCCTCTAGGGGAGAAGAGCACCGAATATCTGTCTCCTGTGCCTTTTATTGAGGAGGGGCTTCGGGAGATACAAGGTCAACACTTAGGAATCATCAGTAAGCTTTCAGACGCTTGGGTTACAGTTGACAGTTACTGATTACAGATATCAATATAGAGAACACAGGGACCCGTCTGTGTCAGGGTCTGCTAAGCATCCTGACGCCATGCTGACATCAGGTGCGAGGCTTCAGACATTCTTCGCTACAGATTGTTTATAGTTAACTAAGAGATAAGAAAAACAGAGCAAGCACTAAAGCATAATATGCATTCTTCATACCCAATCCCGTGGGAACCCTCTGAGTGGCCTTTGGTCCTGTCTGCCCCAAAGCCTTTCCGTTTTCTGCTGAGACTTAGAGGCTTCCTGGTGCGGGGGTCGGGGGCCTGGCTCACTGCTTGGGCTACAATTCCGGAAACCACAACGAGTGGTCCACTATGGTGGGGGGAGAGGGCGGGGGTGGGGGATGGGGGCAGAGAAAGAGAGAGAAAGAGAAAGAGAGGGAGGAAAGACACAGACAAGAAAATGAGCCAGAGAGCAGACGGGGTAAAGTCCTGGAAACACGTGGACTGGTGGCTTTTAGTCACACTTTTCATTGTCATTTACCTTTTCAGACATCCCTGCTCATCTGTGAGAGGGAATTAGAAAATGTAACTGGCCTCTTTCAAAGGCCATTTAGTGAGGGCCCAGAGAAGCCCTGATCTGGTGTGCACGGTGGGGATCTCAGGGGTTCTCAGGACATCTGATTTGTATGATTCTGCTTCACTCTCCTGAGACTGTGTAATTACAGGACACATTCCACACCTACTCAAACTCCTTGAAAGAATCCCAGTGTGTGTGTGTGTGGGGGGGGGGGCTGTCTTGAAAAGCATTTTTAAATTGTAAATTTAAATCATAAACATTTTTAATAGAACAGGAAGAAAATAAGTAGAAGGTGAAATCCTTGTATACTTCCTTTAAAACCTAAGTTTTCCTCCCCAGAGGTAATTACTACCAGTTATAAGTTTTCCATTGTTTTATATATAGCCTTAATAGATGTATAAACAACTTCCTTTTTATTTCCAGAAATTGAAATTGGATTAGAAAATACAGTAATTTGAAACTTTGTCTTTTGGCCTAATGATTTTATTAAATAAGTAAATAGTTCATACATATAATGCATAGATAATATACAACATATATAATATATATTCATTGTGAGGTGATGAAATATTCTGACACATACAGATGAAAATTCTCCTTCAGACCCTTTCTTCCCCTCACCTGCAACCCCCAGAAAATCAATGTTATATAAAATAATAGAGAATCTTTTATTAGATAATTGTTATAGTTGAATTGTTGTTGTGAAGACAGGGTTATTATTTGGATTATATTCCCCCCGAAAGCTGATGAATGAAGTCAGTGTGTCAGAACCTCTTGCATACTATATACAAACACATCAAGGCCACCCAGCAGGAGTAGGTGCTGGAAGAGAGTAAGAAGAATTGTTCCCTAAGTTTTTCTTAGCTTCTTACAGCACAGAAGCATGTTGGTCAATATCGGTAGCAAAGAGGAAGTGGAGAAGGAGACAGCACCATGTTTCCCCTGTACTGATTTTAACTTCCTCTTTTATTTTTTGTTGATTGTATTACTCTTCATTTAGACTGGTACCAAACGGAGTGATGTTCAACATGAGAGAGCGTTAAATAAATTGTGAATATTCCCTTCCATTATGTATTTCTTTAGTGTTTTATGAATTCTGTAAGTTGTTGATATAACAGTGTAAGAAAACACTTAGAAATCCCATTGCAATAAATTTCATCTTACCCATCGGAATTTCCCAGCTGTCAGATTTCCAAGCTTTAGAATGCCTACTGGAGCTATTAATACATAAAAATTCGCTGCCCCTCCGTTAGACAGTGTTCTCTAGAGAAACAGAACCAACAGGTAGGAAGAGGCGGGGAAAGAGAAAGAGAGAGATCGATTTATTGCAACGATTTGGCTCATGTGATTTTTTTTTTTTTAACTGTGTAGTTGCTTCTCTCACGCGTCCAACTGGGGACCTGATGTGCAACCTAGTCATGTGCCCTGACTGGGAATCGAACCTGCGACACTTGGCTCACAGGCCGACACTCAGTCCACTGAGCCACAGCAGCCAGGGCCCTCATGTGATTAATTGAGGCTTATGGTCCCAAAACTGAAAGAACACTAGAGACTCAGGAGATAGCAGATACTTCAGTTCCAGGTGTCTCTTCCTTGAAAGAGGTCAGTCTTAGGCTCAGTAAGCCTTCAACTGATTGGATGAGACCCACCCACACTAGAGAAGCTAGTCAACTTTATTCGAAGTCTATTGACTTAAACTGTTAATATCATCTTAAAGTATCTTCAGAATAAAAATCTAGTATGATACTTGACCAATTGTATGGGTACCATGGCCTCATTAAGTTGACACATAAAATTAACTACCACAGCCCCTTTCTCTAGAGAATATTCTTATAAGTTTATTTTATCACTTCCGAAAAGAAGATGAACATTTTATATGTGACTATTTCAGTTGATAAACAAAGTTAGCCAAATGGCAAAATTGGAGGAGCAGTCCCTGCAAAACCGCCCTGGCTTCTGACACCAACTGCAAGTTTGACAATTTCACCAGAAGGTCGTAAGGAACTCACAGTGACTTGATTATACTCATGATTATGGTACATTGCAGAGAAAACAATGTAGAATAAGATCAGTCAAGAAACGGATGAACAAGGCGGAATCTGAGAGGGTCCCTAACCCAGAGCTGCTGATCACCCTCCCGCTGCTGAGTCAGGCCTTCTCCTGGCTGTGATATGTGACAATGTGTACACAGTGGTGCCGACGATGGATGCTCCCTTGAACCTGATGTCCAGAGCATGTCCTGGGGCTTCATAACATAGGCAAGGTTGGTTGAATCATTGCCCACAGGATTGAATATAGTCTCTAAGTCCACTCCGCAACCTAAATCACACAGTGGACCTTTCTGACTTGGGCACCTGGAAACTGTTGGGTATGACCAATCCTCCCTCGAAACAAAGATAATTCTGTTGGGAATGGCCTGTTTGCCACTCCCAAGGGCAAAGCTCAAACCCTCTTTAGATAAGGCCAATTTTTTAAAATATAGAGTCAGGTAATATGATACATTATTATTTGGAGACACAACCCTGATGGAAAAGTTTTCAGACAAAAAGTTACTAAGTAAACAAAGAAGCATGGCATAATGGAAAGGTTTTCAGGCTAGGCACTTCACTTATCTGAGGTTCACGTAACAGATCTAGAATATGAAAACATCAAACCCTAAGGCACCGTTGACATTTTATGACTTTGTGACAGTAAAGGGTCTGCAGAAACTTAACATATTGCTCTTTTCTGATTTCACAAGTAACTTTGCGTTGTTGAAAAAACCCAGGAAATTTAACTCCAGCCCCGTTATAGGAACCTCACCTTCAAGCTTGAGGGCCCTGAATTAACATATCCTTTCACTTCAGAAGGAATTAATGTCAAAGACTTCATTTGCCTTTGCAGGTGTCTCTTTCAATGAACAAAGCCCATGTCTCAGCTTCTCACTTTCTCCCCTAAAATGTCCTTGTCCCCGCTGTCTTACCCATCCTCGCTAGATCACTAGAGAAAGACGCCATAATTAATTTGTGTTTTTAAAAATGTGAGATCACTTCTCCTCAGTCTCATTTTTAATATTCCATTATTGGGGTAAAAGAGCGTTTAAGAAGAGTTTTCTAGCAATATTAATTTTCAGGCAGAAACCTGAAAATGGCAGTGACCTGCAAACTGAAAAGTCACTGTTAAATGTGGTATGAGTTGTCTCCCCCAAACAAAAGTCTCCTCTACAATAGTCCTTTTGGGTGGTTATCCATTTTCCCATTGAGTGCACCTATCAATAAGGAACTCATAAAACTGTGCAGTTCCTATCACAGTAGCTCAAAACCTATAAAATGTATTTATAGTATATAGAATATTTGAATCGATTGACATAAGATGCAGCATGAATGGAAAAACTGTCACTGGGTTTTGTTTTATTGTTGGTCAGGTGACATTCCTAGAACTTTGTTGGTTCTCAGATATCCTTGGGGATGAATGATGAGGAAGATCTATGCAAGCTTGTGCATTTCTATATTCAGAATGCTCTGATCGCCATTTTTTAACTGTTTATGACAACACACATATCATCTTGTATTATGCAAAGATTTTCTGCACCCATGTGAAGGATTTATTGGAAGAAAATAGGCTTCAAAAATGAAAGAGCAATTACAGGGATGGAGTAGAAACAGGCATCATGTCAAGGGGGGTAAAAATGAGAAAAGGAATTTTGATTTTATAGAAATACCATAACATTGGCCATTTGTTATCTCTACTACTAAAATGATGAAACCTTATAATGGAATCTCTCTTGATATTGACTAAATTTCTCCTTTCCCAACTATGTACAGAATGTTATTGATGTAGACTTTGAATGAGCTATCCCAGTAGCAAAAGTGGGCTATCAGTTGGTATTAAATAAGTATAGAGAAGTAATGAAACATACTACTAGACATGAAAAATGTAAACGAAAATCTCATGGCTTTTGTTTAACTAGCTTCTAATCCATTCATCTGCTATAATGGTCAGTTAGAGTAATATGAACGTGTACATATACAAAAAGTTTCATGGCAAACACAATTTCTAATTAATATTGAATGTTACAACAGGTAAGATTGTAGGTAAGGTATAGTAATAACAAAATAATCATTTTACTCTAGTCATTTAAATACGATTCATCTAAATATTTTAAGAGTCATTTAAACAGCTAATGTTCTAAATATTTGTAACTTTTAAATAATGTGCAATTTTCAGAATTTTTCAAAATATTATAAAAATCACCAAAGTGTATTAAACATCAAACAACCATTTATTCAAAAATAGATATAAAGTATACCTAGCACCATAGACTTCAAATATGTATCTAAGGCAAAGCAGAGTGAGGCTTTGTGCTTCAGACCCTCAGTCTCCTTCCATAGAATCATCAATGCTATGTATCTTTAATTTCTTTTGTAACTTTTCTGAAATTTTCCAATTATATACTTAAATGCATCTGTATATATGTGTATCAATATAGATAGATAGGTAGATAATGGATTTTCTTACACAAATGGACCTTTACATGTAGGTGCTCCTTTCAATGAGGGATATAATTTTAAGGTCTGTTCATGTTAGCACACAGAGATCTACTTCATTCTTTTAATCGAAAGTGATGTCAATGCGTCATTTCCTTATGAAGAGCATTTTATATGTTTGTTGTTACAAACAAGATTATAACAGCATCCTTTTTCATTGGATTTATTGGCGTGACATTGCTAAACAAAATCATACAATTTCATGTGTACAACTCAACAAAACCTCATCTGCACATGGCATCATGTGTGCACCCATCACCCCAAGAAAAGGCCCTTTCCATTCCCATGTGTGCCCTCTTTGTCCTCACCCCCTTTTCTCTGTGGCTGTCACCATACTGTGTGTGTGTGTGTGTGTGTGTGTGTGTATTTTAATTAATCCCTTCACCTTTTTCCACCCAGCTCCTCCCTCTCCCCTCTAACAATTGTCGCTCTTTTCTGTATCTATGTTTCTGTTTTTATTTTGTTTGTTAAATTATTTTGTTCATTAGATTCCACATGTGAGGTCACGGGGTATTAGTCTTTCCCTGGCTGACTTGTTTCACTTAGCATAATATTCCACTAAATCGAAAGAATACATGCACCGCTGTGTTCATCACAGCGTTATTTACAATAGCCAAGGTCTGGAAGCAGCCCCAGTGCCCACCAGTAGATGGGTGGATCAAAAGGCTGTGGTACATTTACACGATGGAATACTACTCAGCCGTAATAAGGAATGAAATCTTCCCTTTTGCGACAGCATGGATCGACCTGGAGAAAAATGGACATTCTTATACATGTATCTTTATATTCTTGGGTGAAAATAACAATAAAGCTGAAGTCCCAGCTTTATTCTCTACCCTTATAGAAGAGTTGGTTGTGCTATTTTGGCCTCTCTTTAGCCTACAAATTTTTCCCTCTATGACCTGAAAGACCATGCCTTACTTTTCTGTTTGGACACTTATCTCCGAGAGGTTCTCTATCAAGTACTTTTGGCAAAACAATTTGTAAGAGTAAATCGCCTTGTAGTGTATGACACAGAATATCCATTGGTACGATGATATATTTTTCATGCTACCGATACTATGCTCATTCAAAAATGAGGTGGGTTTATTCATATCTTAACAAGTTCTTAAATCTGCTGTATCCGAACTGTACATAGTTTACCATTAGATAAAAGGGATGGAACAGAAATCAAAGTCACGTAAGACAATTTCTGTCTTTAGCCCCCTTTCTATTCTATGAAGAGAAGACTATCTTAGCCCCCTTAGACTTCTTTTTTCATTCCCTTCAAAATACATCTAATGTTGGTTATTTAGGGCTTGTAGTTAAAACCTTTTAACACGTCCTTTCCTTTCTCATGTTCTTTTATATCCTTTCTTTTCGATACTCTCATCTCTCGGGCATCTTTTCTTATTATAGTTCCCATTCCATTTCTTCCTTTCTTCTCTCCTGGGAAGGAAGGCTGGCCACGTATGAAATAATGTTTTTCAGCCCTGCGTCCTTTAACTATTTAGTGCAAATTCTAATTACATTTGAGATGAAACTCTGCATGTGGATTCTTATTGTGTTTCTGTAGCTGTTTTGCTTACATTTATTTTTATGAAAAATGAATAGTACAGTTCTTGTCCACCAGCACCTTATGATTAATGCCTATATTGTTATCATTAGTTAACTCTGGGGGAGGGGGAGAGTAGCGGGATTAAAGTTCAAGGAGGATGATACCAGCAAGGAGTGTGTATAGGCAGGGCAGCTGGAGTGATACATGAGTGACCACCACACCTCCTTCATTATACATGTCACTTTCAAACCCAGGACACCCGTGCTCTAGCTTGGAGCTGCCACCTGATCTGCAGCCCTTCAGAGGGGAACACGAACAGCAGTGACACCTGTCAGGAGGGATTGTAACCCTTGCCCAAATGCTCTAGGTCCTGCCGGTTGGGCTTTTCCTATCTCTACACATGCCTTCTGGGCATGACAGTTTTGCACATCTTATAAGCGTTCATTCTGCTAAGTGTCACTTGAAGTACATACACAGTTATAACAAACAATTTTAGAATAAAATGGGAGGTAGCTCTTCTTTCTGTATCTTTGGGAGAAGTTCCGCTGCAGAACAGTCAGAGCACAGGCTTTATAGTCAGGCACACGTTAGATTAAATTTAGACAAACAGCTATTAAACCTGTCGCCATACTATGCTGAAACCACTCAGAATATTCAGTGAAGACCAATACCTTTCCTCCCTCTCTCAAGGAGCACTTGGGGGAACTTTCATAAAGGACTCTCAGTCAGGGGTGGTAGATTTCAGTCGTTCAATTACAGAGTTAATCTAAAAGAACAGCATAACTACTCCTTGGGATTCTTCTGCATCAGATTCTCAATGTGAGGTTGGTGGTGCATTTGGGTCTCCAAGGCTCCTCCTCCTCCCTCTTCTCAGCTCCTTAGTTTTTTGATTCATCAGGGATGCACAACGTTCAACATGTGGGCCTGCTCCTGATGGTGATTTATTACAGCCAAAGGGCAGACAGAAGAGTCAGCACAGAGAAAAGACAGGCAGAGTGACAACCAGAGAAAACTGTATGTCACCTTCCAAAATCTTCTACTGGAGTCACACAAGTCCTGCAGTGATGAGTCGTGACAACGTATGAGAAATGTCACTAGGGAAGCTCACCTGAGACTAGAAGTGCAGGGTTTCTGTGACGGGTCAGCAGGCCCCTTCTGGGTAGTACCTACCAAATTTGAGCCTCCCAGAAGGAAAGCAGGCATTCAGCAGAAACAAGAGTTTACACACACACACACACACACACACAAATTAAGCACAGTTAGGGAAAGTTGTACATTAGTGGTGGGAACTGTTGGCTATTCGAGTTCCTGGACACCTGCCAAGGGCTAACCTTTGAAGCAGCCCTTTGCGAGGAGAGCAATGTCAAGCTCATGCGATATCTTGCTTGTTTCTGCATAGCTTGTATCTACAGAGCAGCAGCAAAGTATTCTGGGAGAAGAGTAGTGTAGAATCAGCCTGAACAGTAAATCCGTCCCAACACCAGTGCCACCTTACCGACCCAGTTGTTGGGTCACATCCCCCTGTAGAGTGTCCCAGGGATGATCTGAAACCAGACCCTCTATGTGGAGGCCATGGAGAGGCTGAAGAAAAGGGCAAACCACTTCAGCCTGGTCGGTGGCAGGTCTAACAAGCAAGGGAACTCACTTATGATGCTTGTCTTGGGAGGCCACAAGGAGATGTGTGCACCTACCCACTAAATCTTTTTTTTTTTAACTTAAAATTTTTATTTATTGATAGATTTTAGAGAGAAAGGGGAAGGGCGCAGAAAAAAGGAAGTGAGAGAGAAATATTGATTTGTTGTTCCACTTATCTATGCATTTATTGATTGATTCTTGTATGTGACCTGACCAGGGATTGAACCCACAACCATGGCACATCAGGATGATGCTTTAACCAACTGAGCTACCTGTCAGGGCAGATCTTAAATTTCTATTAAGGCCTTATCAGGGTTCAGTCACATATCCAGTCCAGATGGTCTCATGACCACACTAGCTTCCCAAGCCTGTGTCCTTGGGCGGCTTCTAGGAAGGGGAAGACTAGTGAAATGCATGTTCTGAGCACAGGGATGGTGCAGGGAACCCCCAGTGCTGGGGTCCAGCTCATGGGACAAGGTGGCATTTGTGTCTTCTTGATGACCATCTCCAGTAACTGTCATTACAATATTGTCATGAACAGTTGTTGCAGACATTTCAGACATATAGTGAACAAAATTTTACAAGCCAAGATTTGTAATTATTAGTGGTTCATCATCTAATACATTTATAATATGACTTATATATTACTATTCGTCTATGGCAAAAAAAAAATCTAATCCAGCCGGGAAATGCAATAGATCCAACATTATATCCATGTACACAAGCACTAGAAGAAAGATTAAACACAACAAATGAAATGAACAAAAAGCACATTTCTCCCAAAATATGTCTTTTCCTCTTTCTTAAATGTTTTGAAGCAAAATTTATGACTTTTGAACTTATTTTCATATTAAAGTTATTAAATGGTCTTTCTAAACCTTTCCTGCTATAATTTTTGATATCTCCTATTATGGTATTTTCATTGTTTGATGATGATAAAATAAATCTCGCATAAAGAAAAGATAAGCATTCCTTACCTTCTGCCATAATCCCTAAAAGACAGTGGAAATGAGTTCTTTTCTCCTTCCTTCTTATGAAAGCTCCCTTCCAATACAGACAAATAATTAACTAGCGGGAATTTTCCATGCAATCAGCATAGCTAATGACGACAGAAAGGGACACATCTTTGCCGCTGTGATCCCTGCCACCCCATCCAGACCATCTCTGACAGACGTGATTATTTGTCTACAGTGAGATATTCAAGTTAACGGGCGCTGCTCTTCCTAGGCAGACAAGCAAGATGGCACGTCCCTGAAGATGTTTTCCTGTATCTTCTAAATTGGGGGGCAGAGGGGTGCAACAGCAGCAATAACAGAGAATACTTGTTGGCTGACATTGTGGAGGGTTTAGTGTGTGCCCCTCTCTGCTCTGAGGGCTTTATACCTGGACCTCACTTAATTCTGGAAATTAGCAATATGAGGTGGGTTTTTAGTAGTATAATTATCACCTTCCACATCTCAAGGAGGAAGAAACTGAGGCAAGGGCAGCATAGTCCCCACAGTCCCCCTGGAGGAGCAGGGTGGGCATTGGGGCACTCGCACTGAGGTACCAGAGGCTGCGTGTTAACCATCCCACGTTGATTTCCCCCGCAGTGGCCTTACGTGTGTGTTTCTGTGTGTAGGCCGGGGGAGAAAATGTGTGTGTATCTATATGTCTATTCATGCAGAAATACCTGTCTTAAAACATGATTAAAAAAATTAAGATCAATCAGTTCAATCCATTTTAAATCAAAGTAGACTGCAGGACCTTATTTGATTATTGCCTAATTGTTTTATCCTATTTGTGTAAGTTTCTCATTTCATTCCTAAAATAGAAACCAAACAAATACTAACATACTAGTTAAGTGTTTCCACCCATTAAATATCTAACAAGCTAATGATTTTTTAAGAAAGAAGTCAAGCCCTGGTTCGTTGGCTCGGGTGGTTGGAGCATTGTCCCTTACAATGAGAGGTCATGGGTTCAATTCTCAGTCAGGACACGTGCCTGGGTCTCAGGTTCAGTTCCCGGTCAGGGCATGTACAGGAGGCAAGCAGTCGATGTTTTTCTCTCTCTGTCTCCCTCCCTCCCTCCCCTCATCCCCTCTCTCTAAAAGCAATGGAAAGGTATCCCCAGGTGAGGATTAAAAATTTGCCCTCTACAATGATAAGAATACATATGTATGCATTATCAATATATACTTATACATGTTCACCTCCAAAGTCATACTTGGAAATAAGCAGTAAGATAGTCTTCAGTGGGAATGGTTCAATAGTTCTTCTAACTTCAGGATACCTTGGTGTCATAAAAGATCTGACATGTAAATTGACTGTTTCAGTGAACATGTAGAATCATTACCAATCTCTTAGATCTTCTCACTACTATAATTATTTTTTTTAACCGGAAAACCACACGTTTTGAGTGTTTCTGAACACCAAAGTGGCTGTATAAGCCAATGATTACCTAAGATAATATGTTAAATCAACAGAATGTTGTATAAACTAAAGGAATTGAAAAGTTAAGTTAATCCATTTATCCTCATTATGGGAAATAACAAGTGTTCTATCAGGCTCTTTGAAATATTAAAAATATACAATAAGCCACAGGCTCTTGTTTCTATTTTTGTAGACTACAGATTCAGAAATTCTATAATTACTCCATTTTTCTATATTAGTAGAATAATAGCATTGCACTCAGTTCTGGATAAAACCTTTTATGAAAAATATTTGCACCTGGGTCGAGGTGGTAGCCAGCCTTGGCAGAAATTAGGTCTGACCATGCCTGTGACCAGAGGAAAGTGAAGTCAGGTAACGTATATGTTCTAGCAAGATTTATTTCATTGGCTTGTTTAACATCAGAGACCTTTTGAATGGGGAAGACATTTATTTTGCTCATCTAGCAGCAGTTTGCATAGCTGTACCTTTGGGTAATCAGAGAAGGAAAACTCTGATTCCAAAAAACCTCCGCTGCCTTGCGGCATACCTCTTCAGGGGAAAGGCTAAGGGAGTAAACCCCGACAGAAAATCCGGAGCCGGAGTCCCTAAGGCGGTTTGACGTTGTAGTCAACACCGGCAACTCCTGCGGCGCACCTGAAGCCAAGCTGTATTGACTCCGTCTTTCCCTTGGACCCTTCAGCTGCGAAGAGAGGGGGGGTCTGCTGCATGGGCAACAGCAGACCCTCCATATCACCCTGCCCAGGCTCTGTAGCTTCAGCTTCACTGGAGAGGACACTCCAGCGTCATCGCAAGATGTCGATTCAACATGGGAGGAGACAGATACCGTGTCACTCCCGAGTCGGACTGCACAGCCATTCTCAGCGGTGCAGATAGACTCTTAAGAAGCTACACCATCGTCTCTCGAGACGGACGGCTGCCGACGACGACCTTTGGGTATCTCTGAAAGTCATCCACGCTCCTCCTAAGCATCGTCAGTGAGTGGGGAGCTTGACAGTCCTGCTTATTAAGGAGTATCTCCTGCGTCTCACTGAAGTCTGTGGTCCCGAATCTCCATTGCTCATGTTCGGGCTGTTCTATGCAATAACTCTGCTCAGATACACCTTCTTTTGTATGTGAAAGTTGCTTAAGTTATTCTTCATAAGATACAATGTGTGTGTTTCTCATCATATTAATTATAGCTAACATTTATTAAATGCACACTATTTGCTAAGCACAAAGCTATGTGTTTCATGTATATTAATAATTTAAGTTCTGTTATGAGTCTATGAGGTAGACTCCTTTTCATTTTTGTAATGGGGAAACTGAGTTATCGTAATATTCAACAGCGATATCAAAGTCCCGTGGGTAGTTACTGAGTTATAGAAAGGTTTAGCTGCTGGAACAATGTCACATAGCTCATTAGTGGGGAGGCAGGATTCAAACAGACAGGAAGTAGCTCTAAGTCCTGAGCCAGCAGCCTCTAGACTACTACATTCCTTTCTATGCCTATTAAACTCTTGGTCATTGGATCATATCCCTGGGACGCTACATTCTTGCTTTCCCAGGATTTGAGAAATATACTTACCATGATGTCGAATACTCTTTTACCTCACTCTTTTGTATCTCTTGCACAGAAAAAAATATAAGCACCCAATCATTAAAGGTGGCTAAGATAGCCGTTTTTCACCTTGTGGTCATATCAAAGGGTCATTAAAAACAAAATCTTGTTCAATGACCCTATTAAAAAGTAAGTAAACTGTACAATTTATTCTGAACAAGACAAACTAGTTCTCAACAGTCACATGATTTCACCTACTCACTAACATAGAGAAAATACATATTAGGGGAAAACCATTTACATCAGAACTTCAAGAAATGGGAGTGTTTTCTGTTAAATAATGATTAAGCAGAGAAAGTTGATTTTATAGTTTTTCAGAGAACATCTTGCTATAAATTATCATCTTGAGTCATGTTCACTACTTTTTATATACACAAGACTTAAAAGTCACTGAAAACCGAAGTTCAGGTTTTTGAAGCTAAATCATATTTTATTTTATTTTTAAATATATTTTAAATGTTTTATTTAGTTATTTTTCTGATTGTTGACACTATTACAGATGTCCCCCATTTTGCCCCCTTTGCTCACCTCCTGCCGGTCTCCACCGCTCCTGGCCTTCACCACACCATTGTCTGTGTCTGTGGGTCATGCATGTATGTATGTTCTTTGGCCAATCCCTTCACCTTCTTTCATCCTGTCCCCCTCCCTTTACTGAAAAGCTCAAGGCATTTTCTTTTCTTTCTGGCCTCAGTGAGTTCAGTGGAATAAATAAGTGGAATTCTGTATGTCTTGATCATTTAGACTTTTTCTTCTAAATATAAATTCTCATCATAAAGCACTGGAAGTGTAGAAGATATAGGATTCTCCCATGTGATCCAAAATAAATAAATAAAAGACAAACTAATAAATAAATTACAAGTAATTTGAAAGGAATGCTGGTCAGGTAGTAAGTAAGAGTTCTACACAAACGTTGACTCTAATTCTCCTCTTGCCTCAGCTGGAAAAATGAACAAATAAGATTGAATGGCCATAAAGATTCCATTGCGATCTTAAGTTGCATGGTTATAATAGATACAATTTTCTTGTTTTGCTTACTCTTTATGCTTAAAATGCGAAGAGCAAAACCCAAATAGAAAGCATTTCATTAGCCAGATTCGCTCTGATGTAGCTCACGGGGTTGGTATTGGGTTCCTAAGCGTCCTCATGGTCTGCATTGTAGAGGTGACAGGGGTCACCGGCGAGGTCTAATTGTACTTGTCATGTGAGCCTCACCCCACAGCCTAGGCCATCGCTCCACAGAGACAGGAGTTCATGAAACCAAAAATCAACTCAGACCCCAACAGTCCTGTGTGCAGGGGCTGAATTTTCCTCCCTCGCGTGTCACGAAGACTCTTGCGTTACCGAAACATCAGGGCCCTATTTTAATTGCTTTTGTTTTGACTACAAAGTGTTCTGTGGGTCCGGAGCACGGGGTGATTAATGAGCTCAATATCCATGTGTTCTCTGCCAAATTGAATTTAGCATATTTGCTGCGAGTGATCACCGGGGCCTTTGTAGACACAGAAAGAAAGCAAATTAATAATTAAAAGCAGAACAGCTATGGGGTGGTCACTTTTAACTTAATTTGTTTGGGGCCAGGCCTCCACCGTATAATTCAAATCTCCACTTCAGTGACTCTTGAGCTGTGAAGCCCAGGGAATGGAGATGGAGAGCCTGTGAGAAGACGATTCTTCTTAAACATCATAAAATCTGCTGTGGGGAACATTCTGGGCTGAGGGCGTGGCTGGGAGGTTGTCTGCAAAAGACGTTCTCTGTACTTCTTCCTTTTATAAGATAATGTCAGAAATGTATATATATATATATATATATATTTTTTTTTTTTTTTGGGGGGGGGGGTCTGGATGGAGGAATGCAGAAGATCGAGTAAAAATATCAAGTAAGAAGGCATGAGTTCAAACAAAGGTGAAACACTCCTCTGTCCAGATGGCCCTCGGCCTGCCTGTGGAGTGTAACAAGGACGAGGGAGAACTGGGGGGTGCAGAGGCGTACATTTCCCTGTGCAGCGCCTGGTGCCGACGAGAATCCGGTTATGCTGAATGGATACACAAAAATGTGATTATTTTAGAAGTAGCCCAGTCTTACAGATATGAACAGCAAACGTAAGCAAATTCCCCCATTTTTAAAAATCTTCCTTTGATTCTTGAAAAAGCTTGTTTTGCATTTATTTGCTGGAATGAACTTAATGGTCTCGACCTTAATGGTTTTCTTTCCCCTAGAAGCAATGAAGTCCAGGGTGTGGTTTTCAGGCTCCGTCTTCACAGAATATTTACGGGCCAACAGCATTGATTTTTGCCAAACTCTGAGTTTCACAAATGATACGTGCGGATTAGTGAATGGTGTCCACGGTAGCATTAAACTGCTTTTTTAAATGACCAGATACCATGTTAATCTGTATCTGCAGGAGCTCTTCATGAGAGTATTACCCTGTGAGGCTACCTTTGGATTGATTTTACTTGAGAAAGTGGCATAAAAATGAAAGCCAAAGCATTAAAGTATTCTATAGAATTTACGAGGCAGTGTTATTTGCTTTCTTATTCATGAATGCAGCTGAGGTTTTCATGGTGCCCTCATAAATTTGCACCAGCATGAATGTATGGGGTCAGAAGGGGTTCCATTTTGACAATTTGAAACTTTCAAGAATGAATTCAAAATAAGTTGACCATTAGCTTATTATGATGCCATAACTCTCAAAATTTATGTCCATTATCTAAGTTTCTTTATCAAACCTGGTGAACAACCAGGTTTGAACACAAGGTAAGCTTCAGGAAAGGTGGGCGCACCAGTTTCTGAGCAGGTGGTGAAGAACATTTAAACAGAGAGGGGTTATTATACCTGCATTTCAGGTAATATCTCACACAAGCACTTAGTGCTTCTGAGAGGCTAACGAGTATGTGCGTCATGTCTACTAATCACTGATTTATAAATATGTATTTCAAGTGTCTTCATTCAGTGTTTCTATTCGTAGATCTGTTGCAGGACAGTCATTTTCTCTCCATATAAAAAGTCATGGGCATAGTATAGTTATTTTAAAAATAATTGATTTTGGAAATGGTAGCAATAGAAGCTTATCTGCAGTATATTGTTTCAGTCAAGCCCAAGGTGAAGGGCTAGTAAATAATATATTTAATAAATGATACGCAAAGATTTGGCTGAGTCCCAAACCTAAATGTGTAAAATTACCACTGTATACTCTTTTAAACAATCCGGTCATTACACACATTTCTCTATACTGAACATGGGTTTTTAAAGGAAACTATGAGAGATTAGAGAATGTCTATAATATTCTGAATTGATGGTATGGAAGACACTGATATAACTAGTGTGGGGTATGCTTCTTAAAGATAGACTTTTGGCAGAATGAATTATAGGTCTGAGTCAGAATAATATTTTGGAGGTTTTATGTTTGTGATAGAAAGTGTATAAAAATTCTTTATTCACCTATTGCAATCTGACGGTTCTTGAGTTAGTTTAATTATCAAACAGCATCTGCCTAATAGACATGTTCTTATTCGGTGGGTATTACTAAACATGCCTGTGCAAAGAATTAGAGTGTACCTACAGTTAATCACTAAGAATGGCAAAATGAGGTTATATGGCACTGGTGTTGATAACAGTGTGGATTCATAGTCTGCACATGGTATGTTTGAAAAACCACTCCAATACAAAATCTCTGGGTTGACATCTATTCCATATTTAATATAAAACATAGAACATTTTAATTTTAAAAATAAGTACCTAATTCATCAGGATAAGCAGATTAAAAGAAAATTATTCCAATTTAAAACACCTTAGCATACGAGGTCTGTCCAGAAAGAGTCCAGACATTGCTAATATAAAGAAAAGTTTGTGCAACATTGTGGCAGCCAAGGAGAGTGGACTGGAATGCACATGTGTGAACAGTGATGACTTCACTGTACTAGTCAGTGAGGACAGTAGACACCACTGAGTGAGCATGTGTACTGTGTGGCAGTCACATTCAGAATGACTGAGTGAGTAGAGTGACAAATCTACATTGAATTTTGCATTAAGCTTGAACATTCCTCTGAGGAAACTATTTGGACAGTTCAGAAGGCCGCAACTATGGGCAACAGGTGACTGACAGCTTCATCATGACAATGTGCCTGCTCATGCATCATGTGTCGTGCAGAGTTTTTTGGTGAAACATCAAATCACCCAGGTGACTCAGCCCCCCTACAGCCCAGATTTGGCGCCCTGTGACTTCTGGCTTTTCCCAAAACTGAAATCAACTTTGAAACGGAAGCAGCCTCAGTCCATCTATGAGATTCAGGAAAACACAACAGGGCAGCTGATGGCAACTGGGAGAATTGTGTGAGGTCCCAAGGTGCCTACTTTAAAGGGGACTAAGTATTAATTGTCCTATGTACAATGTTTCTTGTATCTTGTATCTTCTTCAATAAATACCTCTATTTTTCACGTGGCTGGATACCTTCTGGACAGACTTCATACTTATTAAAATCCAGTAAGTGACAAGAGCAAAATGATAAATAAATGATAAATATTTATAGGGACACGAAAATAATAAATGACCACTTTAGAGGAAACATAACACAGAGAAGATTATTTGCTTACTGAAAATGAAAATTTCTGAAACTTAATAGATATTTTTCAGAATCCAACTCTGACTTTGAAGTATGAACTATAAAAGAGTTTATGACCTTTCTTAAACACTGCAATATGAAGTGATTGGTATATGAGCTCGATGGAATAGTAAATATATAAATGTTATTCCGTGATATTAAAAAGTGGAGAATATAATACAGGTAGAGGTTAAGCTGACTTCCACATTTACAAGTAATATCAAAGGCTGACATTTTTCACACTAACATTGTAGAAATATTGGAAAGAAAAAAGACTCTTTAAAACTGCTCCTTTAAAGATGGAGGACCAACTTGTGTGCATGAGTGGGTTGTATACTAACAAAGAATAAAATAATAAATGCCATATTGAATCAAAACTATTTCATGGTGCCCAGTATTTGATCTTTAAGGCGCCCAGAGATAATTTTGGCCTCTATTTACCCTTATTCATTGTATTTATATCAAAATATTATGGCTGCATTACAAGCACCGTGCTTACATTTTTTCTTATCAAACAAAAGCTTATTTAAATTGTTATTTCCAAAATTGTGTTTCATCAATGCTCAATGCTGAAAATGCCACACTAAAAACACAATTCTACACTCAAAAAGTTTGGGAAATGCTGCATTTCAAAATTCCCTCTTGGATACTGGGAAAAAGATGTCAGTAGTCACCAAATATAATCTTTTTTAAAAATTTTAAGTTTTAAATTTTTTCTTAGTCATAAGCTTGGTGAAATAAATGTAAATAAATCTGATTTTTTTTTTTCATTTTAAAGGGTGGTCTGTTAAACCTGATTAAACCTAACATTTAATGAAGTATATGAGAAGTACTGAAATTACCTTTTCTCAAAAGAAACTCCTGATATTTTATTTCTCTCTTGCCCAAATTCTATTTGACATTCAATTGAAAATCCGACGGATGTAATGAAAGCACTGAAGATAATGACCGTGAAAGAGCAATATGCACTGACATTTAATGACGGGGATGGGCATGTCTCATACCTGAGGGGAGTTGAGGGTGGAAAGTCATGCTGGTTGTTACATGGTCTGAGCTTATCTTCATCTCCTATCAGCATCTCTGGGGAGCATTCCTTAGCTCTCTCCTAAATATCTTTGTAGCCGTTCCCCTATTTCCTATGACTTAAAGGGTACTGATAATGCAAGAGCTAGAGCTATTGAATACTGTTTAGTATTTTGCTTTCAAAATCTTCACAGTCCCAAAGAGCCCTTGTCTCATTAATGGCAATACAGGTAGATTCATATTCCTGATTCTGTTATCATCATTATTTTATATAGGTTGCTTATTAAGTTAAGTGAAAACTTAATATTGGAATTTGAGATGGGGAGATGCCAGGTCCTGAGGTATCATTTTCATTGTCAAATACCCAAGGTGACAGTCCATTGCACACCTGGGTTGTCACACAAGTCATTCTAGTTCCCACTGGATGTAAATCAAAAGGTTACCTTGACAACTTGCCCTAAATTTCTAAAATGAGAGCCAGAGATTTAGGTGTGTTTCATTTAGTCCGTGAAGAATTTGTAGAGCCAAGTGGTGATCATAGGATACACTCAATAACACTGCAGACCTTTCAACCACGTTAGTATGAAAACTTTGGATGAAAACTATGATGCTATGTAGTGGTCCTGTGTTTCAGTCCAAAAATAGAGCTATACAAGAACTTGTGTCTAGAAGTTAACTTGAGGACCATCTGAAGCCCTGTTCTTCTGGGTTGGAAAAAGAAATCTTTTGCTTAGGGTTGTGACGAAGTTTTAGGGGCTTATAGAAGTGCCATCAATGGACATCCATGTTGCCCTCAGTCATCTGTCTAAGCAGGTATCTCCTCAAAGCTCCATCACCCTGTCAGGTCCCCAGTTACAGATAGCATAAACGTGTCTGCCTGTCCACAGGACCCCTCCTTCACCGCAGTTCTCTCTGCTGTTGATGACGCGTGTGGGCGGGGACCCCATCCTCTGGTCACCATACCCGTGGGTGTGAGTAGCCACAAGATAAGCTCATCTGCCTTAGCCCAGCAAGCATCTTTCTATGAGGTCTTGCCATGTCCCTGGGATCAGCCGAAGAGGATCCTCTTGACTCCTTCATCTCTCCAGCCTCTCTGGCTTTTTGCCATTTCCCAAAGACTACCTGTGGAGAAGGAGGAACAGAACATTCTGTCAGGATCTCCTCTCTCATCATGATGCCTCATCTCTCCTTCCCGCACCTCCTTGTCTCCAGTCAGAGGACAAGAAAGCAGAAAAGCCATACACGATCAGGTAATTATTGGTTTTCACCCTATCATCCCCCTTTCAAAAAAGTTATAGAAGAAACAAAGGAAAAGGTAAACTACGTACCAGTGTTCATTTATTCTGTCTGTTTTGCAAACTTGATAGTACATCAGATTCTCCCAAAACATGACAAATGCCTTAATATATTTACACATTAATCTTTTCTTAATCTTCTGAAATAAGTTCTCCTCTCCCTAAAATACTTGGAGAATATTTTCAAATGCTGTTTTATGTATACCTGTGTGTATGGCAAAACTTTTGAAGTCTTAGATGCCTAAGAACATATTGATTTTATCCTCACATTTAACTGAGGACATGCTGTATGTAAAATTGTGGGCCCCAAGTTCTTTCCCCTGTACATTTTAGAAGGGTTTCTTCTTTCTCTTTTGCATCCACACCATCTAATGTCCACTTGATTTTTGTTCCTTTGCTTCATGTTTCTGAACACATTTCGAATGTTTCCACTTCTTTTACTTGGAATTTACTACGATGTCCTAAGCGCAGGTTTTTAATTCTACCTGTGCTGTGTGAGTGGTGAAATGGGTGTGGATGAGGAAGAGAGAAATAGAAATCCTCTGAATCCATTCGGGGTGTGTGTTTCATGTGATTCTATGGCCCCTTTTGCTTTAAAAAAAGCTCAGCAGGCCAAATGCATTCTGTGTTGATTGTCACCTCTGCAAGCCACCTCGCCCCCAACTCAGGTGGCTGGTTCCTCTTGGGGGTGACAATGCATCACTGTAGAAATAACCTATGAGCAGGATTTCTGCTGTGGCCCCCGCCCCGCTGCATCGCTTGCCTGCCCTACTTTGGTCCTGACATGCCGATTGGAAGTAAGTTACTAAAAACCCACTTCCTAGCAGGAGCGGGAGGAGGAGTTTCTGTAAGTGCTAGGTTAACCTGAAGTTGTAACAAATAGCCCGTTGCAGCTTTTCTTCTTAAAAAGAATTTAATGTTGTGTAGAATATCTGTTGCAGGGAATCTTTAGAAGATACATTCTCTAAAATATCCTTTAGGTAATGAGATTAATTTCGGTAAAGTGACTTGGTTGCTTCTTGCTCATTTGGTCCATTGTGAAAAATAAAGAGTCACTGTAACTCCAGCGTAGAAAAGAATCATAGGTCTTTCCTACTAAATTCATTGACCTAGCATGTGGATTACAAAAGATCACCAAAGCAAGAATTCCAAAGAATGCAACTTGAAATCAAAGATTACATGAGTGTAAAGTGTCTCCATTTCAATCAAAATACTGTGGTTCAGTAATAACCATGAGGCATGTTTATACATTGAAAACCAGAAAGCAATCTTGGTAGCAGTTGCTACGTTATTATCAATCACTAAACCCATTCAGAGGACACCGAACGTTTCGCTATTTCACCCAGTTCCAAATTATCTATAGAAATCTCCTGTACAAAATACAATCTAGACACGCTTTCCTTCCATGCACAAGGCTGAGGGTGTGGCGAGAGAAAAAAATAAAAGAAAATTATATTTGCAAGCATGCTGGCATGTTCTTCAAAACGCGATGGTGGCAGATTCACATCAGCGAACATTTACCCTTAAAGGCAAACCTCTTATTTTTTGCCTGAGTGGTCAGTGAACTAAGGAAAAGGCCAATTGGTTTTAGGGAGAAAATGAAACCGAACACATGAGGTGCTGAACCAGTGACTGAGAAGTTGCTTTGAGGTGGGTTTTATCCCATGAAGATTTATTTTGAACTCTGAATATTTACTCTTCCACGGAACTGAGATGCCTGCAGAGAAATGTCGTGGCCACGTATGGTATACTCATGTAAGAGTCTTTCCCTAGCTCAGTAAAACTTCTCATTGCTTTTATTGTGTGGTAGCTTATAAAAGCCCAAAGATTCTGACTCTGGAAATAGCTCAGAGCACAGAAATTTTCCCAAGTCCAGCTCTGGATACAGGGTATGAAGTTCAGGCACTTCATGTTTCCAACTTTTCATCAAGAAGTAATTTACATGAGCTGTAGTTTTTGCGTGGATAAAGATCAAATTTATATTTCATTTTAAATGTAACTTTAAAGGTCATCTATTTTAAGGAGAGACATTTAAAACTGTGTTATAAATGTTCTCATCAACATGCCTAAGAAAATAGGCCTTGTTATGTCATTCAAGTCACATTTTAAATACTATGCTTCTGGTAGATTTATGCTGAATTTAAGACTTGGCAGACAAATATATTAATGTGATATTAAATGCTGCTGTGGGCTTAACTTTTATTGCTTAATGAGAGTATATACCACAGCACAGTTATGCCAAGAATATAGCTTCAGTAAAGAAGAGAAGATAATGTATTGTCCCAAAGGCTAACTCTATTTTTATTTTATATTAGAGGAAGGAATACACATTTCTTGGGCTGCAAATCAACCGAGAGCATTCTTTTTTTTAAATTTTTTTCCAAATTATGAAAGACCACAAAACACTAATTTGCCCTGTTGGGTTCTATTTCCATGAATCGAACCCATTTACTGTTTTCAGATTGTCACCTGAATTGTTATTGATTCGATGACCTAATACAGAGTATATTCTGGCAAGGTGGTGCTCTTGTCTTTGACATTAGGTAAAGTTAAACAGAATTGCTCTGCTCTGAAGGGTGAGAGTCTTGCAGCTGGAAATCAGGTTGGAAAAGTTTTCATGCCTCATTAACACCTGTGCTATAAATTCAAGTTTAACAGTTTGACACAATACTATTTCAAATTGCAATACTCTCAGGACTGTTTATTTTAAGACTTTCAAATGCCAAGCAGATGACTGTTGGAGTTAATACACATCCCCAAATAGATTCTTTATGATAAAAGAATATCAGTGTCATTTGCCTGTTATCCTGGGGATTTTAATTGAATTGTATCAAAAGACCAATTCCGTCTTTCAAGTCCCCCATGCATGTTTTTCCTTTCCCTAATTTTTAGAGTTTTGCATTTACACGATGATACACCTATCTAAGCAAAAGGAGCTAGAGATGTGTGACCTTTTTTTTAAACAGCATTGGCTTCCCAAATTGAATGATAAACATTCTCTGAGAGTCTAAACTTTCTGAACAAGACACACCCTATAGACCTCACTCCACACAATTCCAACTTCTGGGTCATCTCAGCATTGGCCAAGGTCAATTACATTACCCAAGTTGAGATTTCCCTGGTTCTTGCTATCTTGAGTGATTTTGATATAACCCTGGACATTTTCGGGTATTGTGTTTTGAAACTCTGAACAGTAACCAATTTTTCAGTTTTAACAGCTCTTCTCTGATGTCGCGTTGCCTTGTGATGGCCAGGTTGGCATGCGCGTCCAAGTTCCTCACTCAGACGCCCCGTGATGCAGAGAAGACTGTTAGTGCCCAGTGACAGTGGGGTAGGAGTGGGTGATGTCCCGTGGTGTTTTACTAGAGCAGGTGTTTATCGTATAAAAGGGTTCTGTCTTGCCAGGATGCCCCTTTCCTCGTCCTGTGGCTGGAGAAGTCTGGCTTCTGGGGACATCTTTCGTTGGCCTTTGTCCATTGGTGTTGTCCTGCTGGCCAGAAAGGAAACCCAGGGAATCCACAGCCGCGTGCTCCCTCGGATCCCAGTGTCCCTTGCCAGCCTGCCACCTCACTCTCATTTCCAGTCCCCTTACACGTGTTTTACGTAGGCTCTCAGGGGTTGGGCTGTGCACCTGGAAGTTCTTGGCGTTGTTTGATTCCCTGGATGTGTGTGTTGTACAGAGTGTCAGGCTATAGATACCAGAAGCGGGTGGCACCGCAGATCGTGTTTTTAAATGTATTTTTTATTGACGTGACATTGGTTAATAACACAATGCACCTTTCTGGTGTACAGAGGCAGATTGAACAGTGGGCGCACAGGGCATGCGCCTTGGGCCCCGACTTCTGAAGGGCCCCCATAGAACCACAGCTTTACACTTTTTTCAAGTGACACCAAGTTTGGTTTCATGACTGCACTTCATAAAATAGGGTGAACATGTATTTTTATTTTCCCTGTCCCTTGTTTTATTAAGGGGTCCAATATTTCCTTCTGCGCCCAGGGCCTCTACCGACCTTAACCCATCCCTACTGGTGCGCCTTGTAGTTCGACACCTGTGTACTCTGTTGTGTGTTTACCACCATGAGGACAATCTCCATTCGTTACCATATATTTGACCCTCAACCCATTTGCCCCACACCCCCACTTCCCTTTCCCTCTGGAAGCCACCGTTCTCTGGTCTTTGTGAGTTTGATGTTGTTTCATTTCCTTTGTTCCTCTGTTACTTTTAGTTTGTTTTCTATTCATGTATGAGTGAAACCATATGGTTTTTGTTATTTTTCCACCTGACTTATTTCACTTTGCATAATACCCTTAAGATCCATCCATGCTGTTGCAAATGACAACATTTCATCATCTTATCCCTGTTATTCCTGAGTGTATTTTATGTTTGCAGCATTAAATAGGG
Organism: Furipterus horrens; assembly: GCF_987537825.1. Taxonomy (NCBI): domain Eukaryota; kingdom Metazoa; phylum Chordata; class Mammalia; order Chiroptera; family Furipteridae; genus Furipterus; species Furipterus horrens. The sequence continues at coordinate 97,802,669 of NW_028327179.1, forward strand.
TATTATTCAAGGTATTTACCAAAACTACTTATGTTTTGTGTTTTCTAAAAAGTTACTCAAGCGGATAGGAAAATAACAGCAAAAAACAGATCATAGTAATTATTCCTTGAACAATGAATAACATTTAAAAATAATAATGTGTTTTAATATGTATTGCATTTTAAAGAAAATGTGAGATTTAAATGCAATGATAGTTTGCATTTTATCTCGGACAGATTTAATGTTTCACTGTTCGATTGCTATATAATCACCCCAAAACTGACTGTCTTAAAACAACAATAATTTATGATTTCTCAAAGGTCTATGAGTCTGGAATTCCGTAAGGGGTCAGACAGGTGATTTTCCTGCTCCACCTGGGGTAGGTTGGGTTTACTTATTTGTGTGCATTCAGCTGGTAGCTGGGATGGGAGGTCCAAGTAGGCTTTATTTTTATGTACCTGGAACCTCATTTGTTTTCCACGTGGCCTCTGCGCATGGTTAGCCTGGTCTTCCATAGGGTTCTAGGCAGAGTTCCAAAAAAGAAAGGTTCCAAACGGCATTCTCAGGTCTTCTTCAATGAAGCCACTTGCCAATGCTGCCACATTTTATTGGTCAAAACCAATCATAGCACTAGCCTCGGTTCCAGAGAAGAAGGGAAAAACCCTGCTTCTCGATGAGATGAGAGGTCACCTTTTATTGCAAAGGGTATGTGGAAAAAAAGGCATTGTTTGGTGAGCGTTTTTTTAAGTAATGTGCTCTGTAGACTTCCTGTGTGGAATTGCATATTTCCTAATTTGCGGCTAGAGATTATTGTTACTTTCACAGCGAAATCATTTATTTCTAAATAATGGTAAGGCTGTCAAAGGCAGATCTCAAACAAACACCCTAACTTTTAGAAAAGAAAAACAAATGATGAGGCAGAAATAAATGAAACAGAGACTAGAAATACAATTGAAAAAAAAAAGAAAAAAACACACAAAACAATGAGCAGTTTTGTGGTTTTGTGCAAAGAGATTTTAAGACTTTTCCAGCCATTTCCTTTTCCTCGGGCATGGACTCAGTCAGACTACACCTGGGTGTCCTTTACATATATTTTAAGCTCCTCTCTGACATTTTCACCACCATCCAGCCTACGTTCTAGACATCAACCATGGTCCAGCTTCACAGGGGTGGGACCTGTGTGCTTACCCAGAACCCAGCACTCAGAAGGCCCCGACACTTTGTATTGTGTTCTGCTCTCGCACGACCTTGACAGTTTTAAGCCTTTTTGATCAAGAGGCCTATGTTTTCCCTTTGCACTGGGTCCCGCAGATGGTTAGCCAATGGCGTCTTTATGTTTAGAATGAGCTTTTTGTTCCTCACAGTGTTCTACCTGGCAAGTTTTCAAACATTTTTCAAGGTACAGCTTAATATCACCTTGCCTCTGAAAATCATCCTGATTCCCCACCCCTACCTGCAGAGGGACTAGGTGGCTCTTTTCTATATATATACCTTGGTTCCATGCCACTTGGCACAAACTCCTAGGATAGTAATTGTTTATATGAATATTTGTGTATATATTTTCTCCTCCATTAGTTGGGCTTAAACACATGCCTTATTCATTATTACCTCACTTAGCAATATCCCAGGGTGTAGTCGATGGCATGTATGGAAAATATTCAATAAATATTTGATTGAATCAGAGAGCAGATCAGCAGAAGAATGGAATGTCATTATACAGACTTGTCTTTAAAATATTAAGAGAAGACACTATAGATTTTAACACCAGATAAATCTGTTCACTGACAATATTCACCAACTATCTCCACCGAAAGCATTCCATTATAGTTTTTATCTATAAAACATACTCTGTTATCAGATATTGAATAACCTTCATGCAGTTATTACTTGAACTTGAATTCTTCCTTGGCAGCTTCACTTTCCAGAGGCAGTAGGAGCAGTACACACAGTTTAACACTTACCAGTACGCTACTCTGCCTGTCTTCATGAATTCATCTCTGCAAACTCCTTCACAACCAGATGCTTAGTTTATGGAGGCTTCCACTGCTGGCTAGGATAGGGTAGCAGGGACCAAATTCAACCTTCTATCTGGGAGAACTACAAAACCAGAGGAAGAAAATGAAGTAGAGAGGTTTCAAGGCAGTGAACAAGAGTCAGTAAAATACAGGGGTCTTTGAGGAATTAGCAAAGGAGGAGAGACCTCCAGTTTGCTTGAGATTCCTGCCGGGCGTGTGTCCAGGCTGCCGTGCAGGGGTAGGAGGAGCTCAGCCATTTCCTTGGATGGAGGAGATGGAGCTGAATGTCCTGAGAAGCCAAGATGGGGGGAGTTCTCAGTGAAGAGTGTAGGAGAGGAGAAAGCTGCACAGGAAGCGGACTCTGAAGTTCTCACAAGGATCCCCCGGGAACCTTCAGTGGGATGCTGATTCAGCATGTGTGTAGGGAAGCTACCTGAGGCTGGAGGAAGAACTCCTGAGAATGAGGAAAGAGAACAATCCTAGAAGCTCACAGAGGGCTGGAGTAGTGCCCCTTCCCACCAGACAGAGAAGAAAACCTCACGCTTCATGGGGCACGGGATGGAGCCCTTACAAATGCTTGCCTGAGCAATGGAGCAAAATTAGCCCAAGACCTAATGCTGCTCTGTCCCACCCAGCAGAACTTTAAATCAAGACCCCCAAAATGTTTTCCAGTAGCTTAATGACATCATAAAACAAAATTGGAGGTGGCAATAGGAACAAGCAAATAGCCAGATGCAACAAGGGAAAATTCGCCATGGCTACTCTCCAATCAACGTTGGTAGACAAAAAAAATAGCAGGAAAATGTAAACCCATAACAGGGAGAAAGAACATAATGAGCACAACACAGGCCAAAGAATAACACAGATAATAGAAGCAGTTGTTCCTATTGTATCTCATATGTGCGAGAAGTTAAGAGGAAAGATTGAACTTCTAGCAATTAAAACTTACATAAGATGCCATGAAAATAAACGTGGACCCTGTAGAAGATGACTGAACTTGAAGATAGAAATAGAAAGTATTCAAAACAACCCCGCAGAGCATCAGTGAGCGGCAGGGCAACATGGGTCCTGAAAGAGTGGAGAAGCAGACAAAATTGTTTACAGGCGTAATGACTGAAGAATTTCCAAATTTGATTAAAACTATAAATTTAAATACAAAAGAAGTTCAACAGACCCCGAGGAGAGGAAAATGAAGAAAAATACCCTGAATTATATCAGGTCAACTTGCTTAAACCTGAAGATAAGCATAAAATATTTAGCTCTTGTTATTATTGAATATAGTTCAAAACAGTGATACACACATACTTGCTACTTATTCTATACTCATAGATTGATTTTATAAAATTAAGTCATTTCACAGTATATTTAAAACCTAAGAAGGTCTTTCCACCATTTATGAGTATTTCTTACTTGGAAGTATTTCTTATTTTACTACATGCTTATTGGAAGGTATGTAACAGAAGGCAAAGAACTTCCCAATGAAACTTTTACTTTTCACTTACTTTGTTTTTGAAGAGTAAGAGATCTTGTGAAAGGAAGTCTTGTTTTTTAATAAGATAATGGCCTAGTATATTTTCAACTAGGTAACTCACCTTTAAAAATTTCCCTTTGTAATAAGAACCTGGAAGGGTGGTATGGATTCATGTACTTAATCTTGGCACACATTACGAAGGGGACACTAATTGGTTAATCAATACATGCTTAGGTCAGATAAAGTGAAGTAATATTTTCAGAGAGCAGTTAAAATGAGTCATTCGTTGAATTCTCCCAGTGGTGCCAGAGATAGTTGATAGGTAGGTAAACAGATCGATAGATGTACAGACTTACAGACACGTGGAATTAAGAAGTTTGGGGAATAGAGTGAGTATAAGAAATACACATTAGCTTCTAAATGACATTGGTTGATAGAGGAACCATATTATATTTTTTCCTCCAAGTTCATTTCTTATCTTCAAACTTACATACCTAAAACCATCACCTGTCCAAATGGGATATCTCTCTGGTGTGTGCCTCTTTTAATACACTCTTCTCTTCTTCCCCAACTGTGGGCTCTTAGAACCACTTATGGGGCTCCTCTGTCAGTCTTAGGTTATGTCTTTTTATTCTTTAATTTCTTTATCTGTACGTCCTTCCTAGCACTAAGGCATTGCATGTCATAAGTATACAGAAAGAACTCTAGATGTAAATCAATCATGTAAAAACCCTTTCCAAGAACAGTAGCTTTATATGGATGTATAGAAGGTAAGTGTATTCTGTTTACCAAAAATGGATTTCTAAGGGATGATTTGATTGTTGACCTCCAAATTTATCTTAGTCTTGCCTTCTTCTTGCCAATGCATCCTGAGGTCCCCTTTCTCTTTCCAGTCCACGTCATGCCATTTTCCCAAGAGTTAAATATCTATGTGTTTTTCTTTTCAATTTCAAAATAATTGGCACAGCCTCTTCTGGAGATCAAGTTGATAAACAAATGTGGGCCAGGTTTCACGGCCGAGTATCGGTTCAGCACCTTTTCTGGGCAATCTGGTTAAAGTGCTGGGGAGCATCCCTATCTTATATGCTTAGTGTGTTCTTCTGAGACCTTTTTGTCACTGCATATGGGATTGGCACGATTTTTTCATTTTAAGGTCTTGTGGTAAAGGAAGTCAATATTGTGTGAAAAAGGAGATGAAAACTCCCTCCCTGCCTCCCTCTCTCTCTAAAATGAATCAACATATCCTCGGGGAAGTATTAAAAAAAATTAGAAAAAAAAGTTTTATTTTTTAATATACTTGTTCCGTTTCCTAAAATATGCCATTCCCTGCTGATCTCCATAGTGAGGATTCCCGAAGAGTGACTGATTAAATGTGAATTTTCTGGAAGTTTGAAAATGCCAGGGAGAAAAAAAAGTTGGTTGAGTTTCAGAACCTGGAGTAAGATCTCATCTTTTTATGTATTTATTTAAACTTTTTTCCACACATACCCCCACTTCAGTTTTTTGAGCAAAGCTACCTGGAAACCTGAAAACTAGAGTTGGAGACCCTCAAGTTGTGGTAAAATGCTCAGGCAAGGCTGGAAGTTAAATGGAAGCCCCTTTCTACTTGTGACTGACTTGTTTCTGTTATAGAACCGGAAACAGAATGTCAAGTCCCCAGTTCATCCAAGTCGGAAAGCCTGGCTCTGTTAAACTTGTTCTGCTTGGGTGGGACCCGGTCGTTCAATGAACTTCTCCACGTCTCCTAGATCCTCTGGAAGGCCTTGCTGGTACTGAGAATAGAACTTACCTCTCCAGATTCCTCCACATCTGAACATGTCAGGCCTGGATTACTTTTCCTTTCCTGGTTTTGATCTTTCTATGATCTTTCCCTAAATCACTTACATTCCCGTTCAGGCCTCACAGCCTTTTTTTTCTAGGTGTGACATTGCTAAGGGCTGCCTTTTTAGCATCAGGGCTAAAGGAGGTCACAGAGTGTCATCTTCATCTCGATCTTAAGTTTCAAATCAAAACAGAAATATCTCCATAAGCATTCAGACTCCTGTAGATGACTTCGGCTTTCTGTATTTGCAGTGGCCCATTTACAATTTTGCTCTCGCGAGCCAAAGAACAGAGCGTAACTAGCATGAAGAAATTGGCAGGAAAGACGTTCTTAGAAATCCTCTCATCCTCAGGATATCAGAAACAACGGTCTGTGCTTTGTGCACGTGAAACATTTGCCATAATTTAATTGCTATTTAAACTTATTCTTTCGAAAATGTGCATGACACTTTGGTCTTTATTTTGCTAATCTCATTCAGATTAGATTTTTGCCAGTTGTGATGTGGGAAGAAAGCGCTATGGAATCGGGCCCAAGAGAATTAGAACCATCATTTGTCATTTGCTAATTGTGATGTCAAGCCATAATTTAAGATAAATGCCTTAAAGACAGCTCTGCAATCACAGATGTATTTTTAGAAGTGTTGAGTTACATTTCATATTACTATCTTTACAGGATGTAATGAATATTTGAGGTAGATAAAGTATACAGGGTTATGATTGTTTCAGAAGCTGAAGCAAAGTGCAGTATCATCAAGGTACTTCACGTGCTGACTAAAACTAATGACTAGAAAATTAATCAGAAAGGATGTTCTAAAGATTTATGATAATACCTGCATTTTTGAAGGTGTAACTGTATCAGTGTAATGTATATTTTTAATATGTGAAAAATTATTTTTAAGAGACGCTAATTTAAAATGTTATCTCCATTTGATGTTGGCTTCATGTTATCCATTTATTTGATGGCTGTTAAAAAAACAATTCGATCTAATAAAACAATCTATCTAGAAATGTACACTAACAAAATCAAAGTTCCAGTCACCCTTGCATGGACTTTTATCCTGGGATTTTGGGCTACAGTGCATGCAAGAATGTTGGATAGTATCTTAGAGTTTATGAACCATTAGATTATTTATATATTGAATGTATATAATAATGTATCTATTAAATATACCTAAGGTATATCAAATACCTGCCATGGCTAATGTTATGTGTCAACTTGGCTGGGTCACAAGGTGCTCAGGTTTGTGGTCAAACATTATTCCAGATGTTCTGAGGAGATTAACATTTAAATCAGTGGGCTGTGAATAAGCAGATTGCCCTCCATAATGTGGGCGGGCCTAGTCCAATTATCTGAAGACCTGGCTAGAACAAGAAGACCAGCCTTTGCCTAGGAGAAAGAATTCGCCAGCAGATTGCCTTCAGATTCATCTACAACATTAGCTCTTCTTCATCCTATAGCAGATTGTCTTTGGACTTGATGTGGAAGAACCACTCTGCTGGGTCTCCAGCCTGCCATCTTTTGGACTAAAATCACATTATTGTCTCTCCTGGGTCTCTGGCCTGCAAGCGCATATTGAAGGTTTTAGACTTGCTAGATTACATGATCACATGAACTAATCTCTAATAAGAAATCTCTTTCTATATACATGTATATCCAGTTCTGTTTATCTGAAGAACCCTGATAATATAATACATAAAATATGTTCTTTCTTGGTGGCTATAAATATACTCTTGGATATGAAGAACTCTCTCGGCACCCAATGTTAATTATCCTCAAAAAGCGACAAGATTGAATTTCATTCAAATGTAACTTACAGAATTCCCCCTTTTAATTCCTAAAATGTAATGGCAAAATCAAGCATGCTTCACTTAAGTCATCAGTACTTGGCCTCTACATTACCAAGGAAATTGATTTTCTCAGAATAAGTATCAGGATTGAATTTTGCCCCCATGGGGGTTGACTTCTTCCATTCGACTAAGAAAGAGAAAACATATAAGTGATTAATACGTGCATATGTGTGTGCAGTTGTGAACATGAACTTTCATGTTCTTCAGCATCTCCCTGGGGTAATGGCTTAGCAGACTCAGGTAGTTCAGATTGTGATAGCAATGTAGCCAAGACTTGGGATTGAACCTGGTTATAACATCAGCATCACAGCGTAAACTCTATCTAGCTCAGGCCACTCTCCGGTCTTTCCCTGGCCTCAGAAGACCTGGCTTCTCCTTGTAACTTGACTCAAATCAGTAGAGTGTTGGAGGGTCAGAAATTAACATACTTCCTGAAAAATGACCTTTGTATAAGCGTTTGATTGTCTCGTTATCATGAGGAGGAAAGGCAGGAGGTACAAAGGGCCAGGAGAAGGTTTTAAAACAGTGACCACGGATGTTTGTGAGAAGTCGGGAAAAGCAGAAGTCTACCATCAAAGCGAAAACTAAACGTAGGACCTAGAAATACTGGAACAAGACCAGATCACTGACCTGGCTAATCTCAAGAGGTTGTTGGCACGACCCGTGGTGCTTTATATACAATATGTTGGAATTGTGTGAAGAATCAAATCTAGCACCTCCGTGAAAGCAGTTCAGTAAATTACTTGTTTCAACAAGAAATTAGATGCAGTAATTATTTTTATTTAGTGTCATGGGTTTTTTGCTTCACAAGAACCTTTAAATTTAAAAAAATCTGATTCTCCCTAAAAAAGTTATCTGGCCCTGGCTGGTGAGGCTCAGTTGGTTGGAGCATCACCCTGTAGACTGAAATGTTGTGGGTTTGATTCCCTGTGAAGACACATACCCAGGTTGTGAGTTTGATCCTCAGTCTGAGCACGTATGAGGAGGTAACAAATTGATGTCTCTCTCTCTCAAAGCAATGAAAAAAAATCCTTTGTTGAGGATAAAAATATAGTAATACTAAAAATATTTTTCTAAAGGAGTTAAAAAATAACAGGCAGATGATATTTGGATAAATATAGGTAAACTACCTAAATTCAGATCTAGTAAATGGTAGATTCAGAATTCAGCCCCTTATCTCTGGACACCATATGTGTTGCATATACAGAAGGAAGGATTCAGCCCGTGTCAACATCTAGGTGTATTGGGGTAGATAATAAATCCACACTGTTAGATAACAATAAAAATACACATAATCCTTGCATATAATCATTTGTGGGTCAATGTTCTGGAAAAAGAGAAAATCAACATGGGCTGATTCTTTTTATGCCAATGTGATCTGTCATTGCTAAAAATGAACCGGGAATGGAAAGTTCTTCTGTTGTTCCCTAAGGAGTCTCTTCACGCCTCCACACGCAATTTGTATTTCTGAAGCACAGTGTCAATAGCATTTTAAAATCTTGTAATATTTATTAGGTTTTAATAATACGCTTTTTAAAAAATTAACTTTATCGGGGTGATATTAATCAATGAAATCATATAGGTTTCAAGTGTACAATTCTACGATACCTCATCTGTATATTATATTGTGTGTTCACCACCCCAAGTTAAGTCTCCATATCTTTGACAACTTTTACAATTAAGATGCTTCTTATTTATCACATTGAAAGGCTTATTCTCTGAGACCTGAATGGCTTAGAGGAGATCCCAAAAGTCATTGATATAACCCTGATAATAGCTTAGGCCCCCAAAGAATAACAGCTCATGTCCCTACTTGGGTTCATTAATACTTGTGCGTATATAACAAACTATTTCCTTTCTACTTAAACTACAAAGCATAGCCTTGCTTTGGTGTGTAATTTATCAGTTATTTTTTCTTCTTAGTTGCTCCTTTACCATTTGTCTTTCCTTTCTCCTAGAAGATATCTGAATGAGAATAAGTGTATTTATCAGCTCTGACTCATATGCAGAGTCCTGATAAGGAAAAAAAGATGATTCTTCCCTTTCCTGCCCAGCTAACATTAAGGAGAAAGCGGAGCCTGTTCCAATCCAGACACGTTTCTTCACGTCTGACCTTGGAGGTTTCCTTTCAGAGCATCGCAGGATGCTCAGCACTCCCTCGTCTTCATGCTAAAGCGACACCTTTGCTGATGTTGAGATGTGCTCATAGATACACTTTGTTTTCAGACTGTTTCCTAGCAGAGCCAGATATAACGTAGTGCATGGCACTGGACGTGTTCCAGAGTATCAGAAAAGATGTGGTGGTCAGAATCTATTGTGAATACTGGATAAAATATCTATGAGGCTCACGCGAGGCTGTTGACATTGGGGAAAAACTTATTTTGCTCAGTGGGTGGGAGAGGAAAGGATGCTAACTATCAGTGCCCTTTCTTCTCCATGGGAGTGGGGATGTGGGGCGGAGCGGGGTGTCCTAGACTCCCGGCTTTCACAAACAGGAAGAGGGAGTAGGAGGAGGGGTGACGGAAAAAAGAACACTGATTAGAGTAGAATATTTGAGAGGATAAAAGGGGAGAAATAGAGGGAAAAATAAGGGCAATAAAAATTGGAAAAGAACTAAAAGAGAAAGAACACAAGAGAAAAATCACCTGGCTCCGTTCTTCTTATCATCCTTGAATTTATTCCAGGCTTCCCCCAGGGCTTTGTTATGTTCAATGAGTTTTGCCAGCATTATGATTTTGCCAGGATCTCCATCTATTATCTCCTTTATTTTATTTTTCTGTCTTCTCCTTTACCTGCTTTTCTCTCCTCCTTCCTCCCTGCATTCCAAATTTAAGGCAAAGTAATCTCCCTTTTCATATAAATAAAATATTCTTTTCCAAAAAATACCGTGGAGTCAGAGCATTGAATTATTTTGCCACGTTGGCTAAGGACATGTGAAGGACATTGTTCTCCAATCTGATCACGATGCAGTAACTGTATGAAACAGTAGTTACATAGCATACACAATTGGAGATGATAAAGTAACGTAAAATATGTTCGCAGGAAGAAATAATTAGCCATCAATACTAATGCGGACATGTGTTAACAAGTGTCGACATTTAAGAAAAAATGGGAGAACAGTAACAGCGAGTAAAGTGCAATTCATTATTTGTTCTGCACCAAATAGAAAAAGGTTGACATCCTTCATTGGGAGCGGGGCCTGGTTTGGGGTGTCTCTGGGGAGATGAGTTGGAAGCAGTGACTTACAACACCCGAATCTGAGGGCAGGTCAGGAATCATGGACATCGTTTTAAATAGTATCCCACTCACTCCAGTCATTTTGTCCTACTTGGTCACAGTGCATTTTCAAAATAAAGTTCTCATTTTCCATCACTAAGAAGCAATTCATTAGCAAACCGTCTCAGCGGAATATTTTTGAGCTCAATACTGTACCTCTCCTCTGTCTCTGAAGCTTTTATTTTTTGTCCTCCTTCCCTTTTCCTTCTCAAAACAAACCGGCAAATGAACAAACACCTGAAAGAACCTTGTCATTCCAGGTAAAATTCTCAGGCAGATTTATGGCCCTCTTTCCTCCTTCTCAGAATATTGAAAAGGGGTGTTAGTTTGGAGAGGGGATAACTGTGGTGATGGCAGCTGAAATCTACATAAGCATATTGAGTGTATTTTCCGAAAATGAATTATATTGGAGAACAAAAGAAAACTTCTTACTTGATGACGAGGCGGCTCTGTAGAAATCGAAAACTTTAGCTAATTAAAAATAATCCATAAAACCCATTAGGTAGATGGGAGGGATCCTTTTGGAGGAAATAAGTGTGTAAACACGTAGTGACAGCTCCTCCCTATTTTTCCCCTTCCCGTCCTCCTCCTGCCCATCCCCCTCCCCATGACCCTCCTCCTTCTGCCCTCCTCCCTGTCCTTCACTTCCACCAATCATACCTCCTGTGTTTACTAACTTCCAATCATTTTTAATATTAGCAACGTTCTTCTGAAGCGATTCATCATGCCTTCTAATATTGGATGCCTCGTCTTTCCAGGCTTTTTATTTGTCTCGCAGATAAATGAGAAGCCTAGCAGCACACTTTTATACAATATGTTGAAAATCTCCTGAACAACTTGGGTCAGAAAATGTTCCGGATCCGTTCGTCGGTTTCAAATTGGCTGGGCATGTGGGAATGAATTTTCAGGTTGTGTCTCTGTGTCATTCTGGTCCCGGGTGCTTTTCTGAATGTCAATGACTTTACCTTTCTCTGTGCTAAAGCCTCATCAGCCTTACTTCCATTTGGGAGTTGCCTGCCTTGCGGTCTGTGATCACTCAGTCCATGGACCTAGTCTGGCTTCTGCGTTTGCTGGCCTCCTTCTGTGGTTTGCACAGTTCCCTCTGAGCTGCTTAGATGGCCCAAGCCCCTTCCCATCACAGTAGCTCCAGTTGAAGCATCTCTCACTGCCCAACCACGGTCTTTTGTTCAAGTTTGGGTTTTTTTGGATGTTACAGTCTTGGGTCCAAATATTCAGAAACCAGAAAAGGCAAGGGTCGCTAGCTGAGTACAAGGATGCCAGAGTTTATTAGTTTTTGAAAAGGGGTTAAGGGTGGGCTCATGTATTGGACTGGGCCTGCGCAAAGCACTGGATGCAAGCCCACGGGATATGGCAGGTGGAAAAACATTGATAAGGAAGTCACCCGAGGAGATGAAGGGGGTGTATAAGGTAAACTGGTGTCCTGGGACTGCACTGTACCCCAGTCTCCTCAAAACATCAAATCATAGACCTTAGCTTGTACATCCCAGATATATGTGGCAGAATCAGTTCCCTTTATACAGGACATCAACCTCTGGAGAGTCGTGTAAGAATGGAATATTCTGAGACTTTGTGTGCTCTCTCTGGAAGACTAGAGGCTGGCCTCTAGAACACGTTAACTCATGGAAATGCTTTCATAGTTCTGTGCTTTTTATATGATTCTGTGGCTAAGACATTAAGATTCAAACCCAGCCATTGAGTGAATTTCATTTGCAATTATGATGTATAAGACTAGGTCCGTCTTTCATAATTGAGAGTTCAAAACTGTTTTGTCTGCTCATTTGTTGGCTCACATGTTATCTTACGTGGTAATGCTTGCTGCTCACCTGCTGCTTACCTGGGACGTAGGCGTTAGAGGTCAAGGCTGCTGCCTGGACTTAGGTTTAGAGTGTTGAGGCAGTGACCGCTGTAACCCAACGTGGGCCGGCTGCCTGCACTGTAAGGGCCTACAAAGGCCGGTACCCGAGAGGCAGGCGTTGAGGTAAAGGAAAGTGGTTTATCTGCAGATGCTGGCCACCTGGAAGATGGGGGCCTCATGTCTCAAAGCCCATTTCCTGGGAAGTTGGGGGATTCATGTCACAAAGCCCATCTCCTGGGAAGATGGGGACCCATGTCACAAAGCCCATCCACACCTCTCAGCGGAGGCAGACGTTTTTATAAGGAGAGAGAGGGGAACAAAACCAAGAGCTCCGGGGACGGGGGTGGGCAGTTCTCTATATGCAGACACGCACAGTCCATTGGGACAAGGCCGGGGACGGTCCGGTGTGCATCATCCTGGTGTTGTCACCCTCGCTTCACATCACCCCAGCTTCCTGTCATCCTGGGTCCAAGGTGGAGGGTCAGCAAACCTCTTGGAGTTGGGGCACCTGGAGGTCAGGGTCTATATCTTCTGACGTTCGTTCCTAGGATTCTTACACAAACATGCTGCTCACCTACAAGCCAGAGTCCGCACTTACAGAGACAATGTCAAAACGGATGGTGGGACGGGTTATCATTTCCCACCGTTACAGGTTTCCACAGTTCCAAAGCCAGGCTGGACCGCGAAAGCTGGTTTCCTCCTGCAGACCGGCTGAAATGATGATCCAAGCCTCCCTCCATTTGATTTTTACTTCCCTTAATCCAGCTGAGAAGCAATATACCAGAGAGTGGATTAAAATATCTAAAGCCCTCTTTTGTCCCAGTGGAAGCTGTTCATATGTAGATAGGCGTTCCGTGCTCTCAGCCCCGCACACAGAGTGAAGAACTAGGAAGTTCAGAGGACCTGAGGTGGGTGGGTTTGCAGACTTTCATGAGGGCGGCTGGGAGCAAGCGTGCATCGTCCTTTAAAGACACTTCTGCTGTGCAGCTTCAGTGCGGTGGCCCAGGACTGTTGGGAAAGACTGTTATTACATTTGAATAAGCGCATGTAGTGCATCTTGTCACGTCTGGTCAGCATCACATCTCCTTCATCTCCTGCGGTGACTTCCCTTATCAGTGTTTTTGTTTTTTCTTGTTCATTTTCTGGATCTCAGTAGGAAATACTGATTTTGAAGTAATCAGCAACTTTAAGCCTAATAAAAGGCAATTAATTTCAAGCATAATATATGCCTAAAATCATTCATCATAGTTAGGTTATGTTAGACATTGAGAAGTCTGATTAGGCTTGGTCTTCTGATCAGTTCCATTGCTAAATTATTGACAGGCAACCAGTTAATCCTAGAAACAGAGGGTCAGGTCTGAAATATCTCTACTTAATGTTTTATTGTACTTAGAACACAGTTGTCTTTTGAGACAGCTGTGGTTTTGATGATTATATTGATATTTATGAAAATTAATATGACTTATGTATATTCAGGAATACATCATTTATACATTCAAATTTAATCTACTTTTATTTTTTCCATGTCTCACCTGCCACTGGGGAAATATGTGGATATTTAATAATTCAGTACTAACAAGTAACAATATATGAAAAATTTCAAGAATTCAAGTAGCTTAAACTATTCATAAAAAAATTTCTGAACTGCATAATATTTAAAAAACATTGTATTAATTTCAATACATTTTAAGCATACCTTTTTAATATATTATCCCCATCAGGTCTGCTGTTCGATAATATGTAGATATTCTTTTTTTTATTACTAGAAAATGTTCTCATTCATGTTATTTATTGTTGTCCCATTACAGTCGTCCCAGTTTCCCCCCATTGCTCTCCCCTGCCCTGCCCAACCCCTCCTCCCATAGTCAATCCCCACGCTCTTGTCTGTGTCCACGGGTCATTTATACATGTTCCTTGACTAGACCCTCTCCCTTCTTTCCTTTTAAGAAATCTAGTGAAAAAAAAAAACAAGGGGTATGTGTGATAGAGTCGTTGACATGACTGATTTCAGTGTCTCTAAGTAATTAGCTAAGTTATGCCTGTCTCTCTCACCAAAAGCACTATTACACAGGCTGATGAGGAAGGTGGCTGTGGTAAATGGGTTTTCAGGTCATTTCAGATAAAGTTAAATGTGGTTGTCATTTCAATTGATCATGCTGCATCTTTTCTAGACTGTCCATCCATCTCTTGGAACAGCCTGTTCAATAAGCTCTACAGGAAATAATTTGGGCAATTTTAAAGAAAGTGTGTCTTTAGATTAAATGGTTTTGGAGTGGTTTTATTTCCTGCCAAGATACATAAGAATATATTTGAAAGGCCATTAATTTCCTGTATTATAATTATTAGGCTTTCTTAGGAAATAATATTTAAGTAAATCCCAAACAAATACCATACAAGTTCTTTGAATCTCAAGCAAGACGCAATTAATTCAAGTAACTCTGACCAGTGAGAATCTGGGGTTCACATAACTCCACGTTTCCATCTGCTAGATAAAATGATTAATTATGAACCACAAATTTATAAAATCCTCATATTAATTACATTGAATAATAACTTTGGAACAGTGTGTGTGGGGAAGCTGCTCAATGTAATAACAATTTATTTAAAGATATATACTGATAGACTTAAAGACATTTTTATTTGGGGGGAAACATTTAAGAGGTAAAGTAAACAATGTCATGAAGAACAGGCATTTGTATTCTCTAACTGAATCGCTAATATGATTCTTTTAAGGATAACGAGAGGAAAAACTTTATAGAACTCGTAGAGAAGAGTAGGTCAAAGGTAAGAGTAGACCTAGACATTTAGGATGAAATAGAAGGAGGTCAAATATATCTCAGCCTAGCTTATGGACAAAGACAAAAGATGATTATAATGACGTAGGGTAATAAGACCACAATAGGGGTCACAGAAAGTGTTGAGGTCTAGAGGAGGGTGTGTAACCTAGTCTAACGAAAATCTTGAAAGTGTCAAGGGACTATAAAATTGAGCTGGATCGGATCAATATCAGTAAGAATTAATCATGCTCTTCTGAGGCTTATGAAAAAATGCTAAACCCATACTTTGTCTTTTAAAAACAGAACAGTCAGGAAGAAATAAAGCCTCTTCCTGGGAAAGTTTATGAGATACTAAATTACAACCAAAAAGAAAAGGCAAAATCTGATTCATCTTTTGTTTCCAGCTTCGTCCAGTTTCTCCAGGGAGAAACTGGGAAGAGTTTCAACAACACTACAGGATGGATATAACAGCCTGAAACGGGTGAAGCACATTCTAAGGGACTGCATAACTGCACTGAATGAGATCAGTCCCTAGAACCTGAGAGTGTATCCCAGGTCTTCAAAGAACTAGAAAATGTGTTGTCATTGAGAAACTGTAGAAGAAAAAGAGGCACAGTGTGTTGTATATCACATATGTTTTCTTTGATTTTCAGGAGCAAAAAAGATGCTCAGAACTATGCATTAATAAGTGGAGGTTTTTTAAAAAATATATTTCCTAAAATATTGTGTTGTCCATGTGTATGTACCATCCAGATCTCCCTTCAAGGAAGGGTTCATTGTCCCAGCTGCTGGAAATGCCTTCAGCTGTCACTTCCTTAGGAATAGCCCCAGCCGCAGGGGATCATGCTTTTCTGGGGACAGCTCACATCTGCTGATGGCTGGGGCCAGACACAAAGGCCTGTCCACGTCTGGCTGCAACAGCTCAGCGTTGGAACGCCTATGGCTTTGGCTGGGGTTGCAGGCCTCTGTCACAGCGGGCCATCTCCCTCTGCCCAACCCTGCCCCTTGCCCCTCCCCGGCACAAGCATAGACCCCACAGTAGACACCAACAGGTGTCCTGCACAGTCACCCCATCTCAGAATCTGCTCCCCAAAGAACCCGCCCCGACACAGTGCTCGAAGTGCATAAAGTGGCCCCACGCAAAAGCGAAGACTTTGAGCATAACTGTTTCCGCCGAAGCCCATGCACGCCTGTCCTCATTCCCAACCACTTCCACTCATCTCAGAGGTAATCGCCTACTCAGTGGGCTTTTACGTTTACTGTCCTCTTGTTTTCCTTTGTGGATTTAATTCCCATCCTTGTACCTGTGAACGGCATGTTTTCTGGTGTGTGTGTTTTTAAATTTATATACTGAATTAGTCTGTTATATTATTCATCATTTTGTGTTTTGGTACCAAGGCTTCTGAAATTCCAAGGGGTAGGAAGATGAGCTCTCAAGGAAAAATAATGAGACAACTAAAATTTAGGCATTATTTATAAAGTACAGAGAAGCAACTTATACTTGAGAAAAGCTTAGCACTCCTATTCCCACTACCTGATCTCTCCCTCTCTTCTTTCTCTACCTGGTGGAGACTGCCCAAATAGCCCTTCTTCTACCTGAATGATTTTATTAATTCTCCTTGATTGCCATATTAGAATTTACTACCAAAGTATCTATATTTTTACTTTGATTCCCAAGTGTCTATTTTACTAAATAGTACATCCAGATAATAATAAGCCTTGCTGAGGCAGAATTCTATAAAATTGACTTTCAGAATCTTGGACCCAAATAGCATTTTTCCATTTGCAACTATACTTATTTGGGCTTGTTAACAAATTATGAAGTCCACAGAGTGATTGGGAATGGAATGAGAATTGCATATAATTTCCCAAAGAGTTAGATCAATCTCAGTTCTATTGGAAACATACTACAAGTACACTACTGAGTATATCTGATATGTTTTCATCCCTATTTTGTAGAGAAAGGGTGAAGCTATAAATTGAGCGTGGTCTTGCTCTTCATTTCCTATTGATCTTTCTCTCGATGTTCCACATAGCTCGTACGTGGAGGTCACTCCCTTGAGTCAGAGTTTCAGACAAGTCTTGTTTTCTCCTCTGAGACATTAAAATCCTCTTTGTCGGCCTGTATGCACTGAGAATTGACTTATAGTTCCTGTGAGTGAGTGTTGGCTGTTACCTATAATTGAGAGTTGCAGAGATTCTGTGGATAGCAAATGATCAGAAATTAAGGTCCCTGAATCATTCATTTATTGTGGGATATGGGGACTTGCTCTCATAGCTGAATAAATGAAATTCAGAAAGAGTCTGTCAGTTGCCCAGATCTCTTAAGAATCAAAAATGGATTTGCTAGTGTGAATGGAAAAGACCCCAAAGTAGTGAAGATAAAAGCCCTCATGGGTGTCTTGGTTTAGAAGAATATTATAAACATTTAATGTAGCTCAATTTAACATTCCTGCATTATCTTCATTGTGTACATGCACCGTTCCCTAGGCCCCTGTTCTGTGCTGTTTTAGGTAATTCTATTTCACAACGGGTAGGTATGACTATTCAGTTCCACATCAATATATTTATACCCGGTGCCGGGGATATGGAGAGCTGTGCTGTATGTGGCTCATAAATCAATACAAAATGAGGCCACATTTATGCACCATTTACAGTGAAATTTTATATATCCTGCATCCAAATAATTACACCCATTATGTTCCATGTTTTAAAGAAAAATCACATCTTTTCTGCTGTAGAAAATTGCTTTCTAAGTAGATAACTGATTTCTGAACCAAACATAATATGCAGGCTCAGAGCTAAAGCAACACACTTACTTTGCACTTGGATAATCACTAGGGCCTAAGAGCATCGTCGTCCTAATCGATTTTGTTTCAGGCTATTTTGTCCGCTATTAATCTAAACATTTATTATGACCCGATGGTCATAGGCACCATAGTATAAATTAATATAAACTTTAAAAAGTAAAATAGTTGGGTAACAATTGATGGGATATATATTAATTAATTAATATATATATATGGTTGGGTCCAAACTTTATAATAATACAGATTCTGTACAAGCAAATTTATATATTTTGTCTTGCATCTTTCTTGGATTAACAACTATTATTTTTAAAAAAGAGACGAAAGATATTATGTTGTGGTCACATAGCAGATATTTTTAAGAAATCAATCAGCCTAGCTCAGAGTCTGATTAATTTTAGTAGATCATACTTTGGCCACCAAATGCAGTTGTAATTCCACTTCTTGATCTTAGAGCCCCGTTTAATATTATCAATCTTTATATGAGGTGTGTCCAGAGGTATCCAGCCATGTAATACAAAAAAATAGGCATTTATTGAAGAAGATACAAGATACAAAAACCATTGTACATAGGACAATGATGCCTTAGTCCCCTGCAAAGCACACACAGTGGGACCTTACACTGTTCTCCCAATAGCCATCAGCTGCCCCCATTGTATTTCTTTTTGAATCTCATCAACGGTCTGAAATTTATTCCATTTCAAAGGTGATTTTAGTTTTGGGAAAATCCAGAAGTCACAGAGCACCATATCTGGGCTGTAAGGGTGCTGAGTCACCTGCGTGATTTGAGGTTTTACCAAAATCTCTGCACAAGACATGGTGCATGAGCAGGCGCATTGCTGTGATGAGGCTGCCATGCACCAGTTGCCCACGGCTGAGGCCTTCTGAATCATCAAAATATTTCCGTGGGGGAATGTTCAAGCTGAACACAAAATTTGATGCAGATTCAATCTAGTCAATCAGTCATTTTGAAAGCGATGGCCACACAGTACACACGCTCACTCATCAGTGTCTACTGCCCTCACTGACTAGTACAGTGAAGTCGTCATTGTTCATGTATGTGCATTCCAGTCTACTCTCCTTGGCTGCCAGGTTACATCAATGTCACACAAACCATGCTCGTAATATTAACAATGGCTGGACTTTTTCCAGACAGATGTTGTATATCATCCTCTTTGTACCCTTTAATTTTAAATGAGAAAAAATGAGTTCTCATGGCATTAGCAGTAGGGCTATAGGTAAGTGAAACCAACATTATCTGTGCAATATTTGCGTGTTGATAGAACATAGGGAAGAATATATTCAAATAAAGAGAGATGGATATATATTTTGCATGTCTTTTCAACGCTGAAATTTAAAGACATTTTGAGCATAAATGCACTCAGGCCATCTCCCAGAGTGGTAGTGGACAAAAAGAGACCTTGAGCTGAAGCAACACATGCCTATGCCCCTTGAAATCAATTCTCCTTATACAAGTTTAAAGTCAGGGTTCAGAAAAAGCACATCAGATCATATTACTCAGATCCCTACGGGAAAATGATGTTGACTCCTTGACAAGCACCATGTCCTGAAGGCTCATCATAGCACATATTCGTCACCTCCAGTCTAATCCTGCTCCTTGCCCTTACACTATTCTACAGTTGCATTGAATTCCTATCAGTGTTGCAGAATGAAATGTTCTATTGTGACAGCAGACATATTATTTGCCTAGAATAGCCTTACTTGTCTCTGGTGTTATTCCTTAGATTTCTGCCTAGACATCAATATGGGATTTGTTCCACTGGAATGTCACAAAGCCCTCTTATAATTCAGTGAGGGGAAAGCTCACCACAGCTGGGTGCTATTCTAAGAAAAGTGGCCACATTGACTTAGAAGGCAGTTAATTCCCACGGTGCCTATAGACAACTCTAGGAATAGAAAGAGGTCCAAGGGGAATGTCTTATTAGGTGATTTCTAGAAAGAATGAATAAGAAGGTTAAAGCTCCTTGTGTCATCTTATTGTGCTGTGTGGCTTTTCTTCCCTTTTTATATAAAGAGTTAAAAGTACACTTCCTCTCTTCTGTCTCTCCTAGTTCTTCACAAAACTAAATACTTACTTGGATGTTCCGGTTGAATTTTGCTCCAAACAGTGTTTCATCTTCTCAATGAATTCCTCTTGACTTTAATCTATTTTTATCATGATTTACCTATATTCAGTTAATGTTTCTACCAGCAACTAAAAATACTGAAGTCTGAGACATTTGATAGTTTTTCTGAAACATGAAATATTTATTTGAACTTTATTGTTTCCTTTTAATTTTTTATTATTCTGTTCTGGTCAGTCATTCAAAGGATAGCCAATGTCCCGAATTTCACAGGTTTGCCCCACCACTGCCTTGCTCTTCCAGCATTAACATCCCGGAAACTCATTTTTACATTACGGTTTCTTCTGCCTTGAAGAGAAAAGATCTCCAGATTGTATCCATAGGACAAATCCCAGCACTTAGTTTTAAGAGCCATCTCTCAAGTTGGATCTGACCTAGCTGACTGGGTGTGTCGACGAGACTATTTCAACCTGGTGGGTGGGTTTAACTTTCTGCTCAGTACAGAGGCTTGGGTTTGAATGGACTTCTTGATTTGGATAAAGATTGGAATGGAGTGTTGTTTGCAGACTTTGGGTAATAAATCAATGTTTTTGCATTAACACATTTCAGGATATTTGGGGGCTTCCGTGTAGGGATTATTCTAGTTTCAAAGCAAATTTGTCTCATTTTGTTTATTTTGCCTCTGAGATATTTGCTTTTTCAAAGAGGGTACAACCCAATTTATTAAGCTGCTTTTCCAAATAAATGATATGTATGTATATAGATACCTACTTATATCTTGATTTTTTTTTCACCACCTACATCTTCATATATTGACATATGAACATAAGGAGGTGGGGATGCTGTATTTTTCCACATGATTTGGACTTTAGCACTCCAGGAAGATGACATTCCTCACTCTCTCCTGTGTCCTCAACAATGCTCTGGTGTGGCTAAATCATTCACTGTTGATTTTATATAAACTGTAAATCATGAATCCATATGAAAATAGTTTTTCTTAAAATATTTTATTTATTTTTAGAGTGAGGGGAAGGGAGGGAGGAGGAGAGGAGAGAAATATCAGTGTGTGGTTGTCTCTCACATGCCTCCAACTGGGGACCTGGCCCACAACCCAGGTATGTGCCCTGACTGGGAATTGAACCAGTGACCCTTTGGTTTGGTTCACAGGCTGGCATTCAGGCCACTGAGCCACACCAGCTGGGGCTGAAAATAGTTTTTATCAGCCTTAGTTTGAGTAATGAAAATGACACATCTTTTTAAAACTAAGAGCATCTAAACTATTTTTGTGTTAATTACATTTTAATAAGACTACTGGTGTATTATTAATGAAGCAAAAGAAAAATAAAACCAGACCAGGATGTATGTGGATTGAGGAAAGAAAGATGTTGACATTTCTATGTGGTAGTAGATTATTAATCATATGAAGCTTCTTATCTCTACTTATTGTAAACAGAGAGCTGCCATAATGCAGGCTAGAGTAAGTCACTTCCATTCTCTGGGGTTCAGTTCCCTAATCTGTAAAATTAATGGAAGTGCAAATATATGGGTATCTTTCTAGCCCTAACATGCTATGCTTCTGTCACTGACCTGAAATAGACACACATACATGTTTGAATGTATGCATATGCACTTATCAATCTGTACATATGCAGTTTATTTTTCTGCACACTAAGCGTGAAAAAAGCATGTGTTTGAAACATTGGCAACTTTTGGATAATCCAACTTACATGATGTGACCCCACCAAATATAGCTTCTAGCTGTTCTTAGCTTGCTGCGTTCTGCTTTCCATCAGCTCATCTGGCCCTGCCGTGGTGAAGAAAAGACTTCTTGGCAAAGAAGGGTGTTTGCTTTTAAGGGGGAGAAGGGGGTTTAAATTGGTGGAACAAAGGGGGGAAAACAATCTAAACCTAGAAGAAGAAAGTTCAGCATTAAAATTTATTACAGCCCTTCTGAGGAGAAGAGGAAAACGGTTTAAGTGAATGAAGGCTTTCTCATTGGGGATACGGAGAAATAAATTTAGACTGAAGAACTCATAAAAAGACCAAGCTATGTTCAATAGTTTGCAGGAAGAAAGGCCAGCCATCGGATCGTTTTGGACAAAATGATATAATAATTCAACTGAAGTTTGGGAATGATTATCCTGGCAGTAAATGGTATGCAGTCCAAATTTGGCAGAATAAAATCGATAGACAGTATATCAATGGGAAGCTGTTGTAGTACTGAGAATAGGAAGTGACAAGAACCTATATCACAACGGTGACAAGAAAAATGGCAAGGAATGAGTAGAGCTAAGATAAATGGCAAATGAGCAACGGATGGTATTCGATCCGACTTGGACTCCTCCCCATATCCAAAAACATCATATATATTTCAGGGAGTCTGAGCTAAGGTTGTCGACAGAATGACAATAGACTTGGAGAGCGGAAGTTTCAGGGAAGATGAAGAACTGTGTTTTCCAGTAGTTTGTGTTTTAAGGGTTGGGAAACTTAAAGTATCCCAAAGGCATTCTAAATTGAGAGGCAGCCCAACTGACATCTTTATGAAGGTAGTCGTTGAAACCCAAAAGCTGTAGACCAGTGCTCACTGAAAGGTGTTTCCCATGAACGTTCCTCTTCTTTAATATACAAATCTGGGCATTGTTACTGGTTTCAGATAAAGTAAAAATAACGCTCACACCTCTATTCTTCTTCTTTGCTGTTAAGTGTGTTTTCTTCTTTAATTGTAAGTGTGGCTTTAGAATAGATTTTCAGTGTCTACTGCCAAGTGATCACAATATTCACCAAAGGCATCTTCCAATATTTCATATTCATTAGCAATTCCATTTTATATCTAAAGTTTCAGAAAAAGAAAAGTTATATACTTGTTCGTTTGAGCTTAATATTTTTGAAAATACTATAAAATGCATAGCAACTGTGGAAAATAACAGCAGCCTAACTACTTGTATTTCTTTTCTCAAAAATAAACAAAGATTTGATTTCCCGTCTTTTTGATTCTCCCCCCTCCCCCGTGTGTGTGTGTGTGTGTGTGTGTGTGTGTGTGTGTGGCTGTAATTGTTATCATTACTTTTAATTTTAGGAGAGGGAAAGATTTTTTCTAGGAATGGCTATGAGATTAGAGTTGTAGTACAGGCGTGTTTATTTGTTTTCAGGTCTTCGGAAGCACACATAAAAAATCCAGACAGACTCAAGGTAACCTTTTTTGGAACAATTGGATTAAGAGTAAGTTGATTTGGGTCTCCTGATAGATCAGTAAGACTAACCATGAAACACAGAGTAGCTTTTGAGACATTTCGGTATCTTACAATGGAGTTTAAAGCAGAAAAGCGGAATGTGTCGTATTAAGTGCAACCTCAGGTGCAATCCCATGGTTCCGTTGTGTGGGTAAGCACCGCAGAGGCAGGCCAGCGCAGAACAGGTGCACAGCAGGTAGATAGCGGCATGGACTCTGGTCCCACGGACTCATCTGCTTGCAGTAGTTTTCCATCAGTCCTAAGAAAATGTGACGATCAAAGCTAAGTATGGGCACCATTTCAGAAAGCTTCCCTACTTAATTTTTTTTTTTTAATGTAAGATTTGGTATATTATTACCTTGCATGAACTACGTATTTTCCCCCAAATCCTTGAGTAAAGAGTGTTTTTATTTCCTGGGGAACAGAAGCTGTTTGCTCTCGCTCTAGCAAAGGAAAGCATTTTCAATTAGTCATTGCAAGGGTGTCTCTTATAAGTCAATCAGCAACAGTTCAGATTATTAGAAGATCTGGGTTTTAGTTTAACTGGTGGTTTGAAATTGGAAAGTAAATGTATCAGAACCACTATTTGGAAGTGATGCTTGTTTACATGGCTGTTAAAGGAAAGCAAATACACACATATACGTTTGTAATGAGTATGAAAATTCTATCTGCATTGTGACTACGTTACTAGGAGAAATATAATTTTATTACTTGCCTGTTCTGTATATTTTACGTTGGTGCTGAAATGTTAAGCTTGCTCCATGAGTTTTGAGGTCTCTGGCATAGAAATTTACTATAAAAAAGGAAACTGTGCTATTACATTTTTTTTTTTTTACATTAGATGTGGAATTTTCCTGTATTCATCTTAATCACTTCTTATTTAACTATTACCTAGTAATTACACTTAAGCTCCCTGTGCTCAGTGGTTCTAGTAATAATCATTCTTCTCCTTCAGTGTTCTCCCCACCCCCACACAAACACTATCTTCTGAAATGTATATTAAAATAGATATGGACTCAGATTAATATGTTAGAGACCATGTGATTACCCTAGAGAGCTTAAATTTTTGAGCCTTATCTTGTAAAGTAGATGCAATAATACCTAAATTAGATGGTCAAGGGCAGGATGAAACAAGGAGCAGAGTGAGTCCTGAGTGATTGGCATGTCTTCCCATCCCCCACAAACACACGCGCCCTTCATCCAAAACAAACACTGAAGGCCAGTGCCCCAGAGAGAGTAGCGGGTGGGCACAGTTAACTTCTGCTCTCTGCAGCACTCCCCAGAGAATGTTTCTTGGGGGGGTGACATAGGGAAATCTCACAGGTGAGAAACTGGGTTCAGGCAGTTTTATGGCAGAATGTAGAGATTTAGTCCACGTCTGGAGGTGACTTTCCTCATGCATGTCTCATCAGCAAAGTCCCCTAAAAACCATTCAAGCCTGGAAGGAGGGGAAAGGAGAATCCAAAGAAAGAGCAGGAGGATCAAAGGGGCCAAGAAGATCAGAGGGGTGAGAGAATCGAAGAGCAGGCAGGTAAAAAGGAAAAGTGAGACCCGGAGTAAGCACCCTGGGCGGGCGGTCAGTACTTAACAGTCCTCGCTGAGTTCCGAGATAGTGTAACATTGCGGGTTCCTGGATATAATTATCGTGTGAGCTGGGCCTCTTGGATCTGGCCTCCTTTCAGTAACGGGCCTCGTCATGGCAACTAGGTATTAGCCCCACATTAATTTGATGTTGTGTTTTTTTTTTTTTTTTAACTTTCCACACCCATGACTCATCTAAGTGCCATATCTAATATCCACATGTGATGTCACGCTTAGCTTCTTCTCCTTCTAATACAGGAATCCAAATGGCCAGCCCCTCCCCTCATCCTGTAACACGTGTGTACACACACACACACACACACACACACACAATTGTTTGCTACTCCTTGAGAAGGACTTCAGCCCTTTCTGTTCATAGTTAACCCCCAGCACTGAGAATAATGTTACATCTGGGCAAGGTGTACCTGGCCAATATTTAAGCAACACTCATGAATAAATAACGGAGAGTTATACTTGTCAATCTGGGGACATTTGGGGGGGTTGAATAATTGGGAGGAGGATATATCAATTAATGTTTATTTTTTTATTTAAAGCACTTTTGTATTAATATAGTGATATGATAGGGTATTAAAGATGGGGATTTCCCCTAGGTAATTGCTACAACAGGAAGGACAGTTCTTTGAAAATACATATTTTCTTTCTTGTTATTGGCTCAAAAACAATACCTTATTTTGTTTATTTATTATTCCAGCAAGAAGGAAAAATGAGAAGGGCTTTTATACACTAAGGGAGTTTATTTCTGAGTAGCAAACGCTAGGATCTGGGTGGGGGGGAGTGCCTCTGTGAGACTCAGACCCCTGCCCACTCCTGCTCCCAGGACAGCTGCTCAGTCTACTCACCTTTGTTTTTGAGTGGAGGCTGCGGGATGCTACTCACTGTTGTTTTTAGAACAACACCTTCTCTCGGAGAGATGTCACATTGCTGTTAGTGTGGCGGCAGACGCCCTGCAAAGATGAGTTGTCTATCTGTTGTTTTGTTCAATAAACACATCCCTGAAATTCATCAGGAATAAAGGTTTGATACAGGCAGATCTATTTGTATCCTGTCAATTCTTTTTCTAAAGATCCATTCTACTATAAAGAGTCGTTCCCTGGAAGTGTTTAATTTAGATGTGTTTCATGTTAGCTCCGTCACCTAAATTTATAACACTTTTCTAAATTTAAAAGTGTTTTGTTTTGAAAATCAAGCATGGGACATAAAATTATTCTTATGCCGAAGAGCAGAAAGAGCAAAGTCCCCTCCCCTCCTCAGTGCTTCTCAGTGTTTAAGCCTAAAATCAACAATTAATTGATAAGCAGTTAAGTTGATCAACTTTATAAATAACTTTCTAAACTTTATAAGCATAGAGTGAACAATTAACTTTACACACTCAAAAAGAAAACTGTTTAAATTAAGCCTTTTTAGACAAATGCATTTCAGTGGGTGGAAATAACCCCCCCAAATTTTAGGAAATACAGTTGTGTTCACGTAAGCCTCATTCTCTGAGATTCAGGTGACAAGAATCCACTCACAGCAAAACATGTATGCAATCAAATCCTGCTGTTGAAACTGTAATTATTAAAATAATTGACACCATGGATAAATGTAATATAGTTGGGAACTATTAAATGCAGAGAGATCAATTTGTAAAAAATGTAGATAGAAGAATAGGAATAAGTTTGACAAGCAAAAGTAAGCAATAAGAATTCGTTAGCAACAGAGAAAATGATTTGACTTAAGGTAAGCAACCTCATATTTGTAAAGATAAGTATGATTTAAATAGGTTGTGGTAACTTACAAAAACATGTATATATACATGTAACATATTCATGTGTGTATATATAAGTATATATGTATATACTTATATTAATACACATATGCATATAATATGTGACTTCTGACTCTGGGCCTGTGAAGCACTCAGTGTTCCAGAGTGACTTGTTTGCAAGGACACTGTCCCTGTGTAGATATTCTGTGTCTCTGATGGCAGAATGCAAACTGCTCCTCGCAATTAGAAAATCACTAGTGCTTTCAGAATTTTTGTGACTGTGAAGTTCTCAAAAACCAAGTCTACTGACAAAATGAATTTTTGAATTCTCACAGTTAAAGACCAGATCTCAGAAATCTAGTGACTCCACCGAGAGCCACCTAGAGTGGCCTCACCAGGAACTGTCAGTCAGTCATAGACACTTCGCCTGAAAGCTTTGTGAACTTTTTCGAACAGACAAAAGACATCAGTTGATATTCCGGCAATATAAACAGGGTTTCTGTAGATTGATTTATGACAGTTATAGCCCTGGCTTTCCTTCTTTAGTTCTTGCTAACCAGTCCTAGTTGAACTTTCTTTTTTTTTTAAAATACATTTTGACATTTGGACAAATGTTGGGTCTAGACCGTATTTTTGAAGACAATACAGCACAGTGGCTCTAAAATCAGAGGATCTGGAGTTTAATGCATCACCAGCCATGTATGTGACCTTTGGCAAGTTAATCACTGTCTGCTATCTTCAGTTTACTCAACTGTGAAATGAAGATAATAAAACTATCTACTGCATAGTGGCGTTTTGTTTGAGAATTGAGTAGGATTATACTGTCAAGCATTTAGCACAATTTTTAGGATATAGTAATTACTCAGTAAATGTATTTCTCCTCCTCCTCCTCATCATCGTAATTATTATGGCTGTTATTTTCCACCATTACTCAAATTCTACTTGGGAATTTATGTACTGTAGAAAAAGGTTTGCCATGAGTTTTACTGTTGCTTGGAGTAGCCTAGTTACAGAATAAATGACTCTTAGTTCTTTGTGCTAATATTATATTATATGTTAAGTGTAGCCAAGATCCAATGGGCCACATTGTCAGCAAAAGTAGAAGTGGTGGTAGGGCAGCTTGTAGAGTAGGGTCAGTCCACTTATTTACTTGACCTTTACTTTGAATGTGGGGGGGTGGGGTAGACAGTCCCTAAGAAACCTGTCTGAAGCAAGTACATATCATCTCTGGTGGAAGGCAACTTCAATCTCAATGTCAGAGAATGTCTAGATATAAATCTCCATTTATTATAACAATTAATAATAAAAGGATAATAACCTAAAGATATATGAGAGCAAAAAGAATAGATAATGTTAATCAGTGCAACAATCCCAGGTTGCAATCAAGATTTCTAGTAGGTGCTAAATAGAAATTGACAAGCTGATTCTAAGACTAAGAATGAAAAAAGTATGTGACAAAAAAGGCGGTGGGAATAACGGGATAGTAAAGTGTTTATAATGAAAATGTAAATTTTGGATAGGTGTATAAATTCATATATATACAATTGGATATATATAATTTTGTGGTACGTGTATGCATGCATGTACACATAAATACCCACATTTGTGTTGATTTAACCAACAAATGTTTTCTTAACATCAGCTATATGAGATCTTAATTGAAGAAATTCATATGCTAGGATATAATATACATCCGTGGTTAGAGAATGATCATCTTTCAGTCGCAAATATATTTAGTAGAGTTAAATATCTAAACTATGAAAGAGTTTTTATTGTTTTTAATACAATAAATTTCATTTGCCAGTTCATTTTAAAACAGTAGATTTGAGCACGGAGTGGTGAATAATCTGCACTCCTGCATACTGACATGTGTGTCTCTACACTGTTTCACAGATGACTGAATGAGGTCAGAAATATGGCCACAGGAAGAACTGAAGAGCTCATTTCTAACCCAGGTCTTATTTTTAAAGCCTGTGTGTTTTTTTTTGTTCCCTAACAATTTGGAACTTTTGAAAACTGTGACCACAGTATGAACTTTCTTTTTTACTTAGTTTCTGTGATGTGACCACGAATGCATGTTAACCTTTTTTTATAAACCAATTTCTGTTGCCTGGGTGGACCCCAAGGAATAGGACCCGTAACAGGTGTGTGCCTTGTGCCCAGCGGAGTCCACCTCCAGCACTTGTTTAGTGGCTTTGGTTGGCACGCAGGTGGGCAGCGTTGCCAGGCCAAGGATGGAAACAGATGAAATGCTGCCATGATAGCACAGAGGTGGTATTTCACTGTGTAAGAAAGCCGCAAAGAGTAAATCCCCTCTGATCGCATTCAGATGGAACTATCTTTTTATAGTTCAGCCTACGGAACCTTGGGGCCTAAAAACTTTATTGATTATTAGAAAAGATCCTACTGGCGAATCCTGAATTATCTCTGAAACAGTAACTACTTTAAATGAAGTAGCATTTAGGATCGACATCCTTGGTGTGTATGAATTTTTGGAACCAAACTTGTTTTGATGTGTAGAAGGCAGATGTTATGATAAAAGCTACAGTGCTCTTATTTCTACAACCCATGGCTAGCGATGAAGCATAGTGCATGTCATCTCGATCCATGGTTAACGACTCTTCAATCTGTAAGGCAGAGCCTTGTATTCCTCCCCAGCCCCCCACCCCAACCCCGCCAAGGCTTTCATTTATTATTTTTAAGGTGCGGTTGTTCAGCATCCAGTCATTTCTTATTTCCTTTATTCTTGGTCCAAAAGCCATAAAGTAATTTAGAAATTGATCCTGCAGACATGGCAAAAGAGAAAAAAAGGTCTTATTAATAGCATTATAATATTGTGTGTGTGTGTGTGTGTGTGAGAGAGAGAGAGAGAGAGAGAGAGAGAATATGAGTTTCTGGGTTTTTTCCTGATTTGGCCAGGTGACTTGACAAATGATAGTCATCCTTTTCTTTTGTTGACTTTAGACATTTATGGCCTTTTAAAGACATAGCAGAACGGGAAAATAACTCAATGTATAAAAAACTAACAGAGCAAAGGAAACAACCTTCATCATCAGCATCGCTAAGCGTCCTTATTCACCCCTTGCCTCCTGGAGATGCCATGGCACACAGTAAACCAGGAG
This sequence comes from Furipterus horrens, assembly GCF_987537825.1. Classification (NCBI taxonomy): domain Eukaryota; kingdom Metazoa; phylum Chordata; class Mammalia; order Chiroptera; family Furipteridae; genus Furipterus; species Furipterus horrens. The sequence continues at coordinate 97,832,324 of NW_028327179.1, forward strand.
GGAGGACGGGAAATGGATTGAAATATGTATTAATCCCGCGTGGTGGGTCCTGCCCGTCCTGTGTTCCATCCCACTGAATGTTCACAGTAAGTCTCAAAGATTCAGATAATTATGCCAGCTTAGAAATAAGGAAAGTAGAATGAGAGGTGTAGACCCTTCTCCCACTGTCCAATTCACTAGTAAGTGGCAGAGTTGGGATTTTTGTCTCTGTTGATCTGATGCTCAATCACATGCCCTTCCCTTCACGTTTCCTGGTACGAGAGAGTGCTTATTCTTTTGTGAGATGCCAATCCCCCGATAATTCCTGTGAGTAGAGCAGGAAGCTTATATTCCTTAAAATAATTAATACAGAATATATACATGTCCAATCAGACGAGTGTTCATCTTTATGAAAAATGTGCCTTCCCAAGGCAAGATTGTGTTCTTTTCTTTTTATCAGTTAGTACTCAGGTCAGTACAGGTTAGAAAAAAAAGCCACAGCACAGCAGCTGTCACCAAGGTAAAACGCCGCCCCTTTCTGTCCTGCAGGAAGCTGAGATGTTCTTTGCAGGGTTGGGTTAGCACCACAAAGGGTGCCTGGGCCACAGCCCCCTTCCCTCCCTTCCTGTGGGTCCCGCAGTCTAGAGGAACGGGGTGTGTTTGGGGGTGGGTCGCCTCTGGCTGCCGCTGTGTCCACTGGGAGCAACCCTAGGTGGGCCTGGGAGGGTCCCCAGCAGACCACTGGCTTGTCACCGAGATCGCGGACACCCTAGAACATCAGGGTGCAGGTGGAATCCTCTTTTGGGGGGTTTACAGTGGTGAATGTGACAAGGCTTGGCACACATTTCATTGCCAGGACAGCCTTGAGAGCCGGAGGCATGGCTCTTTCGGGAGAGCCCGGAGAGGCGCGCGGCAGGTGGGACTGCGCCCCAAGCCTCGGAGAACGTGAAGGCTCCCGTCCTCGTTTTTCACATCTGTCCTTGGCACCCCAGGCATCGCTCTTCTGGGCAGTCCCCTCACCAGGCGCCGAGTGTTTTCTCCAATGAAACGCTGCGTCTTCACTGGCTTCCCAAGTCGCCCGCACGCTGCAGCTTGAATTTAACACAATTTTATTGCAGATAAAAGTGGAGAAGTGATCAGATGCCTCTATTATGTATACATTGCCAAAAGGATATTTTTAAACTCAGAATATTTTCTTTAGAGATTGAGATTTTCTAGTACCTACGTCCTCTTTGATTAAATATCAAAACAGGATCTCATTGAAATGTCATTCATTAATTTCTTTCATATTAGAAGATAACAAAAGCAGATGATGATGGACTAAAATATAGATTCTGAACTGTTTCAATGCCAACCAATGATTGTTATTATTTATTTATTTATTTATTTTGGGGAATATTTTACCACTGCTTATTTTATTCTGACAGGCATACCTGGATTTATTAATGAGTATGGGGTAGTTGATAGGGACATGTAAAGGATCTCTGAAAGGATTTAGTGAACAAAAATATTTTCTAAGAAATGAAATCATTGCAGATATGTCTCCTTCACAAATTCCTATTTTAAATGGAAAAGTTCAGTGAACTCCCAAAACAGGGATGCCGGTCTCTTAAGAGAGTGATTTACAACTTAATGCTAAAATCTTTAATTTCTTTAACAAATTCTTAGGATGCATAACATTGGAGAAGGAAACATGCAGAGAGGAGGATTAACTTGGTGAGAATTTTTCCAGCAGCAAACTGAGACGGGATGAGCTGGTTGACATTGGGACTGTTCTAGAAAATTCCAAAGACTTTGTCCCCCGGAAAGTCTGGACACTGTCTGGGAGGCCAGGCTTAGGCAATGAGCAGGAGTAGAGACTAAAGAAGGGACCGAGGCAGGAGCATGAGGTCAGTGCGCACCTGGTACTTGATGAAGGTGATGAGGCAGAGATAAGGGGACCATGTAAGAGGCCCGAGCAACCACCTGAATTCAGTCTTTCCTAGAACTGGACCTGCTGTCAAAGGTGGAGGTCTAGGTGGGGGTGGGGGGGCTGCGGAGAGGGACGGGAGAAGTAGACACGCGACAGTGACCGAAGCAAATCTGAAGCGACGTGAAAGGTTCATGGCACCGCCAAGTTCACGGTGGGAGAGTGTCCAACAAGTTTGAGAAGAGTGAAAAAAACGGGTGGCTGAAAGCCGATCGTCCTCATTCCTCTAAACCGAGCCCCCCCCCCCATTTCCCCCCGTCCAGATGGCGTGTTGTTCTTACAGATTTCTTTGCTTTGAAAATTTGGAACACACTTCACTTTCTTCCCCTCAAATTGCCTCTCCGCACCTAGTCAGACTTGGAGTCGTCCTTTTCTTTAGGCCAAGTCTTCCCCACGTGCAGAATTTCCGATCTCACAGTCCCTGGCAAGAATTTGCAGCCAAGTATTCTCCTCCCTCCCTCTCTTCCTTCCAGTCAAATGCAGGTACTGCTTACTGAAAAGTTACGAAATCGTATCATTACATGAGACTTATTTAGATTGGGCATAAGTCGCCTTTATTGAAAAGAAGAGAGTTATGTTACATCAGGACTGCTGCGGTGTCCGAGAGGTGTAGTCACTTGAAAGCCAAACCCTGTCTTTGATCAAGACTACACGCGCATGGAAACTTCCTGCCTGGTCCTCCTGCCTTCATGTCCTGTAATTCGTTATATACACTGCTGTGTGATGAAAACTCCCTAAAAAGAGGGCTTTCTTAACACGTTTTAGTAACAGAAAAAAACGTCTTTCCTAGTTTTCACTACTAGAGGCATGGCCAGCTCAGCAATGTCACTTTGAGCAGCTGCACATGCGAGGAAGAGCAGACAGAAGCCACGCCTCTACGAAATTTTTTAACTTATCATCCATCTTGCAGTAGCTTTGGGGCCCTTTCCCCGGATCTGCATTTTTAAGTACTTCTGCCCAACCAAAGTTCACCACTCGAGTGATTCTTTGCTCAAAACACATTAGCATCTCATGGTTGCTTCAGGATCTTTCTCGTGATAATATTAAAATAGCGTGTCAGAAAGAAGAGATCGGAACAGAAAGAGATCAGAACAGAAATATACAGAAAGACTTTAAAAAGGGAAATGATTCCATTTTTAACTTGTCTCATGAAAGCTGAACTTTTTTCTTATTGCTTTTGTAGTTATTATAATAATGTGTACACTTGATATTAAAACAATGTAGGATAAAAATATATTTCATTCTACCCTTGTTTGAGAACTCGGTGTAACACCTGCCAGGTTTCAATAATTTTTTTTTTTCCATTTAACTCATATTTATTGAACATCTCCTCTAGGCCAGGCCCTGAGCTCTCCTCTAGGGCAAAACATGCAGCTGTGAATAAAACATGGCCATCCTCTTGAAGCTTATATTCTAAAGAGGGAAAGAGGTAATAAGAAAGATCGATAAGAAAGACACATGGTGTGACAGGTAGCAGTAGGTGCTAACGGGGCAGCCATATCACAGAAAAAGGATATGAAGTGTGCAGGTTGGAGGTTAGATAGCATGGCCGGGGTCCGTCTTATTGGGATGGTCACTTCGGAGTAAAGACCAATACATGTCGGTTGAATGAAGCAGGTATAAAAAGAAAACAGGCATTGACGTGCAGAATTCAGTTTAAACTTACATTTATGGAATCCCTGCTATAAGTTAGGTGCTCTCCTAGCCAATAGGAAAATGTGAAGATGAAATGCTGCCATTAAATGTCAAACAATTTAATACTTTCCATAAAGAGTTGGTCACTTTAGGTGAGCACTGATGTGTCTCTTTAGAACTCTCTTGAAATTGCTGAACTCATTCTGGGAGTTTATTGGATCTCTGAATCTGCTTCAAAATAAGGGGCTTCGGGTAAGATTTCGTATCTGCCTTGGGGATGTATCATCTACCAGTGGTGAAGCAGAGAAATGTCTCTCATTATGCAGTAGTGGCTTCGCTACCTAAAATTTAAGCCAACTACATAATTTTCCCCAATGGAAAAATATGGTACGTCTGTTTGTAGACAATTTGTGCAAATGTGGTTTTCATTTCTCTCTTATTTAAAATTTTATTCTGTCTAGGGTATGTATAATATAAGTAAAAACGTGGATTTCTACAAAGCAAGAAAAACTTGAATAGAGGAAATGATGAGGACTTCACAGGGAAATAAATTCTTAATGTACAACTAAAATGATTATATATCCACGAAGGCTTATGAGTGCCATTTCATTCGTAAGAGTACATAGAATTTTGTCACAGAGTGGAATCATGGGACAGGTCTTTTTAGACCACACCTCTGTGAGCTTTGATGGATTGGGTTCTGCTCATTTCTCTCACATAGCAACATAATGATGCTCACGGTACAGGTATCAATTTTTACTTCTTTTTAAGGAAAAAAAAAATCCCAAAGCAAGAAGAAATCAGAGTAAGCTGCTCTCTTTGTTAAAAAACGTATTTCATTTTCCCTGGAGGGGGCCTTCTCAGCTCAGATTAGCATATTTTAAAATTCATATCTGAGCTTCAGTGTTCATAGTTTTAACACCCTGAGGGATATGTAATAGTGACAGGTCCGGGGATTGCGCGTGAAAGGCTCATTCACACCAGTCACTCAGGAGAAGCCGGGTGCCCAGAGAGGGCATCCCTGTCCCTGGGGCTGCGCCCCTGCCTGGAAACCTGAAGCTGCTATGTGAATCTTCTATGGGCCCAGAAACTGAAATGCAACTAATGATCCTTACCTGTGGGTTCAAAGGAAGTCAAGACAGTATCAGCTTCTGTTCTGTGAGTTAGAAATCATGCAGGCAGACTCGGCCTACCCCCTAAAATGTCATTGCTCACACTTTTCAGAGCTGCCTTTTATTATGCACGTGCAGTGAAATAGTCTATACACATGCGTGACCAAGAGGGTACTGGCCTGAGTCTCTGAATCCATAATCCAGGGGCATGAGGATGCAAAATGGGCAGTGACCGTTAGGAAAGTAGGAAGAATGCAGAGTGTTTTCTTTTGCTTTTGACTCCCAGACGGGTCTCTGAAGGGTAAAACTGCGGTGGTTTTCCCTACCGAAGAGGCGTGGTATCTTAGAACCATGGTGACTGGAATGTGAGTAACCAGCATCAAAACCACCACAATGAAAAGTTATCTTGCTAGACTTCATTTTTGTCCAACACGGTGGCCTACTGTCCATTGGAAATGTTTGCTAAGACAAAAACATATAGAAAAGATAGAGAGGGGCCGGGGGAGGGGTGGGGATTAGGAGAGAGAAATTGAGAGAGAAATGAACAAGTGACCTCTATGATGTCCACAATGTAAAAACATAATTCCCTGCCAAACCAGCTCTCCCGTGGCAAAGGCTTTCTTCATCCCCCGTGCCTTGCTCATAAGAATGTTATTGGCAAACTTACTTACATTAGGCATCATGAATTATCCCATCCTTTAAAATTTTTTTTTGAAGTTTGATGATGGCTCTTTGCTCTTCCCTTTGTTTATTCTAAGCATAAATTTGTAAGCATTTTGACATCCTCCTCCTTTGGCAGAATTCTCTGTAAACAATTCTAGAACAGGTAAGCACATGCAAGATTCATGGCCTCATTTCTCTGCATGTAGGTGTGTGTATACCAGTTACCTCCCATTGTGTCTTCAGAGGGAAAGAACATTAACTAAAAACTAAATGCTTGCTGTTGGTGGTTGTAAAGGCTTGTGTTTGCCTCATCTTTTAGAGGTTTGATTTGAAGTGGTTAGTCTGTTAATATTTATTAGGCGTTTGTAAATAAAACAAAATGGTGGCCACACAGTGCAATATACAGATCGTGTATCATAGAAATGTGCATCTGAAACCTGTATAATCTTATTAACCAATGTCACCACCATAAATTTAATTTAAAAATAAAGAAAAAATGAGATTTGGGATATGATGAACTCTTGAGTAATCTAAGCATTTTTTTAAAAAAAAATTTTTTACTAAGTCTAAAATCCAGGCAGATATATTAAAATATTAACTCTTGTAAATAAAGGAGTAAAAGAAAGCACACATTTTCTAACTTACTTTTCCTTACCGTGAACCATGAGATCAATTTTGAATATTACACATTTTATTTTCACTCATATACTTCTGTTTGTACACATGTATCGAGTCAAAATTTATTTTAGCAACAGCAGTAAGGCTATATAAGTTTTGTTTAATGACGTGAAGTCTATTCCTGACAGATGGCCCATTTTCACTGTTCTTGGCTAGTATTGTTTCAAAAATTCTAGAAAATGGAGATTTTCTGTAGAGCAGAGGCTCCATAGTGGTTGATTTCTAAAATGAATACAATGTTATGGACGCATGTTTGTGTCCTGTTTTAAATCACTTTAAGGATTTTGAAAATAAAATTTGATAGTTTTTTTTTTTTAAGTTGTGTTTGTATTTCTGTCATTGGTGTTCAGGCAGTGTCATCTGGAATGATCTAGAAGGTAACTAAAAGGAGATAAGGTTAGATAAACAGCATGTTGAGGTTTCTGGAAGAGAGAAGGAAATGAAAAGCCCAAGTTTAAAAATCTTTACGGAGCAACAGTTATGAAAGGCAGTCGAGAGTGTCTTGGGAGGTTCCTCTTATCTGCCCATCTAACCATGCAAGCTGCCCATCCTCTCTGAGTGGGACTCTTGCTAAAAAGCAAACATTGATACGGTCGTTATTGAGGAGAGAGAAAGACTATATGTAAATATACAGTCTTTGGGAAAATCTGACTAGTTTTATTTACGAAATTCTCCATGCAGTTCAATATAGAACGGGACATTAAATTCTGTAATATTAGCCAAAAATGCTCTGTTTGCAGTAAAATGCTAGAAGATATGAATATGTTAAGCAATGACTATTTTTAAGACGTAACAATAAAATAGTTTTCCTGACAGCATAAAGAATGCCATCCTTCAAACTCTGTTACTTTGTTGTAAAGAAATTATTGTTTTCAATGAAATGCAGTAGTGTTGATACCCTGTCAAGAAAATAGGAAGAAACTTTCATATGAAATGCAATCGCCAATAGTCAGGAAGAAGATAAAGTGCTTTGTGATGTATGTATGACTGCTGAGTATCCGTTTCCGCTGCCCAGAAGGTATGTCATCTAACCACATGGGATTTCAAAGGATTTGTGTTTAATAGTTACACTGTAATACATTCATTTCACTTTGTATTTAAGCATATATCCCTAACAAGATGTCATGCTTTTAAGTACATTTACTGAATTGGCTATTTGATCAAATCTTTCAATTTTCCACAAAAATAATTGCATGAACTACTTTGTGAAGGCAGTTTAAGAAGATGTTCAAAATCTAGCATGTATTTCTGCATGCATTGGCGAGCTCCGTACAAAGCACGCAGCTAAAGCTAAACAAGATTAGTGTTTCCCAACTACCAGAGGATCAAATCAATTTATCATCAGAGTTTTCTAAGTGATTATGTTGAAGAAGATGCTTTGGGCAGCACATATAGAGTATCTCTTGATAAAAGTATGAGTGAGGTTGTCAAATCTGCAGAAGCCTGTGATGCAGGCAGGCAAGGTCAAGTCCTCCCGGGCCCTAGTTACCATAATGTGTTCTTACGCTTGTCTTGTCTCTGATTCCAAAGGAGGGAACAGCTTTCTTAATAAATCCCCTATTGTTTCCCCATTTCCATGTTGACTAAGTGAGGAGTACATTACATACCATGCGTTTCTAAGTGAGGCATACTTTTGCTGGCCATAGATTACACATAATAAAAATTCATGAGTGCAATGCTGAAGTGAGGGGAGAGGAAGGAGGTTAACTCAGGGCAACAGCCAAGGCCTGGCTTTGACTCTGATCCTTAGTTACCTTACGGCCTTAGGTGAATCTTTTTAACCCTCTTGTTTTCACACTATTCTTGCAAAAGAATGAAGATGCACCGAACCAAACTGAGGAGACGTGCTAACTCTAACATGCCATTCCTTTTTCCTTCAAGGAGTGCATTAATGATAAGCATTAAATATTTCCAAGGGTGAGAATGGCAGCGACAAGCATCTATTGGACTATTGGAGATAGAGCGGTAGCTCTTAAAACGTTTTGTTGTTTCAATTGGTGTTCCAGGAATCCACACTCTGTGTGCAGAAGTGTAAGCCTGGGGCGAAGAAAATTAGGAGAAGAATGAAGGCACAGGAAGCTAAGCGAACCATGGGGCTAAATCAACTTCTATAAAGGTAGATCTCAAAATATAGAGTGCCAGGATTTTCAAAAGGTCGGCAAGGAGGCGACAAAGATCTGCTTAGTGAAAACAGGAGGGCGGGATTAGAAGGGAGTGTCAGCGGATGCCCCCCCGGAGCACGGGCTGGGACTGCCTCGCTTGTTTGCCGGCTGCAAACATCAGCCCAGCTGCGCTCGGACAGAGGATGGCAAGAAAGAATGTACGTTGTGTTGACTGGGACCTCGCCATACATAGCGCTTCTCTGCCCTGATGCCACCAAGATTGTTTGTTGTCCGTATTAGGTGAAAACAACAACAACAACAAAGAGCCTTCTCAGGTGAGAGCTGGTCTCCAGCCATGACTGTCCGTTTAGTAGGGATGGTCTGAGTACTTTCTTGAAAGCCCACAGCATGCATACACACACACACACACACACACACACATGTGCATGCACAGGCACATGAAAGGAGAGGGAAGTTAGGAAGCATGAGAAGCCTTCCATCTACTTGGTCAACATCTCAGTCTTAAACATTTGCTCTGGATGAGACAGTCACCAATTAAGCAACAGATGGTCAATATATTGAAACCAGTCCCTTTCTGTTTTGTGATGAGAAAGGCTTTAAGGGAAAAAAAATGAAACCAAAGTAAATGAATAAAAAGTTCAGTCAACCAGGCTCAGGGGAAACAACACACATTAATTCTGCAAAGCTAGAAATGCATTTCAATCAAGAGACCTAAGAACAATTCTGTCCTCCAAGAATCTGACAGGCTCACCAGGGCCTCTTGCTATCCTGATTTTCATTTTCTTCATCCCCAAAGCCTTCTTTTTCCCATGTGGGGATCAAAGGCTAAGCTTGTGGCCAGTAGGCACCTCACAGATTCTATCATGAAATTCGTGGCATCGAACATCTGTTAGAAGATGCTATTTGGCTTAATGAGCATATTAGCCATTCAGATATAACAAAAATGGAAGTGGTGCACTTTTCATTTTGTTATACTCTATATAGTTATATAATCAAATTAATACATTAATACGTCCTCAGTAACTTAGTTATAATTAACCTAATGCTATTTGCTTTTGTAAGGGGTAATTCAGAAACGGCTCATTCGAATTACGCAGAGGGTATTATCCTTCAGCGAGTACCTGCTATATATCAGCGACGTCTCCTTCCTTCTTTGTAATGACCCTGTGAAACGGGTCTCATTTTATTCCTTTGACAATTTGGAAAAGTGAGGCTCCGAGTGAATGATGTCTTGGTCTCAGCTCCTTCTCGTGTGTGAGCAGCTTCTTACCACTTCTGCCTCTTTAACCTGGCCTCAGAATTTAGTCGTTTGCCTCTTCTCTTTCTAAATTGTTATTTCAAGCTGTGTCTGCTGGTAAAAAAATAATGGATATTGAAAAAAATCTTAATTTAAACAAATCCTCACTTCTTACGGAATTTTACTAGTTTTCTAATGAAAATATTGTTTATCCTTATCCATCATTGTACGTGTGTGTGTGTGTGCAAGCGCTCAATGAAATGTTTTCTCTAATTTGAATTGTACAGTTTTGCATATACTATTTATTAATAACTAATGCCTTAATATTCTTGTTCCTTCCAGTAAACAAATTTCTTTCTTTGAGAAACCCAACAATTTCAGCCATCCCACAGTGGTTCACCTAGACTTGCCCTAGTCCATATCCATCCTCCACTTCCTGACCTCCGTCGAAATTCTTACCTTTCTCATGTCCACCTTTTCCTCAGAATGAAAAGAATATGTCCTATTAAACTGATTCGTATTGAAAATCCATACCTCGTCATTTCTCAAATTCCCCTCCCTGAGCCGTATTTCTTCTTTTTAAACTTATTCAGATAAATAGTTGGGTATTTATTGATTGCTCACTGAAGGCGCTGCACTACTGTGGGAATGAAGAAACAGAAATGAAAGGAATTCGCCAGGGTCAGAACATGGAGGCAGCCAGAATGCCCACGTGGACTTGGGAGATGTTAATGGACCTGGCGTGTTCCCACGGGATCTGTTCATTGCTTAGCTGACCGGTGGGATATATTAACTACCTGTCGGGGGCGGGGCAATGAGATGCAAACGACCTACTGAATATGTTCCTAAGCAAACTCACCCTCCCTGAAATGTGGGGTTGGCAGGTTTAAAAAGTTCCCCTGTACAAGTGTGGGTGTGACTCCCAGGGGCCCACAAGGAGGACCGGGAGCCCCTATACCCTGTTCCCTTGCTCCCCATTCCCCTTGCTCCTATGGGCCCTCATGTCGGTCAGGGAGTTGCCTCTCCCCTCCAACCCCCTGCCCCTTTTTCCCCTCAATAAACCTGTTGCCCGAGGGCAAGGCAGCCCTGACAACAAGTTAGGAAGGGAGGTTAAAAGTCGAGAGTAATAAAGAAATAAGACACATTGTATGTAAGGATCTGAGTCAACAGAAGCAGAAAATGTCGGGAGAAGATCTCGGAGAGCCTTCTAGGCAGCTGGTGTCTGAACTGTTTCTGTAAGATTCAAGTTCTGGAGGCGTCAGGGTGGGAAAGATAGTTGAGTGGAAAGTGCAGTAGGAATCTGCTTAGACCATGTACACATTTTCCCCGGCAGAATGGGGTTCAAGGACAGTGATGGAGAAATCGGGGGCCCTGCTGGCTGGCTTCTAATTGCTTCCTAGAGGAAAACATCAACATTTCCTTTACAGGAAGCTGCTCCACTTAACTTTGCTATGGTCTTTGACATTCACTCTTTTAGCTGAAACACCCCGTGATTATTTAAAACCTAACTTTGAAACCGAGTTTGCTGTAACTTGTGAAAAATACTTGCTGTAAGATAAACCAATTTAATAAATCACTTAAAATTCTACAAGCCTCTTATCTAAGGTCAGAGACTTGAGTCAAATAGGACTCTGGAGGCAGAATTTTTCATTTCCAATTATATTTACTTGCAGAAATGAAATGAATCATTTTCACAGGTTTTTTTTTTCCCCTTTCATCCATTTATATACACCCTGAACAAAAATAATAATAATAATAAAATAAAGATGTATAGGAAGGATGCTGCCAGAAATATTCTGTTAGTTCAGAGTTCATTGTGATAGGAGCCTTCTGAATCATATTGTGTGCTTTCCGGAGTGGGAAAAATGATTTTATGCCCGTGGATGGTTCATATATCAATTTAGTGAGGGGAAATAGCACAGGAACACATTTTCAAGAGGATGGCTGCTGAAGAGTCTTAGCACATTAATTTTCTGTCATCGGCAATAATGTGCCAATGCAGCCAGACATGATCTGCTGAAGTACAGGATCTGGAAACACGATGTGACGTCACTTGGTTCAGCGTACACACTGTGTTCAAGAGAAACCTCATTCATCTCACAGTGAACCCACTGTACTAACCTCTCCATACAAATCTTCGTTGGCTGTGCCTTCATCATACTGTCTCTTAAATATAGATGATCTCTACCTTATTAATTGTTACTGATCTGTCTACTGACATGCATTACAGTGTATCATTTTGACACATATAATTATACATACATATAAAATTCTACCTGGAAACACTTCATTTGTGCCCCTCGCCAAAACAACGTTTATTTAAGTGTGCTATATTTGGTGAAACCATACCGCATCTAAGGAGCTTATACACTTTTTTTCTTATACTATCATTGTAAACAGTCACCGACAAATTATCATCAAATTAATCACACACAGAGTCTTCCTCCACGATTCTACTTTTGGTAGAGAAGTCTATTTCCAAGGGTGGGGAGGAACCCACAAGACTAGAAGTCAGTTTTTATTGTTGTTGTTTATTTCATTGAAATCTTTTTGACACATCGTTCATAAGCTATGAAGTCATCATTTTTAATTAAACAGGTCAATGTATTTTAGTACATTTGTGGAGTCGTGCGTGCATTACCAGTACCTAGTTTCAGAACATTTTCATCATTCTCCCCAAAACCCCATCCCCATTAGCAATCCTTCCCCATTCTCATCCCAGTCCTCATAACGATTAGTCTATTTTCTTTCACTATGGGTTTGGTTATTCTGGACATTTCAGATACATAGAATCATACAATGTGTAGTCCTTTGTGACTGACTGCCTTTACTTATCATTTGATTTCCAAGTTTATTAATGCTGTAACATGCATCAGTGATTCCTTCACTGCCCCACATTTTGTTTCTCCATTCATCATTTGAAAGACAGTTGGCTAGTCTCCCTATTTTTACTATAATGAATAAGGATGCTGTTAACATCCATTGCAAGTTTTTGTAGGCACATATAGCTTCAGTTATCTTGGGCGTATGCCTAGGAGTGTTGGGTCATATGGTAACTCTTTAATGTTTTTGGGAAATGCCACCCTATTTTATATACCCAACATCAGTTTTCTACGTCTTTTCAAATACTTCATATTATTCTTTTTAAAATTATTATAGCTATCTTAGGGTGTACGAAGTGGTATCTCATTGTGGTTTTGGTTTGCATTTCCCTGAAGACTAATGAAATTCAGCATCTCATCGTGTGTATGTGTGTGTGTGTGTGTGTGTGTGTGTGTGTGTGTGTGTGTGTATGTATTTATATATCTTCTATGGAGAAAGATCCACTCAATTATTTATCTATTTTTTAATTGGGTTATTTATATTTTTATTGAGTTGTGTGATATATATATTCTGGATACAAGTCCCTTTTATTTCACCCTCACAGTCTCTAAATATTTCTTATAAGGAAGGTCTGCTAGCAGTGAATCCTCTCCATTATTTTTACATTTAGTTTTGCTTGATGTAAAACTTTTGGTCATATAATTGCATTTGATTCCAGTATTAGATTAATTATAAACAGGACCTTGTATTTATTTAGAAAGAAAATAATAAAGCACGTTACTTATTAAATAAATAGAGATTTTTGCTCCAAAATCATCTAAATCACAAAATGTGTGACTATTTACTCACAACCAAGGTTTTAGCCCAAAGTATAACTCACTACCCCATTCCTTACACCTACTTGCAGATACTATTTTACAGAAATGCACCAAACAACGTTCTTTTGATTATCACCCATGTGCTAAACAGTGGATTTGGGACTGAGAAGATAAAATGAAATGAAGTACATATACTCCTTTACTCAATAAAATTTCAGTCTCACAGGAAAGTCAGGCATAGATGTCAATTACCTGTTTCTATAGAGACAGTGAACAGTGACTTCAGGCATCAGAATTTGGGCCATATATTCCTGGAATGGTCATTGTAAGATGTGCTGTAGCAGAAATGGAATTTGTTTTAATATCTCTTGCTTATCTTATGGTGTTTACAGATGCTAAAAATGTGTTTCCTGTTAAGAGTTACGGCAAAACAATGTCGCCTACAGCATCTCGGTACTAACGAAAGCACCAACTATTGTTTCTGTAACAAAATGAGAGACAGATTAAATCTTTGCAGACTCGGACACGATGGCAGAGTCTAGTTTGCTAAACAGGTGAACATGCAAGCTGATGAGTCTTGTCCTAGGGCCACCTGAACGATCTCATTATTGCACATTGCAGGAAGATAAGAGAGTGCCCTTCGTTCTCCGCCCCTTCCTCATTGCGTTTTCCAGAATTGAAACGACTGTGATTTGATATGCTACATTTTTCCTCCACAGCCTCTGTAGCTTGCAGGGACTCATGGTCAAGAACAAGGTTCTTTTTTTCACTCTCTCTCTCTCTCCTCTCCTCACTGGGCAGCGCAACCGAAGAGAGTCACACTCCTGGTAGCTGTTCCAAACAGGGAAGAAGGAGGGATCACCTAAATGGGAACTATGGATTTTGAGCATTTTTAGGAACTTTTCTTCCAATGAGTTGCTAGTTGAACTAATTACTGATCACACAGGGAAGGATTTGATCATGATTAAAGCTGAAATTACCTTCTGCTGGAGAGCTCTTCCAAAAGGTCATTATTAATATTTGGAGAAATAAAAATGATAAGAAAAGGGACAGAGGCAAAGACAGAAAACGCAGGCCACGCTGGAGGTAAAAGAGGATGTCATGATTTTAAGAAATGTATTATTTCACTATATTTTTGTTACCTGAAAATAAAAATCAAACGATACCTTGAAAGATCAACTCCTCTTCAAAATCCCACTTGTCATTAAGAACTACCGTCTACGCAATGTTATTTACCCCCCTCTGTAGACAGTGATGCATTTTATTAAACACATTTTGTATAAGGTGTGTAAGAGCCGTGAAGAGGAGGGACCACGTGAGATTTTATAGTCAGCAGGCTCCTCTGAAGAAGATATTTCAGCTGAAACTTAAATAAGACTTAACTGGATGCTGACCCGGGAGAAGAGTCATCTGGGAAGATGAACCCTCAATAGAAAAGGTGCAAATAAGCTTAATGTCAGAGGAAAGCCTGCTGTGGCCCGGATGCAGGAAGGGACAGAAAATGGGGTCAGAGGGTAAGCATGGCACAGATTTAGATCTAACTCTAATAGGAATTGGAAGACATGGGGAGAAGGGGTGGGTTTAAGCAGTTGAGTGACATGATGTGATCTGTGCTTTTCAAGTCTACTTGGACAGCTTTGTGAAGAAAAGTCTAGTTGATGAGTAAGAATGAAAGCAGACAGAGAACCCTTGAGGCTCCAGGTTAGTTCAATCAGAGCTTTAAACAGCAGAGGAAGGTAGCAGCCATGGAGTTGGAGAGAGCTGGCCTGAGTTAGGCTATTTTGAAGGGCAGCCAAAGTGATTTGGAAACTATTGAGCAGCTGTGTCCTCGCCCACGAAATGGGTGTACTGTAATTTATTTAAACACTGGAAGGAACAATGTAAAATCCAAGTAATCAATTCATATTCTGAGATCTGCTATTAAGTTCTTAATGTCTGAATTGCCTTCTTTTTCCAGCATTTGTACCCTGTGAATATTCACTAACAAGGAATAAGGTATAGAACCTGTACTGTACGAAAGAATGACATTTTAGGCATCCTAACTTTTGACTTACATACTATATAACAGTGTACTTTTATATTTAAAAATAAGAATTAATATAATGTAAAAAGGGCATTCTGTATATCCTTCAAATATTTATTTGCACTGCTATAGAATTTCCTGTTATGATTTTGTAGATTTTCATTTTTAGATTTGGATAGGGTGGGCTTGAAGAAATGTGGACATCCCAGCAGGAATCAGAGACTATCTGATAATCAGAGACTATCTGAATTTATTGGGGTGACACTGGTTGACTATCTGGCTTTAATTAAAACTTAAACTCAGGGGAGTGCAAATAACTTAAACCAATGAAAAGCTTTGGCTATATAATTTAGAGCTCAAGTTAAAATGAAAAGTTACACATCCAGTAAAATTTTGTATAGGCTGTTTATTTTTATGCTTATTATTAACTTTCATTATATTCATCCTGAATCACTTGGCAGGTGCTTACTTTGTAATGGTTTAACTTTTGCATAGAACCATCTTTTGTAAAAGAGAAGAAAATGTTAGAAAAAAATTATTTGTGTGCCTAAAATTCAAACATTTTTGTCCTGAATGCAGGCATAAAGAGGATCTATCCCATGCACTTGGAAGAACACCTTAGATATATGGACCGCTAATAAAATGAATAATAGCAACATACTTGCTGGTCAGGATTTCATCAATTGTTGCTTATTCATTGAGTTAGGGGGCAACATACCATCTGCCATCCTTGTTCATGATATATTCATAACCTAGTTGGGGAGACCAAAGCACACAATGATGTTTTTGTGACTTGATGTGTGCTATTTCTTTTCCCTTTTATTGGATTTATTGGGGTGACACTGGTTGACAAAAGTATGCTCTCTTTCTTTTGTGTGGAACACTGTTTTTACCTCCTGGCCACACAACTGCAAATTATTTTTCAATTTACCAGGGCCTCGGCTGTGGGGCTTTTCTCTCTCCATCAGACAGGATTGATTATGATCCCGTTTTTATACTTGTTTGGATGCACATGCTGGTGTCTCTATAAGACCACAAAGTCCTCCAAGGAGACGACTGTGTCCCAAGTGTCCAGAATAGTTTCTAAAACACAGTGGGGCATAATCAATATGGGTTATTGGTAACTAAGTAATGATAATGCAAGGCACGTTGGATGCATTCTTAATCTCTGGTGTTGACAATAAGTGCTTTGGGAATTGGTAGTTCTAAAGAGGAAGTAAGTGGTCACAGAATCTCTAATCCTAGGAGCAGAAATATAGTCTTATTGTCAAATCATTAACCATCTGAGGTTTCACTTGGCTCAATAGTAAATGAGGTGGGGGAGAGCCAGTCCATGGGGGTGGGCAGATGAACTGTGGAAGTTTCCAATAGATTTTCATCTCTACTGATCTATGGTTTTACATTTCAAAGTGTGAATTTTAAAATAGGTCTGTTATGTTTAGCAGCATTACTTGGTGACCTAAGAGTAAAATGGGGAAGTCTGCTCAATATAACAATGTACTGGACTGAGATATTCCCCACGACTCTTCACAACATGTTACAGAAGGAGGTTACAGCATTCTCTTTGCTTTTTGAAAATCCATTTGAGTTCACTGTTGCAAATCTTTTGATGTTGACTTGAAGAAGGGAATTGAAATGAAGGAGAAATCTAGAAATATAGTAGAGGCAAGGGATCAAAACCAAGCAGCAAATAAATACAGGGGGCGGGGGGGAGATATTCACTGAAAAATTTCCCAGAGGATGCTTGAAAATATGAAGGAAGCATTTGAATTGTGCATATGGAATCAGTTCTTTGGTTTACAAATTCAGTACCCATGAAATCCCATCAATTAAGTATCACCATAAAGAGATATATCTTCGTTAATATTTTTGATCCATTTGCAGCTTCTCTGAGGAATTCAAGAGATTACATTGGGGAAAAAATATCTTAAAACTTGAAGCTAATAAAATTTATATAAAATTATACAGAATTAGTGAATAGAGTGTATTTAATACATACTTCTTTTTCTCAGAAGCTCTCAACATATCAAATGAATGTTAACCACCTACCTGCCCCCCCCATCAATAATGAGCCAGGGAGACACATGTAAGCATTTCCACAACTTTTTTCCCCCCTGATTTCTCCAGTAGCTTGAGATCTGGAATGAGGAAAGAAAAAGGCTTAAGCTAACTAATTAAGAAATTAAGTGTTTGATAATATCAACTTAGGCAACACCTATTGATTTCCATCTTTCCTACATATATAACTTAGTAGTTGACCATTGTTACAAGTACAAATGTATCTTAAGATAATACAAACA
This sequence comes from Furipterus horrens, assembly GCF_987537825.1. Lineage (NCBI taxonomy): Eukaryota > Metazoa > Chordata > Mammalia > Chiroptera > Furipteridae > Furipterus > Furipterus horrens. The sequence continues at coordinate 97,849,684 of NW_028327179.1, forward strand.
ACTTTTAAAATTAAGACACATACCTCTGAAGATAACAGTGGCATCCATCACCGCGGGGAAGGACAACCCCGGTAGGTGTTCAACGAGCGTGTGCTGAATTCAACTGAATGAATTTAGCCTCCTCCAAATGGATGGTTAGACTGATTGATAGCGGTGTTTTGCGCCCCTCTCAGCCTACGGAAAACCAGTGTTGTGACTGGACCACCCTTGTGGTTTTCGGGTTTTCGTTGTGATTGCAAGATGCCTTCAGCAATCACCATCAAGCAACTGAACACATAAAAGGTTTATTACTTACAGAACCTGGAGATTACACAGCACACTTGGGGCTACACAGCAAGGTCATAGGTAGAGAAAGAGCGAGAGCACGGGCCTGGGGTTCTGATTTTATTGGGGTTGAGGGCCGGTGCCAGGGTTTTGCAGGCTCACTCTTTATTGGTCCATTAGAAACATGGTGAATTTCGAGCACCGGGAGAGAAAACAAAGAGCCCAAATGGTCAGTTTTTGAAATCAACCCAAGTCTCTCTAGCCTGGCTGTACCGAGTCACGTGACTAGCAGGCTGGCAATGTGTTTATTCCAGCTAACATCTTTGAAGTGGATTCTGGGCAATCAGAGTTGAAGTCAGCCTCTTGCATTTCAAAAAGGACAAAGTCCAACCAGCAGGGCCTACACTACACAGAGAATCTGAGCAAGGAAGCTGAGCAAAGCAGAAGTTACCTGAGGAAATCAGTCCAATGAGTGCAGCAGGATTTCTTTTAAAGCTGGATTCCCTGTTGATGTGCAAAGACTAATTTATTTTTGTAGTACAGTTATTTCTTCCTAGGTTCCCCTTATATAGGATGTAGGAGTTGATCTTTTATTTCCAGAATGAATTCTGGTACTTAAGTTATATTAGTTCCTCTCACAATTAAGGGGAGAGATAGTGTATTACAACTTGAATAAATTTATATATAACACTGTGAACTGTCAACTATTGGTAGAATCTGGAAAAGTCTTCAATAACTTTTATTTTTTCTCTTTTGGATGTCACCAAGAACAGATTGTGTTACTCTATTTTCTTACTTAATTAGTTCAAAAAGTGAACATTGCTGACTTGTATGGTTAGAGAGTGCTGGACTGGACTCCTAATGACATTTTCTTACCTCTCTGTGTTTATTTTATTAAGCCTATCTTTCAGTATGAATAAAATTAGTAGATGGCATCCATTTTGAGGAAATGAAGGTATTATAAAATAGTTATTATAAGTGTCCAATAGTAGTGAGGGTTGATTCTTCAATTCATTGGAGCACTGAAATGAGGAGTTAGGAAGTTTTTCTCTGCAGTGATAATATTTGTACCAGAAATTGCTTTGTATATTACAGATGACACAACTGTTCCCCTTTTTCAACCTAAGACTTTTATTTCTTGTCTGGACAAAATTAAAGTCTTGAAGTCCTCTTCTTTCTCTCTTTATCCTGTTAACAACTACATCCTATCAATTTCTTTTCAAATCATGTCTTATATATGGCCCTTTCTGGCCACACAACCGCCCGCCTATTCATAAAAGAACTACCCTATTTTTTGCTCCATAAGACGCACCTGACCATAAGACACACCTAGGTTTAGAGGAGGAAAACAAGAAAAAAATATTCTGAACTGAATGGTGTATTAAAATATTTAATAAAATACAACAGAATAATATTTTAGCCATGTAAAGTGAACAGCAGTCAACAATGGGTAAGAACCATCATCACTGTCATTAACAAATGAGGAGACACTTTAAGGTTCAAGCACTCTTCTAGTTTTCTGGGAACCCCAAGAACTCATCATCGCTAGTGTCAGAATTTATGAAGCTCAGTTGCTCACAATCACTGATATCACTTTCTTCTCTATCTTCATACTGACCAGACGCCCTGAGATTCAGCAGTAAAGTGGGACATTTAAGCGTCCCCAGGGGTTTCGTGTGGGCCCACTGCTTCCTCTTCTAACAGCTGTCGCCACTGCTGGCAGGTCAGGTAACACACATCATGGTCTGTGATGCAATATTTGCTCCATAAGATGCATAGACATTTCTCCCCCACTTTTTTGGGGAAAAATGTGTCTTATGGAGCAAAAAAGAAAAAAATGGTACTTACTGGGGTCTTCTTCCCGCTAAGCATGTTCTAGTTACTACGAGTACAACAGTTGGTAAAATTTAGTCATTGGCACTAGAAGCCTTCAGATGAGCTCATCACCACATGCCAGGACTATTCTAATAGTTCTGTTATTTACTATTATTTTTAAATGATTTACTTCCTTTTTGCCTCTCTTCAGTGCCATCAAATTATTTGATCCCTATCGTATAGCTGAAAAAGCTTCTGTAGCTCTTAAATGCTGATAGGATGAAATGTCCAAGTTTCTTTACAACTTGGTTTTGGTTAATTTTCAAACCTTTAAAACCACCATTGCTCTAACCAAACGACCTGTACCTACTCTCTGGTTGATTTCCATGCCCAGCATGCCCAGCCTCCTTCCCCGGCCCACGCTGTGCCCCAACGGGAGAACTCTGACCCCTGTCTTCACTTCAGCTCAGTCCCCTTCCTACTCCTTCTGCTGCGAGGCTGCGGGGCTCTCTCAGCCTCAGTGACCTCTCTGTCCTGAAGCTCCAGGGTGGCGTCCCTCCTGCCATTTATGTCTTCCTGAATATCCGTCGTCTATTGTTAGCTACCCGTATTCTTAAAACTGTGTATTGAAGGCAACGATAGCTGCTCTAGCAACCCCCACACTTCACCGGACTCACATAGCAATAAAGAAAAATGTTTCAGTTCCCTCTCTATATCGCGGTTCACTTATTGCGGCCTTGCTGTATCGCGGGGTTTTTAAAAATATTATATTTAATTATTTATCGCGGATGTTTCGCTGTATCATGGGATGTTGCGGTGCTGTATACGTATGTTGTTAAAGTGACGTAGGTTTAAGAGTGTAGAATACATGGTAGGTTCCTACTTCGCGGGGGGTCTGGAACGTAATACCCGCGATAAGTGAGGGAATTCTGTAGATTAGTGCAAGAAACACATTTGCAGTCACTCCATTTTAATTTTTCTCTGGCAGAGAATTTCACTTCCAGGAACTACTCTACGTCACCTGACGTGCAGTCCAGAGATTGCAAGGACGTTTTGAACTCCCTAGAGATGCCACGCCCTGTTCTCTCCTCCTTGAATCATGGAGTTACTGCATGTGAACATGTCCTGGGATGCCGTCGTTCCTACTGGTCTTTCATTGGCTGCTCTCTTGCCGCTGTGGCTCTGAGTGACTTCGAGATGTCTCTGTCCTGGCACCGAATGCCATCTCTGTCCCCCACGGAAGCCACGGGATACAGAGTGCTGCTAGGGGAGTGTCTGCTTCTCATGTCCCAGACAGGACTCTGCCACCAATATGCTCCTTCCTTATAGTTTCCCAACATTTATCTGGGGTTTTAACCATCTTCTACAAAACTTGACTTTCACGGTTGCTCATCTCTCCCTGGTTTAGGAAAAAGTGAAGAGTTGGCATGGAAGAGAGAAAAGGCACCCCTGGCTCTCACCCTATTATTATTTCTTCCCTGGTCTGCAATTTGTGATGGAGGTTGGCAAACTTTTTTTCTGTAAAAATATAAATAGTAAATATTCTAGGCTTTTCAAAATATAGAGGCTCTTTCAAAGCTGCTCCACTCTACCATTGCACCATGAAAGTTGCCATACGTGATATACATGTGAATCTTGTGGCCGTACTCCTGTAGCGCTCCATTTACAAAGCACATGGTGACCAGCATTGGGTCTGCAGGTGCAGTTTGCAGACTTCCGGTTTATGGCACAAACATTGAGTTTGGCAAAAACCAACCAACCAACAAACAAAACAAAAAACATCTTTCTCTTTGGCTGATGTGGCTCAGTGGGTTGAGCGCTGGCCCATGAACCCAAAGGGTCACAGTTTCGATTCCCAGTCAGGGTACATGCCTGCGTTGCAGACCAAGCCCCTAGTTGGGGACATGTGAGAGGCAACCATACATTGATGTGTCTCGTCCTCTCTTTCTCCCTTCATTCCTCTCTCTCTAAAAATAAATAAATAAAATCTTTTTAAAAAGCCAAGCACATCTTTCAGTCAGCTTATATTTTCTGCCAGAAATTTCCAAAATCAACTTTGAATGATATGCTTTTTTCCTTTTTCATTTAGTCTGCTGTGACCTATCTTAAAGAGAAAAAAAAATTGGAAGAGGAAGGAAGGTCATGAAAGGAAATTACTGATACAATCTAAGCATTATTGGGTAATAAAAAAATATTCTGCTCACAATGTTAGAAACTGGAATTACTATATTTCCACAGACAACAGCCCAACTAGCAGACATTTATGGGGCATTAGGCACACTTAGATGCAACAAATATTTAATCTAATTCTTATAACTACTCACCATTTCCCCAGGAAGGAAATTCAGATTTAGAAAGATAAAGTACACTTATTAAATAGGAAATAGCAAATCTAAGATTCGAATTTTGACCCTCTGCTTCCAAACCTTGAGCTAATTAGAAAAACATTAGATTTTAATTGTATAAAACACATTCAAAGGCTTTAATGATCTCTGCTGCTTCTTCGGTACCAAAGAATTCTGTAAGAGGCAGTTCTCAGTAATTGTAAAACACACAAATGATGGCAACTCTCACTGTTCTTAGTAATAAGCAGTACATCAATGCAATTCTCACCATCATTTTAATAGAGCGCATTGTAAAACAAAGCAACTATGCTCCCTTTTTTCCAACATTTTTCTGATGAATTTTAAGAGTTAGCTTCTCTTCATACGTCAAAGTTTGACATCCTTCCATAAGAGCAAAGGGCAGTCGAATGAGAGGTTTGCAGTAGATGAAATTGCTAAATTTAATGTTTCAGTATTTCTTTTCTTGAGCAAATAACATAAAACAATGTGTGAGCATATAGATATTGGACAATATCGTCTGAGATTATGAATTCTTCCACAGAGATTATTGAAGCACCTGTTGTTCATAAAATACTCTGTCATACTGGAGACAGAACTATCAAATTTTATTAAAATTTTGTTATTTCAAGTCAGGCTTGAGATTTCCAAATAGAAACAGTGAACTGTAATGTGTCAAAGCTCTAAATTTCATTACCAAAGCAGGTGGCATTATTTAATCCACACGACTAGTGTATATGATAACTACATCAGGCCACCTCAAAGGAAATGGCAGAAGCATCCATTGCAAACAGTCTAAGAACACAAATAAATATTACAATCTCGAGGTCAAGGCAATGAGGATTTTCATGATATAATCAAATTTTGAAATGTAATTCCAGAAAGCATTAGCACCTATTTACAGTATCAGGGGAAATAATTAGCCCACAGTGTCAGAAACTGACTTAGGACCAATGAAATGTTTTCATGCAAAATAATTTACTATTTTACTTTTATTTTTGAAAATATTTATTTATTTTTAGAGACAGGGCAATGGAAAGGGAAATAGAGGGAGAGGAACACTGATGTGAGGCAGAAACAATGATCAGTTGCCCCTCATAGGTACCCCAACCAGGGACTGAACCCACAACCCAGGTATGTGCCCTGCGTGGGAATCAAACGGGCCACCCTTCACTTTGTGAGATGATGCCCAACAATTGGAGCCACACCAGTCAAGGCAAAATAACTTACTATTTTAAATATCATGGTTAGCAAATAAAGTTGTAGCTAAATATTTATGTGTAGCATTAGTGGAATTTCAGTTCTCAATTTTTAATCACTTGTGCTATTAAAGTTGGTAATTCTCTCTTAAAAATTTAAAAATAACTACATCCATATATTTAAAAAAATTTATTTTCCCCCTACCATATGTGGGAAGCACTCCATCTTTATGACTAAAATTTTAAAACATATTTTTTGCTAGAACAAAACATAACTTCTTATAATATTTGCTCTCTGGGGCTCATTATCCATTGCCATATGAGTGTCTATTTCTTTCTCAGTGATGGCTTTTAAATTGTTTAAATAAAATGAATTGCTACCACCACCTCCCAGTCATATCTTGTCCAGCGTAAACTTTTCAGCCTCTTCTGGCCATTTTCTTACTATACAGTTTATGAGTCCTTTCTGTCATTGTAATATTGGACATGCACCATATTAAAAGTAAAGGTCTTTTTAAAAAATAAAACCAAATTGAATAATAAGCGTGCGAGCAAGGCTAAGTGGTACGTGAATGTCTTGGATCTAAATAGTAAATGCCTATAGATGAAACTGCAGACTATAAAAGCTGTAATAGCAACCCTGTCCAATTACTAGCTAATTCTGTCTTTCTTTTTCACCTTAATCCCCAAGACTATTTGTTTTTCATGTGAGATATTATCAAGCCCCAGCCTGCCATATTCCATATTTGTGTAGTTAATTCTCTAATCTAATCTAAATAGAGTATTTTTCATTTTTTCCTATTAAACTTAATTTTGCTTATTCAGCCTTTGCCTTTATTCAAGTTGTTGATTAAAAATGTAATCAAGAAAAGTGCAAGTCAAATTCTGTGGCACATTCCCAGTAAGCCAAACTCCACATCAAGCATGAATCACTATCTCAGGGCACTCTTATTAAACCCATTAAAACTCTACCAAACTTTTTGCCATTCTGATCACAATATTGTGCGTCTGTCAATTGCTTCATTGAAACGTAGACTGACTTAGTCTATGGCCCATGTGAGACTCATAAAGAAAATTCAGGGTACTTAAAAAGTTGCTATGGATCTGTAATCCCATCATTTTCCCTTAACTCTGTAAAATATCTGCTATCTATCTCCCCTCAAGTCATATTAGAGCGTTTATAAATGGATGACAGATATCTGAGATCATCTTGCCTCATTCTTAGGAGTCTCAAGGTAGAAATCACCATGACCATATCTCATCCTTTCCCAGACTTCCTCTCTGGGTGACAGGAGATATCTGCATGGCAGCAATTCAAAGGGTCTTCATGACTCACTGCAATCTGCTGGCTTGTCCTAGCCTTGGAGAAGATCTTGCCTGGTGCCAACAGAACACAGTTGTGTCTGACCTTTTCTTCTGTTCCCCAGCCCCCCAACAATTTACATCGCTCAGCATCAAATGCTAATGCTCTCATGCCAATCTTGTTCTAGTCTCGTTCTAGTGCCTCAGGGTAGAGCAGAGGGCTCAGTGTGTCCCTGGGGACCTTATATTATATCTCGTGTTATTGGAACTGTGGGCCTCTTCAGGAGATGTAAGAGTATGATAAATGACTGACTGGGTGTAAAACTTACGTGCTCATGACCCCTTAGGGTCAACTACAAAAATTAGTGTGAAGTTAAACTTCCTTAAAACAATATGCTATCATTTTCTACTAAAATTATTTTTATTGAGGAGACACTTTCTGAGGGATTTCCTGGCTTCTGAATAAGCATTTGAAAGATTTCTCGATTTTCTGCTTATTGGATTCCATACCAATGATAGCTTGCCTTGTAGTCGGGAAGTTATTGTGGGAAGAGCAGACAAGTCAGTGACAACTGAAAATCTCTGTCGTTTTCAAGGCTAAAGAGTGTACAGGGCCAGCAGATCCTGGTTATTGTTTAATCTGAGAAAAAAAAATAATGGGAAAGTTGATTATAGGCAAGGAGATTATAAGGTGATTGTTATTCGGTAATATGGAGTTGCGGCATACCTCTTCAGGGGAAAGGCTAAGGGAGTAAAACCCCGACAGAAAATCCGGAGCCGGAGTCCCTAAGGCGGTTTGACGTTGTAGTCAACACCGGCAACTCCTGCGGCGCACCTGAAGCCAAGCTGTATTGACTCCGTCTTTCCCTTGGACCCTTCAGCTGCGAAGAGAGGGGGTGTCTGCTGCATGGGCAACAGCAGACCCTCCATATCACCCTGCCCAGGCTCTGTAGCTTCAGCTTCACTGGAGAGGACACTCCAGCGTCATCGCAAGATGTCGATTCAACACGGGAGGAGACAGATACCGTGTCACTCCCGAGTCGGACTGCACAGCCATTCTCGGCGCTGCAGATAGACACTTAAGAAGCTACACCATCGTCTCTCGAGACGGACGGCTGCCGACGATGAATATGGAGTTGCTGGTGCATAGCCTTGGCAATCCTGTGCTACTAATGCACACGCTTTAAAGCTCCTGGTTCTCACCTGATCTGAAAGTCACTGTTGTCCAAGGAGAGAAACGGAACTTTTTGTCCTTGTCTCTTTAAACAATGCGTTTAGTAACACGGCCACTTCATAATTTCATGTTACGATGTTTACTTTTGAGAACTATTGGTGGAGGAGTCAAGTGTCATAGCTGTTAAAAATTGGTTTCCAATCTAAACTCAACATGGCTTAGCATCAAGTTTCCTTTGTTCTAAGAGCAAGTTTATGTAGGAAGTCACAGAGGTAGTACAGAAGTGAGCCAGCGGGGCTGCGTGGGCTCAGGAAACAGGTGACAGAGGCAGAAGGAGGGCCCTTGGAGCTCAGGAGAGGGAAAGGCAAAGGTAGCGTGCCTGGGGCAAGAAGCGGGGAGCCCATGCCAGCATCAAGTGCTGTTAAGTATCAAATAGAGAAAGGAGATGGGCATTTAAGCTAAGCAAGTATAATGAATTGGCAGCATAGGAGGGAATAAAAATGGTTCTTCGCTGTTTCTCTCTTTCTAGTTCTCTGTCTCTATTTATTTATTATTTGTAGTGTTAGGCATGATCTTATTGCCTAAAGACAGATTGGTGCTTTGGTGCCATTTCTTTTGCCCACAAATGTTGCTTTGGGGTCTTCCATAGGCTGCGTCCAAGGCCTCTGTGGAATTGTTGAGCTGGTGAATGAGTAACTATTATATGTCAGGCCCTTCACCATTTTCTAGGACTGCAGAGGAAAGCCCAATAGACCGGATTCTGTCTCTTACGCAGGAGACAGAAAATAAGCAAGAGAACCATGCGGATGTGAGACTCGGGGCCATAGGTCTAGAATTCATCAGTACACAAGTGATACTTTAGGAGCGCTGTCCGTAGACCACAAAAATCAGGTGAATTTGGAAATTGATGATTTCACATTAATTTTCTGATTGTCATATTTGAAGACTGGATTACACTTGTTTCAAAAAAATGAATTTTGTCATGAAAATGTATGCATGCATCAGAATCCCATATAAGAAATAATGACATAAAAATAGTGTAACTTTTATCTTTTCCTTCTTTACATGCTAACATATAATAAAAGCATGATGTTAGAGAAGTTTCTAATGTTGTTCATGGGATATTCAAGGTACATATGCAATAATCCCAAATGGGATTAAATCACTTGAAATTGAAATGTTGAAGTCTTATTTTCATAGGAGTAAAATTGAATCATTTAAAGGTAACAGTGCCCAGTATAGATTTTCTTAATCAAAATCCTTAGAAAGCAAACTTAACACTCTAGCTCATGTTAGAGCGTGTCTTATTTTAATCCACTGCTGTAGCCAATAATGAAAGGTGAATGCATACACAGGAGAAATTTGTCTTTTTACTATCTTCTTTCTATTGATATTCTCCCCAGAATCAAAGGAGAAACACTGGAAATGTAAACATTGTGGACTATTAAACAAATTTATATCCAACATTATTGAAAATGTCCATTTCGTGTGTTGCTGAAAAGAAAATTACAGTCTTAAAGAAAAAGCGATTGTTCCTAGTAGAGCTCTAATTTATTCCAAAGCGCAGTCCAGTGACTATGGCCACTTGCTGGAAAATAAGATGAGATTTGTGTTTTATGACTCATTGTGTTCACTCTTGCTCCAGAGTCCATCCTAAAAACAGCATCATCGCAGTAGCGTATCACGGTCCTCTGAGGTCACCCGTGTGATTTCTCTCCCTCTTGGCCCCATCTCACACTCCCACTGCTGCTAGGATTCTAAGAGGACGGGAAGCTAGCTTCTTGGTTTTCTGTTGGGCAACTTTGTGTGGAATATTCATTTTTGTTTATTTGTTTCCAAAGTCTTTGCTCTTCCTAGTAGGCAGCCAAATATGCAAACAAAACAATTCTGAACACTATAAAGGTTTTCCTCTTTACCTGTGGATGTAAGAAATATCCAGACCTGTAGAGAATTTTTATCAGTTTATTTGAGCCAAGACTGATGGCAATTGCTAGGATACAAGATCTTAAATGCTCTGGAGATGACAAGTTTGCTGCTTCTTTTAATGCATTTGAAATTAAGGAGGGAATATAAGGGAGACTATGTGGGAGAAAGCAGGGCAGGGACTGGATTATAGGACAGTTAAGATTATGTGCCTGTTCCATGGTGGCTGTGCCTTTGAGGACATTACCACTGACATTTCAACAGTGCGTTAACCTAGATTCCCAAGAACAATGAAGAAGACTGGCTTAAAACTGTTCACTAAAGAAGTTATAGGCCTGGGGCAGGACTACCCATCATGACCAGCCCAGTTAGAAATTTACAATTTATTACAGCACACCTTTTTGTCAGCTTACCCTGTCTTATCCTAAAATTGCCAGCTATTTTTCTCAACCAACAGCTATTCATCACAGATAATGTACTGGACATTGTTGGCAATACATAAGGAGTATCAGGGTTAAAGAAGAGTTGGGGATGTGGTTTAATTAAAACACAATCTATACAGAATTCTTAGCTTATTGGGAACATCATGCCTAAATAAAGTTCTATTCAAAAGTCATCTGTCACTTTAGATGACATATTATAAACTCATTTATAAGATGTTCCTGATTATGAGTGTATAAAATGTGTGATGTCTACAAAGAACGTTTGCATTTTTTTTAGAGAGTGATCAAATGGCTGTCTTGCTGCACTTGAAGGGCTTCTGGTACTAAATCAGGCTTCCCAGAGAAAAGGGGGTGGGGTAGTAGAGGTAAAGGGGGTCACGTGCATGGTGAGGGAAGAAGATTTGACTTTGGGTGGTGAACACACACTGTGATACACAGATGATGTTGTAGAATTGTGCATCTGAAACCTATATAATTTTATTAACCAATGTTGCCACAATAAATTTAATTAAAAAGGAAAAAAAGGAGAACATTTAGGGGATGGAGGCCTGCCAGGAAGATAATAAAGAACAGAATTCAAGCTTATGAATAAAAGTAAACTTTTTTTCTTTTTCCCCTTGTGGATCCAATCTCATATTCTGGATAATTCTTTTGTGATATAGTTTGAGGAAGGAAAATATGCAAACTGACAAAGATGCAACAAAAGCATCAACGGGTGTTTCTCTGAGGCTCTAGGACACCTGTCTTGGCAGTGGACTTGGCTGACACAGAAATAACAGTGATGCTGTAGGAGTGCCTTTTATCTCTGACAGCGTCTGCATTTACCAATTGCAGATGCACTGTGCTCACAGCCAGCGATGTGTCAGAGTGTGGTAGAAATGTGTTTGGCCCAAATAGAAGGATCTATATATAGAAAAGTTTTGTTTGTCTAAACTGTCTGTTGAGTAATCAAAAGGAAATGAGAGTTACATATGTCTAACCTTTCTTGACTGCAGAGGTAGTTGTCATGGGAAAACCAGCCTCATATATTACAAAATCTATATGTAAGCAATCTATAGTAATAATTAGCTTGCTGTCCATCCTAGTCTTAACATAAGAAAATATAGATGTTACCAGTAGAATTCTATTACATTCAATCCTACAAAGTCAACACCCTCTCTTGTCTGTAATCCCTACCCCTACACTCAAGACTTAGGTCAAATCCCAACTGAGCAATTAACTATCTTGATGGTCTTAGGTGATTAGAATTTCATTTTATCTTCTGTAGCATTTACATAAAATGATAACGCTTAACTCATTAATTAAGCATAAAGATTTTGAAAAATAATATATATGAAGCATCTTGTATAAATTCTAAAAGTTGAAGTAGGTGATAATCTCTCCCACACAGACATACTTAGGTATGCTGCTTCCATCTTTTCTATTCACTTACTTTGTAAAAAATGTTCTTTTGATGAAAAATAAAAAAGTATTATGGCCATTGCTCAGAAGTATTTCTGTATATGGGGCCATGGTAGGCTACCCTGAGAAGCATGATACCTAAATCCTTTAAAAGCACATTAAAAAAAAAAAAATCGATCTCACATCAATGTGTTCTCTACTTTCGAGGTTATTCAGTAGAGGTGGGTGGGGTATTTATTTATGGTGGAATTTATTTATAGGTGTGAAAAAACTATGATAAAAATTAAGGTCAAAAGAGGAAACAAATGAAAGATAGCTCCTTCATCAGAGACATCAGTGAAATAATTAACATGCTTCCACCTATACAATCATCAAATGATCACATTTATTTACCACTTTTTTATTCACCCTATAACAGAGAGATATGAGCAGGTAGGTACGACTCCTGATCCAGGTTGGAGTTTTGCCACCTGATGAAAGATTCTGATTTTGAACCATGTTTATCAAAGGACAGTGAGTTGCACTCAGAATGAGACACTGCTCCTTGGACTGTGTATCTCTTTCCTTTCTGCCGTTGTTTACTGGTTACAGGCAGCGACCACCAACAGCTTATATTCACCCAACGTAGAAACTCGAAGTAGAAGTTGATTGTGGAAGGCTGCATATGGGGATCACGAGTAAGAGTATCCGTTCCAACTCGGGACTTCAGTCTGAGATGTAAATATATTGGCCCAAAGGGAGAAGAGTCAGGGAGGCGTTTGAACACACTTGGCTTTGCAGTTTCGATGGCCTTTGGAGGAGGGTTAAACACACAGGGAACAGAGAAGTGGGTGGAAAGAAAGAGGAGGGATGAGAAAACCACGCTGACTAGTATAGGTGTGCTTGCGGCCAGCCTAGCTTCTCACCCCTCTTCCGTATCCCCTCATCATTCCTAATGCCGAATCATTTGTAGCTTTATAGAAGAGAAACAAATTCATTTACGACAGAAAAAATGCTGTGATTGTATAGTTTTCTGTTGCCACGCTATAAAGTGTCCCAAGACATCCATAGTCACATTGCAAAGGGACAAAGACAAGGGGAGGCATGATTTATTAGAGGCTGTTATTGTAAAAGTCTACCACACGTGATAATAAATTTCTCTGAAAAACTAGTAAGCAGGTGAAAGAAATGACTCTTATTAATTTTAGAAATTTCTGTATTTGTAACTACTTGAATAGCATAATATTTTAGTCAAATAAGTACAGTTGAAATTAGTCACTAAAATGAGTCCAAATATGAAATTAGCTGTTTCACAACAGTGAATCTTTTATGAGTTGGAAAGACATGAATATGTTGTGGATTGGAAAATTAAAAATGGATAGTGCTTGGCATGTCTACGGTGATACAGTAGTAAGTTTTGATAGGAGAAACATTTTGTTGGATTCTGAAATGTACATGACAGTATCTATATCCTCTCAACCATATTGATATATTCTATTTAGATGAATACAAGGTATTTGGAAGATAAACCTGACAGATTTTCTATCTTCTATTATAATGTTAAATATAAAAAATATATTTTGAAAATAAATAGAAAAAAATATCTCTGAGAGAAAGCACAGTAAAAAGTATTAAAACAATACAATACTTCAGCTAGCTCCCAAAAATATAATTCCTTTCTTCATCCATCCAACAGATTTATTTACTTGCTAAGTTCTTGTCAAGGTTATAAACTTCAGCAATAAACAAAACTTAAAAAAATAACCTATTAGCTTACTATCTGGTAGAATTAAACAATGTATAAATAAGTCAGTAAATTTTATTTTGTCAGGTGGTGTGAGTGGTAAAGATACAACCCAAGGAATAGGGAGGGGGCATTCTGGGAGCAAGGAGGTAATCAACTGGGTGATATGGGAAGATGTCACCAAGTAGGTGATATTTAAGTAAAGGATGCAGGGTAAGAAGAGCTAAGTCCCTGGGACACAGAACAGTTCAGGCACAGGGGAGAGTCCATGCCAATGCTGAGGCGGGAGGTCCAACAGGGAGACCAGATGGCTGGGGTAGAGTGAGCATGGGGGAGGGGATTTGTAGGTGAAGATGGCAGCAAGGGCAGGCAGAGGGCTAGGCATTGTGTGCGAGCTGCCACTGTGAGCCATTCTTAGAATTTTGGATGTGATCTCAGTGATGCGGGAAGCTACTGAAGGGCTCTATGCCCAGGAATGACGCAATCTGTTCGACATGTTCAAAGGCTTAGTCGGGTACCATGTTAAAAATAGATGGTGAGTCAGATGATCAGGGAGGAAACATGCGGGCCCACTGCCAGGCTATAACAAGAACCACGTGAGGCTTGGTGGTCTAGGCCTCCGTAACCGCAGCAGAGGTGATGAGAAGTGGCCTCGTGTTGGAAATGTTTGGGAGGAAGAAGTAGGCAGTGTCTTGGATATGGGCACTATGTGGCAACCCTAATTACGTTGCACTTACAGACAACCTCAGATGTTCCCCGCCTAACTCAGCAGTTTACAACAGCAGGCGTTGCTTTCTGGCGGAGGTTCCGTGGAGGCAGTTGTGATTCTGCTCACCTGTAGGTCTGCCTGATGGCGCTTGACTCTCATGTTTTCCATAAATTCCAGAATCCAGGCTGTGGGAACCTGCAGTCTTCCTTAAAGCAGCCATTCTTCTTGAAACTTTGCTGGAGACAAGGTATCCATCACACGTGTTCACATTCCGTTGCCCAAAGTGACATGGGCAAGTCAATGGGATGGGGGCATACACTCCTCCTACTGGGAGGTCCCGCAGGTGTTTATTTGCAGGCAAGGCAGCAAATAATTGGACCTCATAATATGATCCTCACATCCCAGACAGAGAGAAGTCAAGGCTTTTGGCCTGAACAAGTAGAAGACAAGTTGCTGTTCATTGAGATGGGAAAGACAATAGATTACATAGACTTAAAATATACAAAAAATGATAATAAGAATATTCAATCACAATGATTTTAAGCATTATTTTAAAACTCTATTCTGAGGTATAGAAAATACAAGTTTTTCTGGATGTCTGTTTAATTGCGCCTATGACATGAGATTATCCAGGTACCAAGTCATTATCATTTGAAGTGAAATGACTGCACAATTCAGAACAATTAACATGGGATCATGAACATATCTGTATTCATAAATGTAGCCCATTTCAAAGTCACATAATTATTCTTCACAGATCAGCAGCCGCATGTAAGGAACGCTGATATTCAGGCTCTCTTGTATTGAAGACTTAACGTCTCTAAGAGTCATGAATACTTCCCTCAGCTACAGAAACAGAAAGCTCTTATAAAATCTGCACAGAATAATCGTCACGCATGCATTTATCCCTTGTGTACCAGCGGTACTTTGCAAGCCTTGGGGAAGTTCTGTGTCACATCTGTGTATGTTTCCCGTGTCACCTGCACTGGCTGGGACATGGGTTTCTGAAGAATGGAGGAGAATTAATCAGCTTTGGCAGAGATCAGCAATATTTGCAAGCATTTTAGCCACTCCATCAAGACTCATAAAATATTTTGGAAACTACAGGACAAAAAAAAAAAAATCCCATCCAAGCAGAAAATTAAAAAGCAATCTGCCAGTTCAATAGACTTCAACTTTGCTAGGCTATGAATGCCACTACAATGGTTAAATATTCATTCACGATTACCCAGAGACACAAAACTACAGGAGAAACATGAAAAAATGTTTACCTATCAGCTATGGGAGAGCTGACATGGTAGGGAAAAAAAAAAAAAAAAAAACAGGGCTAAATCATGCATATTGTAGAGCCGTGTTCTGTTCTGTTCTGTTTTGTTTGTAAACTTGATTTCTACCAAGATGTCTGAGAAACCTGCGTTCAAATGGGACGGGAAGAGGAACGGGGGACCTGACCCTCAACTGCTGTGGAGCCAAACAAGGAGCAATTCTCTCTCTCTCTCTTTTTAGAGAAAAGCAGTTTAGCATTTTACTTTATTTATTTTAATTTTTTTTATTATAATTCTATTACAGTTGTCCCATTTTTCCCCCTTTGCCCTCATCTGCCCAGCCCACCCCCCACTCCCACAGTCAATCCCTATGTTGTCCAGGTCCTTGGGTCACTCACACATGCAATTCTCTTTTATTGACATATAATTTTTGATTTATTATTAATGACTTCGGAGAGACAAGGAAGTTAACCTCACAACTGTATAAGTAGAAAATATTAAGGATTTGCAAAACTCCTTAAAGAAATTATAATTAGTCATTTAAATTTATTTTTATACTGTGAGGTAACTGATTTAGACATTACAACAGTGCCAGTAGATACTAGTAATGTACAGCATAATTTTTATGAAAATAAGTATAGAATATTATGGAAATATTCTTTCAGTTTCATAGACATCCAAAATAAATCTGAGAACTCTGTGACTAAAAGCAATTCTTTTTCCTCTGTTTTCATATTGAATTGCTACCTAAGATTTTCGTGAATTCCAAAATTGTGCTCTTTTTCTTACTTGAGAATAACAGTCCCCAAAGTCACCAGCTGTGTAATTCAGGAATTGTTTGTTGGGTTGACTGTCAATTCCCTTAAAGAAAACAAGAAACTGTTGACGAGGCAAAGCTGAGTTCATTAGATGTATTATAGTGAAGAAGACCATTGCCTGCTCAGAGCAGGGTCTTCGAAGAGGCAGTTGAAGGGGGACATTTGTGGAGTAGTGGGATCTTGGCATTTTAAGGCAGGTCTCTATGAGGAACTCTTGTGAGGACCGCGCAGAGTCTGTGACCTGGTAGGTTTGGATGGGTGAACACCACGAGGCAAGAGTCGTAAAGAATTGGATGAGCCAGGTCTTAACCTTGACAAGTACGCCACGTGGTTGATTGTGGCCTGATCCTGAGGAGCAGGCACGTGAATGATTTTATTGCTTTCAGTATCATCAGTATTATTCAAGACTGAGTACTGTTGGTTGCAGTATTCAGTTGAAAATGCACCTCTTCACTCCCCCAACCATGCCAGTTACCTGACTCAAGACAAGTCTTGTAAATTTAGATACACACATAACATCTTAAATATAAATGTATGCACACAAAGACACAAAGAAGGATAAATAAAATTAAGGACAATAGCTGTTTGTGGGGAGGGGAACTGGGACTGAGGTCCTTTTCACTATATATTCTTTTATCCTTTTTAATCATTTTAAACCCTGAACATGTATTTTTTTTTCTGAAAAGATTATTACAAAGGGGAAAATAATCCAAAGAAAAAAAAAAAGAAAATGCACCTCTTCTGTGAGGTTTAGAAGGAAAAGCTCCACCGTGTTTAAAGAGATCTGCTCCGTGTCTCGTGTGCCAGATGAGTCAAGGTTCTCTGGTCTCATTCTCTGCCAGACATGACATCAAAAAATGATGGACCTCAAAACTGCTGATCTGTGGACTGCAAATGGGTGAACTGTATCTCATGTGAATTATAATATCACAATAAAATATAGCTTTACAAACAAAGGTAAAATCAGCTTGGAAAAAAAAAAAAAAGGAATGATAGAATGCCAAAGGGAATTGCATTATAAACAAGAGAAGGTTGGTAACAGCAAAGGAATTGCCATAACGCTGTCCTCTAAAGGGGACCAAAGAATGAAGCTACGTGAGCCTGGAGGGGTGCCTTGGTCTGCCTTTCCAGCCCTTACAACTATCCTTTTGTCTACTTTTTGGTCTCCTATGTGACCCCATATTTGGTACAGACATGTACTCCAAAGGGAGGAAGCCACCGTCTATCCACACGAGTTAGAAGCCAACCTCCCGGAGCATCAAAAAGGAGAAACACCGTAAACACTCCCAACAGGCAGCACTGCTGCTTGGGGGCTAAGGGGGGCTCCTAGGCACGAGTCCCACGTTTCTCCTACTTCTGAGAAAAAGCCCTAGAAGTAGTATCAGAAAAGTGTTTACTGAATCTTGGGAAATGTGTCCATCACAGAATGTGTTTTGTTATGAATAGCCTATGGTTGAATAATTTGCCAGTTGTCTCATTTGACCCAGGGAGAGTTTAGCTGTCCAGCCCCATATGTGCCATCAGATGGAAAACCTGTCTCTGCCATTTGGATTTCTGCTGGCGATGTCTCTGAGTCTCAGAGAACTGCAGAACGCAATTATGCTAAGATCACTCTCCTATTAGTCCCTTTAAGTACCTATTTTTCAGGCACACCGCAGCAAGCAATTCATCACTTCTGCCTCTGCCTCCCCTTCCTCTTCTTCCTCCTGGGTTTCAGAGCTAAAAAGGAAGGAATACAAAATTGCTTCTATCAGAAGAGAGAAACAATAAATTCAGTAATTACTCTGTCAAGAGTTTTGGTGAGAGAAGTATTCTAAAATCACAGTATAACACAGGCTCATGGAGGATTTCCAAAGTGGTCTGTTTGTTAATCTCCCAAAAGAATAAAAACTACCTTATTCCACATCAATTTCCTCTTTCAGGTCTAATAAGGAGAGCTCTATCAATGACTATGGCTTTAATATTAAGATCATTTATTTTATTTCCCCCCGTTTTTACTGAGCATAATTGACAAAATAAGATTATAAGGTATTTAAAGTGTACAACGTGATAATTTGATATAGGTATACATCATGAAAGGAAGCTTTGGGGGAGATTTATTATATTTTGAGATCATCAAATACAACGTAAACATCTCTGGTTCAGTGGAAGTGCAGGGTTTGACCGTTGGACTTTGCAGGCAGCCTTTGCCACATCACACTGGCTCGGTGGCAACACTCCTTGCGCCAGGGCTTACGTGGGCCTGCTGTTTTCCCATTTTTCGTGGTTATTCTCCTTCATCCCCGCATCTTTGGGCACCCATGGGTGAGGTTATTAGCAGCAATAACAAACACAGAGCAAAGGACATTTGTAGAAGACAAGTGTCTCTGGAAGACGCTGCTGTCATAGTGGGAGACATACAAGGTGATTGATGTTTGCCTTCCTGTGGCTGGTGAGGCAAAGGAAGCCTGATACCCTAAAGACCATGTGACTCTTCCAAGTCACCTTTTCACCAGAAAACCCCAAACTTTCCTCGCCTTTGGGGTGCTGCCCCTGAATGATGCGTTGCTAGGATATTATTGAATTTCTCATATTGCTAATTTAGTAGTCACAGTAAGAAAGACGAGCACGACATGGATATAGCAGAAAATTACAGTCAGCTCAGGGCACAGATGATTATTTTAACCTCACCATGAGAATAAACACTTTTCCAAGTTACTCAAGTCCTTAGAATTTAGGGGGCGTGTGCTTACTGGACAGGGGCAGCCAATCTAAGGAGGCCAGGCAGGGTATCTCAGGGAAACGAGGCCCATTTGACATCTCTATGCCGGTCTTCTTGTGTTCATTTCCTCTGGAACTTCATTCCAATGAGGAGCTCTAGCAAACGTTAGGGTTTTACTACTTTAGTGTGATAAAGGAAAAAACACTTTGCAACTAGGCTACGCAGGGTGCTGGGAATTGAATCAGAAGCCACAGTGGACAGAGTAGACCACACTGACTTGTAGAATACATGTAACAGCAAAAACACCATCACAGGCAATTTAGGGACACACTCCTTTAGCAAGAACAGCTTGTTTCTATGTTTCGAGGTAAGATCGCATGTAGACCCATTCAGCAGGAACTCTGCGTAGACATGTTTGACCAAGGACTGACAAGTGTCCTTGTCTACAAATTCTTACCAGTCCCTGCTAAGACCATCCTATCACTTCCAGTAGCCCCAGAACTCTAGAACCATTGACCCATTAGAGATACCCTTTGGTTCTCATAGTATGCGCTCTTCCTTGTATAGCAAGCTAGTAGCCTTGACTTGGGTTACATGGTGTTGATGATTGTCCTTGGCTGGTAGCCTTTGACAAGCAATATGGAAA
The DNA here is from genome assembly GCF_987537825.1 of Furipterus horrens. Lineage (NCBI taxonomy): Eukaryota > Metazoa > Chordata > Mammalia > Chiroptera > Furipteridae > Furipterus > Furipterus horrens. Next base: position 97,869,409 of record NW_028327179.1, read on the forward strand.
GAGTGAAAAGAAAACAGAGATGACCATGAGTAAAAATCTTGTAATGTATGAGAGATAAACTGTTGAATTAAAATAGATGAATTGTATCTAGGATTTTTTTCCCCTAAGCATGTAAAGTCGTCGGCAGCCGTCTGTCTCGAGAGACGATGGTGTAGCTTCTTAAGAGTCCATCTGCACCGCCGAGAATGGCTGTGCAGTCCAACTCGGGAGTGACATGGTAGTATCTGTCTCCTCCCGTGTTGAATCGACATCTTGCGATGACGCTGAAGCTACAGAGCCTGGGCAGGGTGATATGGAGGGTCTGCTGTTGCCCATGCAGCAGACCCCCCCTCTCTTCGCAGCTGAAGGGTCCAAGGGAAAGACGGAGTCGATACAGCTTGGCTTCAGGTGCGCCGCAGGAGTTGCCGGTGTTGACTACAACGTCAAACCGCCTTAGGGACTCCGGCTCCGGATTTTCTGTCGGGGTTTACTCCCCAAGCCTTTCCCCTGAAGAGGTATGCCGCAAGGCAGCAGAGGTTTTTTGGAGTCAGAGTTTTCCTTCTCTGAAGCATGTAAAGTACAACACAGAGAACATAATTAGTAATATTGTGATAACTATGTATGGTGTCAGGTGGGTACTGGAAGTATCGGGGGAGGGGAGGCACTTTGTAAAGTATATGATTATCTATTCACTATACTGTGCATCTCAGCCCTGGCTGGTTTGGCTCAGTGGATTGAGCGTCGGCCTGCGAGCTAAGTGTCGCTGGTTCGATCTTCCAGTCAGGGCACATCAGAGAAGGAAAACTCTGACTCCAAAAAACCTCTGCTGCCTTGCGGCATACCTCTTCAGGGGAAAGGCTAAGGGAGTAAACCCCGACAGGAAATCCGGAGCCGGAGTCCCTAAGGCGGTTTGACGTTGTAGTCAACACCGGCAACTCCTGCGGCGCACCTGAAGCCAAGCTGTATTGACTCCGTCTTTCCCTTGGGCCCTTCAGCTGCGAAGAGAGGGGGGGTCTGCTGCATGGGCAACAGCAGACCCTCCATATCACCCTGCCCAGGCTCTGTAGCTTCAGCTTCACTGGAGAGGACACTCCAGCGTCATCGCAAGATGTCGATTCAACACGGGAGGAGACAGATACCGTGTCACTCCCGAGTCGGACTGCACAGCCATTCTCGGCGGTGCAGATAGACTCTTAAGAAGCTACACCATCGTCTCTCGAGACGGACAGCTGCCGAGATACTGTGCATCTGAAAATGATACAAAATAATAATGAAAGTAAAAAAAATAGGATTACCTAACTAAATTGATGAGAAATTTAAAAAATAAATATAGATTAAGTCAAAATTTCTGAACTTTGGACCTAAGTTTTAAAAGTTCCTCCTAGTGATTCTAATGTACAACAAGACCTGAGAACCAGTGGATTAAAGACATGAACATTTCCCCCAAATATTACATTAGTTGATTTATTACTTACATATAGTAAAAGACATAGATCCATTGCGAGTGTTCAGTTCCATAGAGCTTTGCCATGTGTAAAATTCAAGTGAGTCCCCTCAGTCAAGGTGTCTTTCACACCCAAGATTGTTCTCCCATGTCATGTTCCCTTGTCAGATCCCTTCACGTAGGCAAGCATTGTTTTCTTTTTATCACCGTAGGTTAGTTTTGCCTGTTCTTTAACTTCATATAGGTGAAATCACTCAGTGGAGAGGCTATTAAAGATGACGGACATAGACCAGGAGACGTCAGCCTAGGATGGCAGCGTGTCAGTGTTGAAAAGCTTTCCAGAGGTAGTTTACTGTAATCCCTTAATTTTCCAGTTGAGACAGAAGGCCTTTGTTATGTGATCTAAGAGCATGCAAGTAGTTAATTGCATAATCGAGATCAAATTCATTCACTTCTAATCCCTTTTCGTTGACATTTCTTATATCATTCATCAACATCTTAATAATATTAACCAAATTAGAAACTGCAAAATATCTGTAAACCCAAATGGATACTACCCCTATCTTGGTTCAGGCCCTCTGAAACCTTTATGTGGCCCATGGAAAAACCTTACTGACTAAGCTCTTGGCCCTTGGATTCCTTTCCTTTCCTTTCCTTGCCTTGCCTTGCCTTGCCTACACCTCTTGGGAGCTCATAGTCTAATGAGCTTTATTTTTTTCATTTTCCTACTAACTTTAACTATAAAATACAGATCTGTTTACAAAGCTTTCACTGGTTTTCAGTTGCCAGATGTTACCAATATGTGGCCTACTGAATGAATCCTATTCACAGGAATGGCGTTTTATTTTTTCCCTCACAAAATTATTTTAAAAATAGATTGAACCATTCATATTTAAAATGGAGATAATTACGTGTGATAATGAAGTATTCTGGTTATATATATATATATATATATATATATATATATATATATATATATATTTTTTTTTTTTTTTTTTTTTTTTGAGAAAGGATATCTGGCAATTCTGAGTTCTCACCCTCTCGTGCCTACAATGATTTGGAACTAAGGAGTGACCATGTTGTCGGGCTCATTACAGCTCTCAGCCCATCCTAATGGGCTTCCCGACACCATGGCCGTGCTCAGGCTCACTCCATTTATCTGTGCACCCTCTGAGCCTTTGTAGGCATTTTACTTGTTGATCCGGGTCTTTTAAGACAAAGTCTAAATTCTTTTGCCCGGATATTGAGGCCTTTTGCTTTAAAAAGCACCTTTTCCATGACATCTAACCAACTTCTATTCAGCCTAAAGTAATTGTTCTCCCCCGAGTCCCAGGAGATGAATAACCACATGGTCTTAGTTGCAAATCTAACAGTTTTGCTCATCTCCTCAGGTTTTTTTCTGCCATAGAAATAGTGCCTGTGTGTTCCTTTGCTCCCTGGGGGGGCGTTTTCTCATCTCCATGGTGAAAAGACTTGGTTCTCGGATGATTAACGCTTGAAATTTCATGGGAAGTTAGGGTCTCTAGTAGTGGGACAGAATGAAGATGGCAGAGTACCTTGGAGACATCAACATTAGGCATGTTGTGCTGCTGGTACCAGGGACTGAGTAGGCTATAGTAGAACTACAGTAAAAAATGTGGTTCCTACCCTGGCTGGGAGTAACTCAGTTGGTTAGAGCATCATCCTGGTATGCCAAGGTTGCAGGTTCGATCCCCAGTCAGGGCACATGTAAGAATCAACTAATGAACACATAAATAAGTGGAACAACAAATCACTATTTACCTCTCTCTCTCTCTCCCCGCTCCTTCCTCTCTCTCTCATATACATAAAAAATTGTGCTCCTGGACTAAGAATACTGCACACTAGTGTCAGAAACTGACAGGTCATGGATAGAGTAGGAATAATCACCTTCCCCAGGCTCTGTAGCTTCAGCTTCACTGGAGAGGACACTCCAGCGTCATCGCAAGATGTCGATTCAACACGGGAGGAGACAGATACCGTGTCACTCCCGAGTCGGACTGCACAGCCATTCTCGGCGGTGCAGATAGACTCTTAAGAAGCTACACCATCGTCTCTCTAGACGGACGGCTGCCGACGGAATCACAAATAATCACAGGGTTCAGTGTATTCCAGGGGGCTGCCATTAGGACTAGAGGATGCTGTTTCTAAATTTAGGAACTGTAGACTCATCTGAACGTTAGTCTGAATAAACCAAATGAAAAGGATTGATTTAGGGTTCAAGCAGAGGAAGACACATAGGCAGAAAGGCAGATCAGTGATTCATGGTGTCTGGGGAATGGTTTAGCATAGAATTTGAGAGGGAGGAGACTCCATTTAGGAGAACAGGCTGGGCAGGAGGTAGGGGTCTGAATCATTAAGGCTTTTATTTTACTCAAAGTAATTTTATTTCTGCCCCAAGGTAGTGGGAGTCATCAGCTTGTTTTGTGGGAGACGTGCATGAGAGAATTATAATATCAGGCTCTGTGAACTGTTCTAAGTTCCCTTCATACCAAGAAAAACATGGTATCACTTGATGGACAAGTAGAGCAAATTAAGATAGAAAAACCAGTGAAAGCAAGGTACCATGTGAGGGTCTGATCTGCATTCTCAGGATTCCGAAAAGAAAGGACCTTGTTGAGGTTGTGGTTTCGGTGAGAAGGCTTTGTGTACGACTTGTGTGTGTGTCTGTATATGTTTTCCCTTCCCTTTCCCAAGATGCCAACAACAGCTGCTGCTTTTGTGGTATTATGACTCATGTGTAGGGTCACATGTTTGCATGCATCATGGCACATGGAGCATGGATTTTGAACCAGAATGAGACCAGGGGAAAAACATTCGAAGTTGAAGAGTGTGAGGTGGTGTACGTGTGTGTGTGTGCGTGTGTGTGTATAGTTTAGAGGGGATGCTGAAAGATACTGAGATATGTCTGAAAGTTATGAAAAAAGCTAATAATTTTGAGATTGACTTGGTCGAAAGTTTTTGGCTCTGTTCTTGGGGAGGAGCGAGGCCTGTTGAAAATTCTAAGTTTGGGTTATTGGCATGTGGTGTGCAAGTATTCTAGAATGCAGAGTGGTATTAGCGCGATCCGTTGGATGGATAACAAAATAAGCTACCAAGGAAAGAATGTGAGAATCTAAGGGTAACCCAGACTGTGGAACTCAATGCATTGCAAAGTCAATAAGGGCTCCAGCGTCAAAACCTGCAGCGTAGGTCCCACTAACTCAGCCACCTTCTCTGAAGAAGGAGTAAGGAAATCAGTCGGATTCCCTTGTGACACAGCTGACTCCCTGCTATAATGCTTCTGAAGAAATTGTCACACATGGTCATTCCAGTAGGAATGGGTGTCTCTGATTGTGTATCTACAAGGAGTGGGAAGACAGGCCAGGTGACCCCTTAGGTCATAAGCAATTAGTGTGGTCTGTAAGTCTCAGCCTAAGCCCCAGCTTCTGGGTGCATAGGACTCTGAGATTTCCTGGTCCTTATTTGGGTTCTGATGGCATACTTGTTCTACATAAGGATCTATTATTCTTAGGATTATTTTCTTTGCTATTATTTTGAAAATGTCATTAAGCTATACTTTGTGAATATAAATTCATAGGCTGTCCAACTTTTCTTTGATTCTTACCATGTAATTCTTAAGTTATGCATTTCAAGCCATTTTAATAAGAGTTGTTAATACTATTTATTCTATGATGAAAGTATATGCTGAAGACAGTGTAAGTTACTAAACAGATAACCTGTCAGATTAAGTTTTTATAAGATCGTTGTACTGTAATATTTAACAGGTTTTAGTGTGTCAGTTACAGGCACATTATAATTTTGCTTTAAATGGAACAGTGCAAATACGTTTTACTTATTTATATTGAATGAATAATGAAGGGCACTTGTACACATAGAATACAATTAGGGGTTTTAAATATTTGTGTCATAAGGGAAAACATACTGGTTTGGTAACCCAATCAAACCCTAGCAATGATCAGAAAGTACGGTTAAAACAATAGTTTAGCAATTATTTTGATTAACAGCGTGGGCCATGCCACGAGAGCCCGGGTTGCGCTTATCAGATTGTGGAGTGTGCCCGGCGCCTTGACCTCTGCAGCCTGCTGGCACAAGGATGAGAACTGAGGTTATTACTTGAAAATTGCGCTGTTTCACAGAAGAGTGCTCCTGTTTTCTATAAACTCGTGTTAATGTGAATTTGAAGTATATTCAGACAAATCTTACTAACTTAACTTTATCCTGTTAATCTAGGAACACAGCACACTGGTCTTTTAACAAGAAATAACAGAGTGAAGGATTGAAAGAAGATCAATAAGTTAAATAGTCATTTGTTCAAAACCCTTGTCCTGAAAGGCAGAAGTCTGGCCAGGTCTAACACACCCGTATATCAACCCCTCTGCCAAGGACACCCCAGCAGCCTGGGACTCAGCGCTGTAACAGGCTGAGTGAGGCTAACCTTAACGCTATGCCTTGATTGAGTCTTCACACCATTGTTAGTCAGATATTCTAAGATTCAGAGAGTTGGAACCACATGAAATAAACTTGAAAAAGGAAACCATGGAATGTAAACATCTTTGGACAAAATCAGTCATGCTGAGGTTTTTAAGCATGCAAATTAAAAAGATTAAAATTGGATTGGTGAGATGTGGGGGAACAGGGCAGGTAGGCAAGAGAAATGGATTATTTGCAAACCAATTGAGTTCTTGACCATCAACCCTTCCTGAGCCTCATCTCTGTCCTCAACACTTGTGCAAACTCTGTGGCTGGTAGAAATGAGCCATCCCCCAGGGTATCCAGGGGTCAGCAAACCTACAAGTAAGATGACCACCTCATCCTGGTTTGCCTGGAACTCCCCCCGGTTACCAAATGCAACTCATCATCAACCTAAGGCCAGCAACTCAGGGTCACTGAGTCCAATTTATAGCAGTAGAGTCAGTAATCTGTATTAATTATATAAAACACCTAAGTAATTCTGATAATACAGGTGCTTGGAAAATTCTACTTTAGGAAACATTACATAGAATTTCCTATTTTGAGACATTGCTGCCTAAGTAAGGTGTGTGTATGTGTGTGTATGTGTGTGTGTGCACGTGTGCATATGTATTTCCTCTCCCTTTCCCCAACATGCCAACTGCTTCTTCTTTTGTAGTATTAAAGTATTATGACTAGAATATGTATGGTCAAATTGTTTGCATGAAGCATTAAGATGATTTTGAATAATAGACCAAGAAATTCTTTAAAAACTACCCCCCACCCTCTCTTCATGGACATAGTGGGTACTCAGTAAATTAAGATATTTAGGAACAAGTTAGTCATTAAAATATGTTCTGTAGGCCATTAAGGGAAATATTCAGAGGATGCTTCGAGAAAGAAGTAGCACCTGAAGAGGCTCTAGATTTCGGTTAAGTCTCCGTAAGGTAGAGAGAGGGAGGGAGGGGTTATGAGAGGGAGGAAAGGAATCCACATACCAAGTTGACAGGCATGATTATAGGAAAATGTGTGAATGGTGAAAATTAACATTGACCACCTAAACATTTTAGATTCCTCACCAGGGATTAGCATTAAAGTGGTGGTTAGTTAGGCATCTGATCATAGTGAATACATTTGGAGCCAAGAGCCTAAAGAAACTCCTAGTAGATGTTTCTGCCACACGTCATGAATGTACCATCCAGACTCAGTTGATTTCAGTTTCAAAAGAATAAGGAAAAGAGCTCGGTCGTTTATCTCTTCCTTACACACATCTGTGATGTCTTTTCTGGTTTATGGATGGCTGATGCCACAGCACCGTGCATGTGCCTAGCCTGGCCCTTGACCATGGTTCTGAGATGGGCAGCATATGACCTTGGACAAAGCTTGCTTTTCTTCTTCTCTTCCCTTCCCTTCCCTCTCCATTTTCTGCTTCCATTTTTCTCCACTTTCCAGAGAAACAGACTGCACTGGTTCTATCTTAGTTATTTAGCTAACATGCAATCATTTTATTCAATCACACATGGCCATATGAGTGACAAAAATACAGTCCCCTCAGCTTTAAGTGGAGATTATGTTTCACTGGAAACATAGACAACAAAATGCAACTGATGTAAACTGGGCTCAAAACATGTGGCATTCAGACTATGCTGAGGGCCACGGGGGGCCACAGAGGTGTCTTCAGCAATGTTGCCTCTATAATAATGTGTTGATTATGCCCAACTACTGTTGTGTAAAGTTCTCCTGCTCTCCGTCAGAAACAATAATCCGGTCGGCAGCCGTCCGTCTCGAGAGACGGTGGTGTAGCTTCTTAAGAGTCTATCTGCACCGCCGAGAATGGCTGTGCAGTCTGACTCGGGAGTGACACGGTATCTGTCTCCTCCCGTGTTGAATCGACATCTTGCGATGACGCTGGAGTGTCCTCTCCAGTGGAGCTGAAGCTACAGAGCCTGGGCAGGGTGATATGGAGGGTCTGCTGTTGCCCATGCAGCAGACCCCCCCTCTCTTCGCAGCTGAAGGGTCCAAGGGAAAGACGGAGTCAATACAGCTTGGCTTCAGGTGCGCCGCAGGAGTTGCCGGTGTTGACTACAACGTCAAACCGCCTTAGGGACTCCGGCTCCGGATTTTCTGTCGGGGTTTACTCCCTTAGCCTTTCCCCTGAAGAGGTATGCCGCAAGGCAGCGGAGGTTTTTTGGAGTCAGAGTTTTCCTTCTCTGATGTGAAACAATAATATTCTGAAAAATATTAAGGTGTTTTTCCCATGATGTTCCCCCATCCTTCAACAGCTCCTTCCTCAGTGTCACCGACTCAGTTTTTTTTTCAGTTGTTCAGATAAAAATTCTTGGTGTTATTCTTGACTCATCTCTCACTGTTTCTTCCCTAGAACTAACACATTGACTCTAAAACTGTATCCTGGGTTTGATCACTTCTGACCACCCCAGTTTAAATTAACATTGTCTTTTCCTACCTGGCCTATTAGAATACACTCTGATGGTGTTCCTGCTGTTGCTCTTGGCCACACTATGGCAGCCAGGAAGATCCTGCTCAAACTAAGTTGCCTCGTGGTGCTTTTCTTCCAATAGTTCTCCATTGGCTTTTCTTTTCATTATGAGTAAAAATCAAAGCCTCTTACTGTATGTGTAAGTCCCTTCTAGGTCTGTGCCCCCACTTATTTCTCTGACTTTATCTCTTACTGCCCTTCCCCTCTGGTCTCTGCTGCAGACACATGGTCCCCTTGGTTGTTGACATCTGTCATTCTCCAGACAGGATACGTGCAAGTCCCCCTCTGTCTTTCCTTAGATAAAACTGAGAACCGTGCCAGGATCTGTGTTCTTATGATCTTCTTATGTTCCCAGAAGTGCCTGCTTTAGTTAGGTAAATGTCAAAGTTGTGTGATTTATTCATATTTCCTGACATGAGTGCTGTGATGGTGTCATTTGGTTTAAATAGACGCGCAATGTGTGTGAGGCACACACACACAAACATACACACAGCAGCTAAATCACCGTCCTTTTGGGGCTTTCCATTGGGTGGTCAACTCTCTGTATCCACACCCATTCCCTTTGCCCAGGCCGGTGAGGATGCCGTTTGATTAAGGCTGGCTGTCAGCCGGAAAGCATCTGTGTGCCGCTGGTGCTGTGCTCCGGCAACTTCATGCTGCACGCCGGTGGCTGCGTGGCTTTGACCTCCTGTCTCGGCAGGTAGATGTGCGGATGCTTTTCCTTTGAAATAGTGAGATTTGAAGCCCCTAATAAGTACTTATCTTATGGCCTCTAATAATAGTCATTTGTCCTATGTGTGGGAATTATTTCTCATCCCAAAGCCTTAGACATTGCTCTTGCTGATTTCAAAAGGCATTTTCTTAAAGGGGATAGTGCACTAAAACAGATACAACCACGCACATGCTTTCATCAGAAATCATGTTCGTCTTGCGATCCTATCCTTCATATGAAGAAAATTCACATAAATAGCAATACTTTAAAAAGTATGTGTTATGTCCTTTGTTTTTCTTCCCCAGGACAAGTTCCTCAAGGCCCTATAAACCTTTTTTTCCTGTCATTCCCTCTACTCTTATTCTGTTGGTTTATTCTGTGTGTGAAGGTGAGGGTGGTGTGATTATTGAGAAGATCGGTGGCTCCCTTGGGAGAGTTTGGTTTCATTGTATTTTTGAAGAGCAGTGGAAGTAGGTGGAGGCCGTCCCTGCCGCTGGCTCTTGCTGTGATTTACTCTAAACTCTATGTGAGGACACTGGCCGCAGGCAGCTGCCCAGACAGTTTGCCTGCATGGCCCAGAGCCACGTGTGGTCTGGATTTCTAGCTTGAACCTCACTAGCTTTGCAACTTTGGATAAATTACTTAATCTCACCTAGACTTAACACACTCATTCATAGAATTAGGAAAATAATAATTACTTCACAGTTAGGGCAATGAAGTAATGCATGTAAATTATGTGGAAGAGTACCAGTATTATGACAGATGCTTAAGCAATGTTCATTTCCCTTTCTCCATTTCTTTTCCTTTGCTTTACTTCTCCACACTTATTTTTCTGAACTTAACACCTCCAGTAAATAAAGGAGCATGACAGAAATCCTAAAGCACTTACCTGCAAAAAACCAGTGAGAAAAATCCATGTAGGGAAGAAAAGATTGTTAAAAATGCTAATCATTTCATTGGAACTGATGTTTGACGAAAATAAGAATGGCTGGGTGACTTATTTAGGAAGAAAGGTGTATTTATGTGGGTAAAGAGAGCAGCAAAGGAAAAAGAGGGTTAATGAAATTTGACTTTGATGAGCTGGCACTATTTTGTAAGTCTCACTTTCCTCGGTGAAAATGATTAACTTCCCGAACAGATCATTCTACATGGCAGGGAAACATAGGAGCATTAGACTTGAGGGGTCTTGCTCTACATGACCAGGTTCTTTTCAGATTATTCTGGTTGATTAAACAAACAAGGGAAGCGACCCTTTTAAAACTGTATAAATACTGAGATTCAGAATAGGCGTATGGGCATCATTGTACTATTGGGATGAATATTTCAAAGCAACATACACTTTCAATTAATGCTGTTACACATAATGATGGTTATTTTCCAAATGATCTGTTTGATTGATCTCCATGTCTTCTGATTTTTCTCCCAACAATGCCATTAAAGCTGTAAAGGGGAGAATTGTAGGTCAGACTGATTCTTGGTATTTGGTTATGAAAGAAGAGGACGTTTTAAGAAGGTAGAAAAGGAAGGGAAAAGAAGGCAGGGGCAGTATGTGCTACGTTGGTACCCTCCCATGCAAGGACTCCGAAAGATTATTATAAAACTCATTATAACGACCATTTTTTGGTTTTGGGCATTAGAAACAAGAGGAGACACGGTGGCAGGGGAACCTCATTGTATTCTATAATGTTGTTCCAGAGGAGCTGTGTCTTTATAACTAATCCTATTGCCAATGAGAGTAAAGTTACGGGTATGTATCAGATTTTTTTTGTATAATCAATAGGCTTGTAGGGTTGAAAGTAGCCAAATAAGTTATACAGTCCAGAATTCTCAGGAAATAAAAGGCTTTACAGAAAATCCCCTGCAGCTCCAATCAGCCTAGCATAAGACCAGCACCTTAACACTCAGTCTAGGGCACTTGTCGCTCTATGGTACTTCTTCATTTAATTACGAAATTAACCATTGTCTAACTCCCTAGTTAGATAAAACTGGGTATCCATATGCTCTGTGTGTGCTTGTGTGTTTATGTTGCAGATTGACCTAAGCCGGTTTGTTTGTCCCACGGCTGATAACCTCTTTTTCAGTATCCATTGCTGGGCTTAGAGGTGCACATTACACTCCCTTTATTGCTCAGTCAGAATATCATCTCATGGTACAATGAGAGCAAGTCATGGAAGTCATATTCGACTACATGGTCAAACTCATCTTAGCCATCAAGCAGAAAAGGTTATAAAATATCTGCTATGAGAGTCTGTTGGGGTACTTTGATAGACACCATGCCTGTATACCCCCAAATATCGTCACTGTTTTCAAATCGTTTATCTCCACGTCCACTATTATCACTCTTTATGACATCATTCCTCTTTGTTTAAAAAGAGACACTGAAATGAAACTGGTACCCTTGATGTGCTTCAAATTGCCCCCCTCTCTTTGGTGTTTTTAGTTAACTTTAAATTATGTGATCAAAAAATAAACTTTTCTCACAGTCAGGACAGAAAAAAATAATAACTCTCCTCACATGAAAGTTTCACTTAAACCAATATGGCACCTTTCTATGAGCAGGATTCAGGTACCATCTAAAGACATATCTCATTTTATTGGGCTTTCCTTGACTGCGCCTTGCAGACACTGTATTTTTTTAAAGGTTTGTGGTAACCATCTGCTGAACAAGACCGTCAGAACAATTTTTCCAACAGCATTTGCTCACTTTGGGTCTTTTTGTTACATTTTGGTAATTCTTGCAATATTTCAAAATTTTTCATTGTTGTTATATTTGTTGTGATATGCGATCAATGATTTTTGATGTAACTATTGTAATTGTTTGGGGGCACCATGAACTGTGCCCACATAAGATGGTCAACTTAATTGATAAATGTTCTGTGTGTGCTGACTGCTCCACTGACCAGCTGTTCCCCTGTCTCTCTCACTCTCTTCCAGTGTCCCTATTTCCTGAGAGACAACAGTATTTAAATTAGGTCAGTCAATAACCCCACAATGGCCTCTGCATGTTCAAGTGAAAGAAGAATTACATGTTTCTCATTTTGACTCAAAAAGGCTAGGAGTGATTAAGCTTAGTATGGGAAACATGGTGAAAGATAGAGAGGCCAAAGACTAGGTTGCTTGCACCAGCTAGCCTTGTTGTGAGTGCAAAGGAAAAGTTCTTGAAGGAAATTAGAAGTTCTATCCACTGAACACACAAACAATAAGCAAACAAAGCGGCCTCGTTGTTGATTTGGAGAAAGTTTTAGATAGAAGATGATACCAGCCGCAATATGCCCTAAGCTAAAACCTAATGCAGAACAAGGTTCTAACTCTTAATTCTGTGAAGGCTGAGAGAGGTGAGGGAGCTGCAGAAGAAAAGTCTGAAGTTAGCAGATGTCGATTTATAAAGCTTAAGGAAAGAAGGCATCTTCATAGCACAAGAGGGAAAGGTGAAGCAGCAAGTGCTGATGTAGATCTGCAGCAAGTTATCCAGAAATCTAGTGAAGATAATTAACGAAGGTGACCACGGTAAACAACAGCTTTCAAGTGTGGACAAAGCAGCCTTGTATTGGTACAGGATGCTATCTGGGACTTTCTATTTTTTTTTTTTTAGATATAATTTATTTATTGTTTTTTCTACTATAGTTGTCTTACTTTTTCCCCAATTGCTCACCCCACCCAACCCACCCCTTCTCCCACAGTCCATCCCCACTCTGTTACCCCATTTTCCTTGTCCATGGATCATTTATACCAGTTCCTTGACTAAACCCTTTCATAGAGAGGCAAAATCAATACCTGGCTTCAAAGCCTCGAAGGATAGGCTGACTCTCTTGTTAGGGACTAATGCAGCTGGTGACTTTAGTTGAAGCCAGCGCTCATTTACCATTCTAAAATCTTAGGGCTCTTAAGAATTATGCTAAAGCTATTCTGCCTGCACTCTATAAATGGAACAAAGCCTAGATGACAGCACATCTGTTTACATCATGGTTTACTGAATATTTTAAGCCCACTGTTGAGACCTATTGCTCATTGAAAATGTACCTGGTCACCCAAGAGCTCAAGTGAAGATGTGCAACAAAATTAATGTTGTTTTCATGCGTGCTAAAAAAAAGTCCATTCTACAGCCCATGGGTCAAGGAGTAGTTTTGATTTTTAAGTCTTATTACTTAAGAAATACATCTTGTAAGACTGTAGCTGCTATAGATAATGAAATGATTCCTCTGATGGATCTGGGCAAAGTAAATAGAAAAACGTCCTAAAAGAATTTCTTATTCTAGATGCCATAAAAACATTTGTTGTTCCTGGGGAGAGGTCAAAATATCAACATTAAAAGGAGTTTAAAAGAAGTAGATTCCAGCCCTCATTGATGATTTTGAGAGTTTTAAGACTTCAGTGAAGAAAGCACCTGTAAATGTGGTGGAAGTGGCAAGAGAACTAGAATTACAGAAGGGGCAAAAGGAGGTTTACCATTGTGAGTACACAAAACACAGAGTTTATTCTTGTATTATTATGTATTAATTATTGTTTTATTTTCCATATGAACAACTGTAAATCTACCTTTTACCCCACCCTGTACAATTGGGGCCTGAAGATGTGACTGAATTCCTGCAACCTCATGATAAAACTTGAACAGATAAGGAGCGCTTCTTGTGGATGAGCAAAGAAAGTGATTTCTTGAGATGGAATCTACTTCTGGTGAAGATGCTGTGAAGATTGTTGAACTTTCATACAACAAAATACTTAGAAAATAACAGACAATTGATAAGGAGGCAGCAGGATTGGAGAGGATTACTTTTAATTTTGAGATAATTTCTTGGGTAAAATGCTGTTAAATAACATCACATACTATAGAGACATTGTTCATGAAAGGAAATGTCAACCAATGTGGCAAACTTCATTGTTGTCTTATTATAAGAAATTGCCACAGCCATCCTGTCTTTCAGCAACCCCTACCCTGCTCAGTCAGGAGCCATTGATATCAAAGCAAGAACAGACACCATCCAAAAGATTGTGATTGCTGAAGGCTCAAATGACGATTAACATTTTGTAACAATGAAGTATTTTTTAATTAAAGTATATGTATACGGTACATTTTTTAGACATAATGCTATTGCAAATTTAATAATATAAACGTATAACTAGTAGGAACATAACTTTTATATGCACTGGGAAACCAAAAAAAATGCGTGACTTGCTTTACTATGATACCTGCTTTATTGCTGTGGTCTGAAACTGAACCTATAACGTCTCCAAGGTATGCCTGTAGTTGAGGTCAGCCCAAAGCATCTTCTGGAAGTGGTTTTTCATGGGGTCTGATGGAATTCATGGCCTTAGGTGGCATAAAGAGCAGAGATGATCATGCACACCAAGCACTTGAATGTCCTCTGTGCTAGGCAGGCGTGCCCATACGGTATCTTCGCAAGTGCACATGTCTTGCTTCACTAATGAAAATTGCATCACTGATGAAAAATCATTGCTACTCTCTAGGATGAGACAAAAGAAGCTTTTGAAGGTTATTAGATATCAGCATAGTTGAAGAATTATAATGACCACATCTGGAATGTGTGCCCCTGGTTTCTCACACACTAACAACTACTGGGGTGTTTGCTGTGTTGGAGTTTTTCAAACGCTTCCTAATTGTCCTATAAAACTAACTAAAATGCACATTAAATATCATTTGTAGAACTATGAAAAACTGAGAAGACCCTTCAAAATCTCTTCTTTTTTATAAGACATTTTATTGCTTGCCACAGAAAGCTCGTCTGTAGTAAAATATTCTGTTCAATAGCACATGTTTTGCCTTTGAGTTCAACCATATTTTTAATATATTCCAGCCTATTGTTAACCATCCATTCTTTTGTGTGCGCATGTAAAATGTTAAAGATAATTTTATTCAGCTCTGGATAAATAAGTTTCCATAAATAAATAAATAAATAAATAAATAAATAAATAAATAAATGCATTTGGTGAATGGTAAGTTGTCATCTAAATTACATTCTAAGAATGACATAACTCTACTAAATAAATGTCATCTGTACGTCTTCCCTCCTTCTGCACAGTCACACACAGTCACACAGATAGTCACATCTGCACACTGGGTTAGTTAAATCTCACAGATTATAACTTTTGTCCTTTCCTTTTTTCAGTATTTAAAATGAATAACTACTACCTTCCATCAATTAAATTGCCTTTACTTGCTTGCAAAAATGTTACCATTTTCTAATAAAACAGTAGCAAATGCTGCCATCAGTTCCAACTGGGATTTAGTTATCTTAATCCCATTGCCAATTAAATTTCTTTGCGGGGTAATTAGATTTTTATCTGATTTTATCTTGCCTCCACTGAGTCAAGATGTACACAGGTAGAAAATGCATTAAATAAGCCATCTTTCTTGATGGCTTCTTTTCAATGCTGGTGAGTCTATGTAAATACCAATGGGATTATGTAAATTATTCTCAATATTTAGAGGTTTTAAAAGTCAGGCCATTTATTACACAATATATCCAGTTGGCTATTTTTTTCAGGTTCATTTTGAGATGCTATTGGTGACACCAGTCAGAGCTACCAGCCTAAGCCCCTCTACAGCTGGTCATCTCTGAATTTCCCTTCAGAATCCTGCTACAGTCAAATAGGAATAAGTGATGGCACCTTTGTGTGAGCTGAGTAGAGGTGGAAATGTGTCACTTGTCATATTAAGAGAGCAATGTCTGACATCTTTAAAGTGAAGTTCCTGACCTCCTCTTTGTCTTTTCCTAACAAAGAAACTGTCAGCCACTGGACTGCTGTGGCACCGACTACGCTTCTCTGTCCCAGCCTCTCAATGCACTCTGCTGTCATTACTTGATGACGATTATGTGCTGGTCTCCACCTTTCATGTCGACTCAAGGGACCTTGA
This sequence comes from Furipterus horrens, assembly GCF_987537825.1. NCBI lineage: Eukaryota > Metazoa > Chordata > Mammalia > Chiroptera > Furipteridae > Furipterus > Furipterus horrens. Next base: position 97,885,385 of record NW_028327179.1, read on the forward strand.
TTTACTTTCTCATTCGTGTTATAATACATCCGCACTATAATGTAGACATTATAATACATCTGTCAGAATACAGAAGCTCTGCTTAGGGAAAAAATTACAGTATCATCTTGCATAACAGCAGCCAATAGACTAAGAACGTCTCTATGTGAATGTGAAAATTCCAGCAACTCGTTTTTAAATAAAGGTGATCCCTTCAAAAGCATTTCTGAACCCTACTTTTATCTCATTAATATGTTTGTAAATCACTACTCTTATTTCCATCGACTAAACAGAAAATCTGAGTAAGCCAGAAAGCTGTCTGGCTCTTATAGAATTGATATAAAGTGCTCTCAAATCATAACGAATTATTTTTAGATTTGAGTGACTTTTACTTTTCAGGAAAATGCTATTAATGAAATTTGTTTTATTTGTCTTTTAAAGGTATTTTCCATTTTTTTGACAGGCTAAACATTTAAAAAAGAATCATGGCTTCTATTAATTAAAACCTGTTCTAAGTGATTAACAAAATTAGCCCTTTCACTTTCAATTATAAGTATAGGAAATTTACATGTGATAATTTATAAAATGTGTACTTCATAAATAAAACTGAAATTAAATAGAACAAGAAACAATGCGGGTGCTGTCCCTACGCGGGGCATGCCCACACCTTCCTTCCCTCTCAGGCGAGCATCTCCTAAGCTCTAAGGGTCCCCATGAGACTTGCAACCAGGGGAGCAGCGGGCAGCGGCAGCTCATCCTGGGCTCAGCCCCTGCGCCTGTCTCCAAGGCCCCTTTGCTCTGACTTCCCAGTGGGCTAAGGCAGCACCGCCTCTGCTCGATTCTTTCCTATAACATTTCCAGAGAGCCAGAGCCACCCCTCCTAGGCTCTCTCCTGTTGCTACTTCTATCCTAGCCCTTTCTTGTTTCACTATCCCAACTTTAATAAATGTACTTTCAAAATTAAAAATAAAGTAAATAAAATAAACAGAAATGTTTAAAGAAAAATATGTAAATGCTAAAATGTGCTGGTGATAGTCTGACTTACAAGGAATATTGATTGAATTTATTATGACAGGGTTTTGTTTCAGCACTTAATGACAAGTATGGCTTAATATTATTTAAACTGATTTTAATACTACTGTGTATGTCCTTGAAACCTCAGTCCAGTTTTATGGCCATTATCTTTCATATTCATGATGAAGAAACAAAAAGTGCTATTGCTAAAAGATCATTTTTACTAAATTTGTAGCTAAAAGTGAATTTAAATTTTCAGTGTTTCTATAGAATGTAAAAGAATTTTCCAATTCAAACAATTCATTATAACTAAAATTCAGTTTTGTGAGGATATAACCCAATCCTATTATTTTATTTTATTATTACTTTTAAATACTTTATAGATGCCTAAACTACATACCAGACACTCTAGTAGGTTCATTTCGTATAGAATCACATATACTGTTCTTTTCTTGAACAAGTATCCTCATGTTACAGACAGAAAATAGAGCTTCAGAAACATTAACTTGTCCAAAGTTGCATAGCTAATAGCAGATACAGGGTTAAAAATCACATTTGATTGACTCTATAAGAAACATAGACACATTCATTGATTGGCTCAGTTCTCAGTTAAGTTTTCAGGAACATTCTTTACAATAGAGACTCTCCAGTCCAGCCAGGGGTTTATTTAACCTCATTCTTGCAGGTTCTTATGTCAGAGAGATCTCATTTTCCCCCCTTTCCTTTAAATCTTACCCATCTTTCAAGACCAAGTGAAAATCATATGTTCAGAGGATACGTCCACGCCATTGCACTCTGAACTCCCACAGCTCTTACTGTGAGTTCATTTGAGACTGTAGAGACTCATCCGATGGTCTTATTAACACTGTATGTCATTAGGTCTCAGAGACACACACGATGTCGCCTCCTGTCTCAGTATCCTCCAGAGAGCATGTTAAAGAAATGACTACATAGAAATTTTACAATTAATATTCATTTACTACCAGCTGATGGTACCTGGATCATTCTAACTTGTCTTGGCTTCCCTGGAGGGATAGACTAATCCAACACAGAGAACTGTTTGGTTCACAGAATTTAAGTAAACTTCTTGATCTCGTGGTGCCTGCTACCATCACGGGAACGGGCAACTCAATAACTTAAGAGAAGCTCAAAAGAATCAATTTTGAGAAAGTTTTATAGAAGTTGTGCTTCTTTGCCACATCAAAAAAATCTTTCATTTTAGCTTCAAACCTATATTCTCAATTTCCTCCATAAGCCATGGGTGGGTTTTTAAGAAAGATGGTAACAGTGAGCCTGTAAGTGGAACACTGGCCCCCTCATTGATTCAGAGATGTTTGTCCTTGGGGATACTATTTGGTGATCCTGCCTGACAGTATCTTATATTAAATGTATTGCTCAGATTTTTATATTCCCCCTCTAATGCCCAACATTAATAGATGTCACATGCTCTTAGTCTTTAAATTGTATGTATCAGCCAAGAGTCAGAGTACAACATTGGTGAAGTATCTTAAGTACGAAGTTCTTATTAAGTATCTAATCAACTAATCAGAAAAGAGTTCCCTATTAATATTTTAAAACAGATGGAAAAATACAGTTTTGCTGAAGGTAAACTCTTGAACACAAGGACCAATTTCCAGGCCTAAATTCAGTCATATTTGTTCCTGAATTATTTTATTGACCTAATCTAATAAAACGGCATTTGTTAACGACCTCTAATCAATAGGATCACTTGATTCCATTGTTTCCAGTTCATAAATACTACATTTTCTTTATTTTGGCTTCCTCTATTCATCCCTACGTCTCCCCCACCCCCACAGTAGCCCCAGGGTAATGCTCTACCTATATCCCTCCTCTCTATTCCTGACTCTTTCCCTTTGACTTTACGGCTGCCTTATTCTGTGCCTTTAGCCCACATCCTAATTTGTGTGAAAAAAAATATATTTGGATCTCTCAGCAATGCTGAGAGCTTTTAATCTTCCTCCTTTCATTTTACTGATGAGAAAACTGAGCTACAAAGACATCAACATTAGACACTATCAATTGAATTTATAGGAAAGAGCTAATGTGTAGTGCACTTAGGAGCTTACAGAATTCATTTACATATATCATTGGATTTTATCCTCTTCACAATCCCATGAGGACCATAGTCTGTATTATACATTATTTATAGAGAAGAACCTGGCTATCTGAGGGTTAAGCGATTGCCCAAGATCCCATGACTTTTAATTCCTAATCCGATGTTCCTCACACCACAGTACCTTCTTCATTCCCTTTGAGTATCATCATTTTCACTCAATTACAATTGTCTATTCTTCCCTTTCCAGGGCTAGATTCAGATATCTGTGAAGGGACACAGTCACGCACACGATTCGGGGCACAGCGTGCAGTTCCGAGGTTCCCACGCAGCTTGGACAAAGCAAGTCTTTTGTGGGAGCTTCTATGGTTCTATGTATGCTTTTGCTGAGTACGTGTTTTCAGTTGAAGCCACTGGGGCAATTTAGAGAAATTCAATTAAAAAGAAAAAAAAAGAATTAGGAAGCCTCTTCAGGCATTTCGTTTTGTTCATTTGATGGTCTATTCGTAGCCATTTTCTTACTTGTTGATGTTAAATAACATTTCTTTCCAGAAGAATAGTATATGTCAGAGTTAATTAAATAGTATTGTAATTTCTGGGATAATAAACCTATGGGGGAGAAAAGCCTACATTGTTGTGAGTTTTTTCCTTCCATTTCTGAAGTGATTTGCTTTTGGCTTTCTTTTTTAAAAAATATAGAATCAAGGTGAAGCTAGTGAATGAGACTGATTAGATGTAGAAAATCATTTGGGGTCTACAGGCAAATGAGAAGCTTTTTGCTAACAATTTAAAAAAGACCTCCCCCCCCCAAGTTATTTTTAACATTGTCAGAGGAAATCTGTCCATGAAACGTTTCTTTGCCATTTAAAATAAACGATGTGGGTCGTTAAAGGCCTCCCTTCGGTGGCCCGTGTCACGCTTAAAATAAGCTAAGGACTAAAACTGCCAGCTTTTAGGAAGAGATGAATTCGGATGCCTCCGGCACTTGCCAAGTAATCAAGGACGTGGTATATTTATCCCATTCCCTCGCTCCTCCCTTCTTGTTATATCAGCCTTCCTCATCAAAACACTTGCTCTTCCCCTGCGTCTTTGCTCGTGAGCTTGTCGTGCGCACACAGCGGCGAATCACGCGGGGACCCAGCCATGGCAGCGGCCCCTCCACCAATGACTCCTGCAGGGACGCCCGCGTCAGGCCTGCCTGTCACAGGTCGGCTCTCCCAGACAGCGCCCGTTAGCTGTCTGGCCACGTGAAGTTGACCCCCACTTGACACGACAGCCCTTCCAGTAGCAGTTCTTTCCTCTTCTTGAAGACAGTGCCGCATTTCTTAGGAGCGGGAGCACACAGCGAGGGATGCTATCTCCTTCACAACTGGAGTGCTCCCAGGGGGAGATGACCTTTTCTATTTTTAATGAAGATTTTATCTCTTGCCTTTCATGAGCAAGAGGTCAGGCATGTTGTTGTTTTACAGGAGAATCGGATGCATCTCATAGTAATTATCGTTCTGAGACTCATTTCTTGAATTTATAGACTTTTCATGGAAGAAATTCTATTTTGAAGAATTCCTTGGATAAGAGTAGAAAATAGCCATGTCACCTAATCTGATTATGGTCCCCAAACTTGGAGTTTTTTTTTCTTCTTTGATCCTAGGAAGCACTTCACAGTTTAAGGATACTTTTTGGATTTTGTATCTGAGTTAAAAGCTAAAAGAAAAATGCTGCCCCGCACCCACATATACTTCTTCGTCTTTTTTTAAAGTGACCTTTTCCTCGACCTTTATAATAACTGATTGGAAGCACATAGCAAACTATATAAAACTACATTAGATGTTCTTCTTCTGGAAGTGAGGGGATGCAGTTATGCCATATAGTTCTGAGTAGATGATGCAATTGTACAATAAGACTGCATTTAGAAAAGACCCTCCCTGGCCAGACACTTCTGTAACAAATGCTTTAAGGACAATGCCAGGTACTAACTAGAATAATAAGACTCTAAGGGATTTTGTAGGTCATCTGAACTATATTCTCCAGCCAATATAGAAGTCAGTTTTATGTCAGTCTTGGCATACTATGTCTCTTCAACAAAATTCTTTGAAAAAAAATACCATATAATAATAATAATAATAATACATATTTTGCCTTTTCCTTTTTTCTTAAAGTGTCCCCAAAACAAATAATTAATAAACTACAATAGTACTTTCAAATCAAAGTTCTGAAACAAATAGACTTAATTAGATTTAAACATGAACCGACTTTTATTTGAAATTGTATTGGTACAAAAATATATAATATATATAATTTTAATTATTAGACTACAGTCTGAGAACTGACTCTCTTCATTGCTTTTGGTAAAAAGAAGTTTTAAAGTAGGATTATACCTTGAGATAAGTTGGTTTTATTTAACTGATTTTTGCAGTAAATTACCCAATTATATCTCCTTTCCTGATTAGCCTAATTCTTGTCAAGGATCTATCAGAAAACCCACTAAGTTGCTACTTTCTCTGTTTTAAATAGTTATATTAACGCTTTTTAGCGAACACTTAGCTTGATTAAGTTGGGTGTGCATTTTTAATTTGGAACATTTTTATATATTGAAGTATTTTTCAAATTTGATAATATAGAGGGGTAAAATTCATCCCAAATATTTAATTTCAAGACGTATGCATACAGTAATTTACATAGCACCTAGGATTGACCCTGTGTGAGCTAACACCTTGCAGGACAGATCAGTCAGGCCACCAGTATCTTGATGGCCGAGGTAATTGGTAGATCCATCCAAACCAAGCAGACCCAAATGATTTCTTTCAACTTTGGGCTTTCAAAAGATTGAATAAAGATGACAAAAGGATTAAGGAAAGGCTGAAACTTTACTATAGAACAATATATGTAATCTATTAAAAGTTTCTTAATAACGTAGGTAGTAATAAAACCTTTAGTCAGACCCGGATGAGGTAATATCTCTGGCTTGATTCTTATCGACTTCTTCTCCTTCTTTATTTTTTGTAATTTTTCTAATTTCCTTCAGAGAGCTAGACATTTTAGCCTACTGTCTGATTAATACAAATTAGCAGGCTCCTTCTATTGGCAGTAATACAATGATTGTATAGGATTCTCAGTCTCTTCCTGTTCAATGTTTAGGTTTCAAGTAACAGTTGTCCATCATCTGTGTTTCCATAGCTTTAACCATATTTGTTCCTGGGCTTCCCTCTAAATTCTATTGCTTACAGATTCCCTTTTTATCATGACACTTACTGTGAAGGCTGCTTATGAATTCCTGATAGAAGGTAGCGTCTCCACACTGTTGCCTCAAGGAGAGATTTTACAGATGTCCCTCATTTTTAATGGGAAGAGACCAACTTCTCACCAGTGTATGACATGAAAGACTCTTTCCAAATACTGTAAAGGAAAAAGGCCAGGTTTTGACGTCGGATAGTCTTGCATTTGAACAATGGTTTCCTAGCATACTGAACCAAATGGAGACAGTATGGTGGTAATGTTCATGGTATTAAATGACATAGTTTATTTGAGTGTCCTGACTCTCATAGAGAACAAATGACCATTTTCCTTCTCCTTGGTGGTTAGTTCTAGCACAAGACTAACAGTCTTCCATCCTGACTACCCCATGGGGAATATTCTGTTTATCTTCTGCGTACCCATGTACATGGGCTTTACACTTACACGTACGTTATCTTGAGTGAAAAGAAAGACAGGCTATTTCCTGATTGGTGCCCTTGTGAAAATTTTAATATTAATTTTCCAGTAAAATAAATCAATCCTTCTCAAACACATTATTAGGTCAGCACAACATTGGCATCCTAGTTCCATCTGAGAAATGATTTTTATTTTCGGAATTGCAGTAGCAACTGAATTATTCTATATAGTGTAGCCCAGAGCTTACTGCTGACTGCCAGGCTCACAGATGAGCGCGCGCGCGCACACACACACACACACACACACACACACACACACACAAAACAATTTTTCTGCTTTTTATGAGTGAAATTACAGAAAACAAAAAGTGCAGGATCTGTTCATGGAGGCAGATGGCCAAATGAGTTTCCTATAAGACAGTGTCCCATGTCCCCTTATCCACATTGTTATACCTTTCCTATCTGACAAGATGGTGTCAAGATCTGTTAACGAGATGGCCTTACAAGTGTATATTTGAATATTTTATGAAAAGTCATGGTAGCTTTCTATGGAACTGACAGTAATTAAATGCATGAGATCCAAAGGCCCATTTCAGAGGCTACGTGTAGATTTTTCCCTCCAAAGACATATTCAAGCTGTGCAACTCACCTCCCTGACTTTTGCAAGGAAAATGATTATGCTTTTCTGCTTCTTTCTGCAATTACCTAGTTCTCTTTGCTGTTTTTCAGCACTCTTTGTGCATAAGTAAAACTCATTACTGCAGAGAACATTTCCATATGAATTTTCTCTTCAGAGAAAATTGGTCTGGATACACAGCACACCTCTCATTTTTACTACTCCTTGGCTATGAAGGAATAGTTAACTGACTAACAATCACTGGCTAATATAATACATAACTTTCTCATAGAACTGAATACAGTGAGTGGGCATTTTTGAATAATCTGTTTCTACCTTTGGGCCTTACTGTTCTAAAACTGGGATGAAGGATGTAGAGATAGTGCCTTATCCTGTATCAAATAATTGATACCCGTGTACATGATTATTGCATAAACATTTCTTAAAATTCAGAATTCACTTTTTTGTACTAAGGAAAAAAGAATCAATATTGAAACCTAAACACTGCCCCCCCCCCTTTTTTTTGGTAAGACATCTGAAAATTGATGCAGGCGTGTCTTTCAGGTAATGGATCACGATGATTTCCATAATAAATGTGGACATTTAACATTTTTCTCTGGGGATCATGTGTTTTTGTTTGTTTCTGTTTTTAATAAAGACTGTAAGATTCCTACTGCAGTCTTGGACATTCAAGTTTACATTAGTATATTATGGATTTTAAGAAGTCAGAAAAGCTCAGAGGCTTGTTTAGCCGAGGCTATGAAGTACAGAATTTCCCAAACTCTCTTGAATGGCATACTTGCTTTTTGGTTTCTGCTTACTTGTTTGTTCTGTTGTTGTTCTGGAAATCCCTAGTAACATCCAGAGGAAAGCACATTGGGAATCCCAGGTGGTGGAAATTCCAAAGAACTCAGAGGAAAGAGGAGATTGAACCCATTCTCCAAAAATGGGGGAATTTCAACAAAATTTTTAAAGATAATTTACTGCCTTTGTGGTTGTCAAGACTACAGTAAATATGTCAGATGAAACAGTATGAAAAGGAAAAGTCACAAAAATGTAATTAAAGCAGGGATGCCATTCTTCTATGTATTAAATTAAATACATGTATAATACGTGTATTTCCTACTGTATGTGAGGTTTTAGATAAAAATAACAATATTTTATAGCAGTATGGTTTGTTTAACAGGAATTAGTGCCAGGTATAAAATGCCAGGTGGAGCAAGCAGGAAAAGAAGTGTTGGTGGAAGAAAAGGGGATTATTTAATAAGCTGGGGATAGAGATTTTTGATATTTGTGTAGACAGACTGGAAAAAAAGATGAATTAGCGAGAGATGGAAAGGATGCAAAGGATATTGATCTCATAACACCACCTTGAAGGTCATTGTCAAGTGACATTTGTCTTTCTGGGGCGGTCTATGACTGGGATTTGTATAGTAAGCTAGAAAAAGCCGTGTGGAGGTATGTGCCTCTCCTGTTTTTGGCAATAGCATGAAATCAGGAGGGATATGGAAACATGGCACGGCAGGACCATTACTCAGGGTGCAACTCAGGCACCTGGCACCGTGACATTGCCAAGCACTGCATTCAGTAATATTTAAATGCCCTGTCCTGCATCTGGTGGGAAAGGAACACCTGCCTAAGGACTGTGGGATGATTTACCAGTGGTGTGCACGAAAGGGATTCCATTGTTTTTACTTCTTTGGCTTAGAGAAGAACAGTGTGGGGATTTTGTCTTCCTGAAACTTCAATGTCAACTGCTTGGGTGTAAATCCAGGCTGTGACATGAGTGATGGGCTCTTGGGAAGCTTTCATAGTGCTTTTGAATTTATTCTTTGTCCTTATAGGGATTTCTGCGATGGTTGCTGAGAAGATTAAATGAGATAAGTATATATGGTGTCACGGCTTACATTTAAGTCTTTGATCCATCTTGAGTTTATTCTCGTGTGTGGTGTAAGTTGGTGGTCTAGTTTCATTTTTTTGCATGTCCCTGTCCAGTTCTCCCAGCACCATTTGTTGAAGAGGCTCTTCTCACTCCATTTTATGTTCCTTCCTCCTTTATCAAAGATTAGTTGACCATAGAGGCCTGGGTTTATTTCTGGACTCTCTATTCTGTTCCACTGATCTATATGTCTGTTCTTATGCCAGTACCAGACTGTTTTGATCACAGTGGCTTTGTAGTATTGTTTGATGTCTGGTATCGTGATTCCTCCTGCTGTGTTCTTCTGTCTCAAGATTGCTTTTGCTGTTCGGGGTCTTTTTTGGTTCCACATGAATTTTTGGAGGATTTGTTCTAGGTCTGTGAAATATGTCATTGGTATTTTAATAGGGATTGCATTGAATTTGTAAATTGCTTTGGGTAGTATGGCCATTTTGATGATGTTGATTCTTCCCATCCAAGAACATGGTATTTGCTTCCATTTATTTGTATCTTCCTTAATTTCTTTCTTCAATGTTGCATAATTTTCAGTGTACAGGTCTTTTATCTCTTTGGTTAAGTTTACTCCTAGGTACTTTATTTTTCTTGTTGCTATAGTAAATGGTATTTTCTTTTTTGCCTCTGTCTCTGATTTTTTATTGTTGGTGTACAGAAATGCCTTAGATTTCTGTATATTTATTCTGTACCCTGCTATTTTGCCAAATTCACTTATTATATCGAGTAGTCTTTTAGTGGAGTTTATAGGGTTTTCTAGGTACACTATCATGTCGTCTGCAAATAGTGATTGTTTTACTTCTTCTTTCCCAATTTGGATGCCTTTTATTTCTTTGTCTTGTCTGATTGCTGTGTCTAGGACTTGCGACAACATGGATGGAACTAGAGAGGATTATGCTTAGTGAAATAAGCCAGGCAAAGAAAGCAAAATACCATATGATATCACCCAATACAGGAAACTAAAGAGCAACACAAACAAACGAACTAAATAGGCAAAGACTAGAATAGCAGTCAGTAGGGGGCAGGGGAGGGAGAGAAGGGGGACAAGTAAGGGAAGGGTCAGGTCAAGGAACGTGTATGAATGACTCATGGACATGGAGAACGGGGAGGGATATGATTGTGGGAGAAGGGATGGGCTGGGAGAGGGGAGCAATGGGGGAAAAATGGGACAACTGTAACTGAAAAACCAAAAAATAAAATTAAAAAAATAAATAAATGAGATAAGTATATAAGTTGCATAGCAGAGCGTCTGGCACACATTAAATGTGGTATTATTTCAGTGAGCATTAGGTTTAGCTCAGTGGATTGAGCGTCGGCCTGCGAGCTAAGTGTCGCTGGTTCGATCTTCCAGTCAGGGCACATCAGAGAAGGAAAACTCTGACTCCAAAAAACCTCCGCTGCCTTGCGGCATACCTCTTCAGGGGAAAGGCTAAGGGAGTAAACCCAGACAGAAAATCCGGAGCCGGAGTCCCTAAGGCGGTTTGACGTTGTAGTCAACACCGGCAACTCCTGCGGCGCACCTGAAGCCAAGCTGTATCGACTCCGTCTTTCCCTTGGACCCTTCAGCTGCGAAGAGAGGGGGGGTCTGCTGCATGGGCAACAGCAGACCCTCCATATCACCCTGCCCAGGCTCTGTAGCTTCAGCTTCACTGGAGAGGACACTCCAGCGTCATCGCAAGATGTCGATTCAACGCGGGAGGAGACAGATACCGTGTCACTCCCGAGTCGGACTGCACAGCCATTCTCGGCGGTGCAGATAGACTCTTAAGAAGCTACACCATCGTCTCTCGAGACGGACGGCTGCCGACGACGATTAGGTAATATTATTTCACCTCAATTGTTTGTACCTGGGCACTTGCGTAAACGTGTGCCCCACTGGAAGAGAAATATAGGCTAACAGGAATGTGGGAAGAGGAGGAAAGCAGAACGCAATTCTGTCATGTGAGCCACGTCTGATGAAATGAGACATGTTAAGACTGCGGAAGACGTAGTGATCTTTGAACACTAATAAAGGACATTTCAGATTCAGTCTATTTGATGACAAAGACTGTACCTAAGTGTCAATATTTAGGAAGGTAAATATTTTTCATCATTGCATAGATGTACAACACCCTTTATGGGTTTATCACTGAGGAGGTTCAAACCTTGGCTATGGAGGGAATAAAGACCGCTAAGCTTTCTTCTGCACCTGGGATGTCATGATCCTCGTGTGTAAAGAGTATTTCTGACACTCGGCTGTCCCTTCATTTCTCTCTTAGAATAAATAAATAAATAATAATGCCAATTTTTCTTCATAAAATTCAATGGTTTATTTTGTTTTATCTCTTTACTAAGGATTGTGTGCCCGTGTGCACACACACATACCCATGTAGTGCAATGACTTAATTCTACTTTTGACACAGAGTTCCATTGTTTTAGCAAGGTCAAGAATACGATGTTCATTTCTGCTGACTGGTTCAGAAAGACAACGCATTTGCTTTTAAAATATCTTTGAAACAGAAATCTAATTCATTTGTCTTATTTTTAAATTATTTTTAAAATCCTCACTTGAGGGCATTTTTTCATTGCTTGTAGAGAGAGAGAGGAAGGCAGGGAGGAGAACACCCACGCAGGAGAGAAGCATCAACTGGTTGCCTCCAGTATGCACCCCGACTGTGGACTGAACCCCCAACCCAGGAATGTGCCCTGACCGAGGATGAGACCCGCAACTCTTGGTCATGGGACGATGCTCCAACCAACGGAGCCACACTGGCCAGTGTCATTTGTCTTATTTTTGAAAGCAGTAGGAGCCATAAATAATGGCTGACCGGCTGGTTGATACACTTGGTGAACTTGTCATCAGTTCCAGGGGCTTTTCCCTCTGGGTTAAAACTCTTTTGGAAGCAGCAGGATTCAGAGAAAATCTGCAAACCCTTTCTCCCTTTTTCCCTTCAGGTTCCCTCTCGTGCCTTCCCATGTCAGAGAATGATTGCTTTTGGCACCGGTCCAATAGCTTAGGATAAAAAGATAGAGCCCCAATAGCCTTTGCTCACTTCCAACATTGGTGATATAGTTTAAACACGAATATTTTAGGAGGAGAGCTTTTTAAAGCCTACTTCTTTAAGTAAATGCTTATTTTTAATTATTGATAACTAATTATTTGGGAAGACATTTTAAAGAATCTAATACTCAGAACTGATCTAATAATTATGTTAGTGTATTTAAGTAAATATCATTTACACTGATCCATTAATTTAGTCAAGTTATCTAAAGGAGAGAGAGACCGCGGTCATTTCTCTCTCAGGGAATTTCTCTAGTTCTGGAAAATGGCCAGATTGTCCACTTTGAAACTGAAGTATGTTGTCAGTGGGAACAAAGTTTGAATGGAATGTAACAAAATTTTTATCACCAGAGTCTCTAAGGCAATAAAAACTTTCTAAAGTTGGTAGAAAGTATAAGATCTCAACTGTCTAGGAACCACATGGCAGTTAATTTTGGAAACTGGTTTTGGGCCATTTCAGCCCACAAATAATGACCGAAAGGCTTAAAGCTTATCTGTAGAATCGCTAACGAAAAAGAAAAAAGAAAAGACCAAGGGGGTGAATATGAGTAGAAGGTGAAGACACACCTTCATTGTAATTCAAGGCTGTGTACAGATAAACAGACTTGAACACCTGCTGATGGGCTGGCATCTGGCTTGAAAGCAACAAACATCTGTTTGTAATTTGCAGTGAGAGACCATGACAGTGAAGAACTGGATACTGTCACAAAATATACAACCTTGTTAAGCTGCTAAAAGGATTCAGAGGAGGGAGAATGTATGGATCATTTGGGGCATGTGACGTCCATGTGATAAGAAGAAAAGATGTGCTGGGTTTTCATTCCAGGTCATCATTAGGTTTCTATCTTGAGTCATTGTCGGCTTGAAACATGGCAGAGTAGTTTGTGAAGGAATGATCTATTGAAAAGGGAGAATTTCCCCAATCAGCTTCTATCTCCCACATTCTTAGAGGTTCAGTATTTCTCGATAGTTGATACAGACATCCTAGAACTGTTCAAATTTAGGTAATCTCTCGGGTGCTTGACCAGGCCAATCTGGGAAGAATCAAGGGTGTGGGCAGTGGTCAGAGCTCTGTTTGCTGTGAGTCTCAAGGTCAGACAGGGATATCGGGGTTCCCCACCCCCTCTCTGCCTAAAAATCCTGGCATTCTCACGATCCTTGATGGGGGTGGTGTTTGCGATATTTTAAGCATTTAAGTCATCATTTTAGCATTTCCGTCTGACACAGATACTGATAATTTTGCTAATATCCCCAAAGCCAGGAAATTTCAGACCTTTTGCTACATTTCTGCTAATAAGGGAGCTGAACATCCAGGGCCTTTGGAGCATCACTCATTTTTCCAAGGATTGACAGGCAAGGACTCCATGTTTTGCTTGTCCCCAAATCTGGAGTTCTAGAGATGCCTTTTGCCCAAGCCTGTCCGAGCTGCTGTAACAGCAAACCACAGACTGCGTAGTTTCTGAACGACAGAAATGTACTCCTCACAGTCCTGGAGTCTGGAAGTCTGAGGTCCGGCTGTGTGCAGACTTCTGACTGTGCTGTGTCCCCACCTGTAAGGGGCTAGTGAGCACTTGGGGTCTCTTTTTTAAGACCATGCATCCCATTCCTGAAGGCTCCAGCCTCATGACCTGAACTCCTCCCCAAGGCCCCACCTCTTAATACCATCGTATTGAGTATGAAGGTTTTGACGCATGAATTCTGAGAGGGCATAGACGTCCACGTACTAAGAACGATGAGGATTCCATAATAATGGCTGCAGACGTTAGACCATCCCAGTCTGGCAGCCTTTCATTTGGCTTTACCAACTCAGGAACAATGTTATCTAATATCTGACCATTTTATCACTTGGTAATATCTAGCTGTATACATTTGAAGTTCTGTGTGTAGCTTAGGTACCTGAATTAGATCAGCCTAAACAATGGAACAAATTCTTATATAATTTCTTTTAATATTTAAAGGGAAGAATATGGAGCAGATTCAGTGAGCCCTGTGTCCATTTAAAACATTAATTAACCAGTAAAGGTAAAGACAGGATCATTGTTCCCCTGACGGTACAGAGGTAGCTCCCTGTGACTTGTTCTGTTTGCAGTTTGGTTTTTCCCTACGCGCTGAGAGTCAGTTTAGAGTTTCTCACTTGCCTTAGCTAAGTTTACCGATGTACACCTCAAAGCTGTATGCTGGAACCCACAGACGTGGTTTCTATTTATTAAGAAATTCAAACCTTAAAGCCCTGCTACTGTGACTATAGAATATAATGGTGGAAGTAAGTCTGAATAATCAAACATTTATATCACAATACCGAAGTTATCATTTCATTAGATTTTTAAAATTTCATTGCCTAATTAATTTTAAAGTACACACACAGCCGATCGGATAACTTTCAACTTAAAGAAAAAAAAGTAGTTTTTTGTTTTTTTAAAAATTTGGGTGACGTACAAAAGAAGCTTAATATGTAGGGTTAAAATGATGGAATAAATGTGTGGGAGCTAACAAGACCTATATGGATAAAGCAATTTTCCTTGCTCATTTAAAATGTACAATAAAAGTTAGAATACATTAATATTTAATTTCATTTTTAATTATAATGGATACATGCAATATCGAAGTTAATTTTTCAGGACGTTTGAAAAGAACAAGATCTGTGATTGTGTGTGTGTGTGTGTGTGTGTGCGCGTGTGTGTGTGACTGAGCGCTGCTTGGGAGGGACAGAGCAAGAAAACCCCCGTTCAGGGCTTTATCACAACTTTCTTAACTATTTTTAATATCTTATATTTGGTTATTATTTTAACCCTTTTAATTATTTGTGCCTGATTTCTTTCATATTGACTGCTTTTCATAGTTTTCAAATATTGCTGCTTATACGTTTTAATACGTGTTTGAGAAAGTAAACCCAACACCTGGTTTTAAGCTGTTTAATCTTAATTGAGTGAGATCGTTTTGCCTGAAGCTAGAGTGAAATCTCCACTTCCATGAGTGGTAATTAGTGAGTCTGTATTGAATTTGTTCAAATAAAATTTGAGGCATTCAGCATTTAATTTTTCATCACACAGTGGTATCTGTCGCTTGGTTCCTACCATTGCAACTTAGACACAGGATTGTTTTTTATCCTCTGCTTGGAAAACCCCATGCTAAATAAGATACATGGGAATCTTATATAGGATTTACTTAGCAAACGAGGCCCTCGGTGGTTTTAAGTAGCATCATGCTATTTAGGAAAGAAGCAGGAATTCCGTAAGAAGTACTTACATTTTATTTCTCCTATTACTCATGTATGGACTATGGACTATGTCACTAGGCATTTTTATGTGCACTCGTGTAATTATTCCCTAAAAACCATTTTATCTTTGTTTTATAAATGGGAACATTTGAGATTTAGAGAAGCAAACTACCATGCACAGCACCATCCAGCCCTTACATGGTAAGCACCAGAGCAGAAACACCGAAGCTCATGCTAATAGGTCATATGCAGAGCACTTACAGCTGTGTCTTTTTGACTTGCTGTAGACATCTATTACATAGTAAACAAGAATTAAGTCAGGTGTTTTTTAAAAATCCTGCTCCTTCAACTTCTCTTTCGATGTTTTCTATTTCCAAGAGTGTGCTTCATATCACTCTCCACATGAGAAAGCCTTTCCCATAATCTTCAGTGTGGCAGATGGTTGTACCCTTGAGATTTGGGTACCCCAAATTACAGCTCACCTGTTTCACTTTGAGTTTATTTGCTGATTTTCTAAAATACTCTAGCTGGTGAAAACCACTGACTCTGACGGTGTGAAATCACTTTCTTGAGATGAGTTCATTACATGTTTGATCCAGCCGAGAAATTTCAGGTCTTGAGATATTTCACTTGGGTAAGTAGTCAAGACCTGATTTCCTCTCGGAGAGTGTTTTGTGTTAAACATTTTCTAAACAAGGGCTATTTGTTTGGCGTCTCAAACAGCTACTCCTCAAAATCTCATTCCCTGCTGAGCTCTATAAAGGAAAGACATGATAGGAATTATAAACATAAATAAGCCAGTGGCCCATAGAGATTTTTTTTCTTTTTATTAAATATACTGGGGTAACACTGGTTAACAGAATGATACAGGATTCAGGTGCCCAATTCCACGACACATCATCTGTATGCTAAATTGTGTGTTCACCACCCCAAGTCAAGTCTCCTTTCGTTACCCTTTATCCTCCCTATACTGGATTCCACCAACTCCACCCCCCGTAGAAATCTGAATGATGGGTCATATTGATAATAACAGAAACCTGCACATAATGTCCCTTAACTGATGAGAACGTCACAACATGAGCCACCTCAGTCCGTGTGCCAAAACGCCAGCCCACTGAGAAGTTAACATTATGGTAAGTAGTGTTGGCAGCCCCAAGAAAGCTTCACAAGCTTTCCAGTCGGTGAGAGGGGGTTCCCTCTGCTGCTGACGGCCCACGGGTACTCTCTCACTGAAACACAGGCAGCTATTCATGGGTCAGTTCAGAGATCCGGTGCCAGGAAGAGACTAGGAATCACGGCCCATGCAAGGTGTTTAATTCCATCCCCCTTACCTGAATCTAACAGACAACCCAAAATATGAACGGCATTGAGTGGAAAATGCAATGTAATTTCTAACACAACATTATTATATGATTCAAAATGATGTATGGGCCTGAAAATAATAGCTTGCCTTCACGTTCCTCAGTCTGTGTAATCGTCATCGGCAGCCGTCCATCTCGAGAGACGATGGTGTAGCTTCTTAAGAGTCTATCTGCACTGCCGAGAATGGCTGTGCAGTCCGACTCGGGAGTGACACGGTATCTGTCTCCTCCCATGTTGAATCGACATCTTGCGATGTCGCTGGAGTGTCCTCTCCAGTGAAGCTGAAGCTACAGAGCCTGGGCAGGGTGATATGGAGGGTCTGCTGTTACCCATGCAGCAGACCCCCCCTCTCTTCGCAGCTGAAGGGTCCAAGGGAAAGACGGAGTCAATACAGCTTGGCTTCAGGTGCGCCGCAGGAGTTGCTGGTGTTGACTACAACGTCAAACCGCCTTAGGGACTCCGGCTCCGGATTTTCTGTCGGGGTTTACTCCCTTAGCCTTTCCCCTGAAGAGGTATGCCGCAAGGCAGCGGAGGTTTTTTGGAGTCAGAGTTTTCCTTCTCTGATGTGCCCTGACTGGAAGATCGAACCAGCGACACTTAGCTCGCAGGCCGACGCTCAATCCACTGAGCCAAACCAGCCAGGACAGTCTGTGTAATAGTGCAGAGGAAAATCCCTCACGCTTTTGGTCCACAATCTGCTGAACCTGTCTCTGGTCTTGTGTTCCAACTCTTAACCTGATGCTCGTAGCTTTTTATTTGTATTTATTTCTTTTAAAGACAGTTTATATTCCATATTACTTTGTATTAGTTTCAGGTGCACAGCATTGTGGTCTGACGATCGTACACTTTACAAAGTGATCCCCTTGATAGTTCCAGTGCTCACCTGACACCGTACCTAGTTATTACAGTATCATTGGCTGTATTCTCTAGGCTGTACTTTAGGTCCCCGTGACTATTCTTTAACTACCAATCCGTATGTCTTAATCCCTTCACTTTTTTTTACTGGGTTTCCCAAATCCCCTCTCTTCTGAGGACCATCAGTCTGTTCTCTGCATCTAGGAGTCTGTTTCTGTTTGGTTTGTTCATTTAGACTGTTGTTTATGTTCCCCATATAAGTGAGCTCCTATGGTATTTGTCTTTCTCTGACTTACTTCACTGAGCTTGATAACCTCTGATTCCTTCCATGCTGTTGCAAATGGGAAGGTTTCCTTTTTCGTGGCAGAGTGATTTTCCATGGTCTAGATTATCTACCGATGCTTTTTGATTGATTCCTCTCTTGATGGGCATGTGGGTGGCCTCCATAGCTTGGCTATTGTAAATAAGGCTGCAGTGAGCTGTTTAGAATCCTGTTGTTTTAGATCCAACCAAGGAAGCACATTCAAAATTGACCCCAAAGCACTTTTTCCCCCTCACATAATCACTTACATTTTGTATTTTAAGACATGTGCTTTTCAAAATGACTTTTACAAATAACTAAATGCTCATGCTTAAACAATAAACACTAATTTTAGCTCTTCTTAATTATTAATCTTCAGGGATAATTTATTCATAACATTGGAGTTCATACTTCACTTAGAAAATCAGAATTGTTTAATTTTTGTATTGAAAACCACCCCAGTGATTTCATGTGACTTTGATTCTTTAAAATTGAACTTTGTATTTCAAATTAGGTTTTAAAGTTTTGGGGGAAGTAGGTGGTGATTCTATCTTTCTGTCACCCTTTTTAACTCAATTAATTGCTACATGGTGAAAATGAAGATATTTCATACAGTTACAGGATCCCCAAAAACAGCTCTGAAAAATCGATGATTAAAATAAAAAAACAAAGGGAAAAACCGATAACTTTGAGAGGGTTAGTAAAGACCTCAGCAAGATCTCAAAATAAAAAATAAAATAAAAATAAGGAACACAAACCCAAGTTTTCCTGAAAATGAAGTCGAAACTATTTCTTAGCCACCGGTCCCCTTTGCTGGCCCCTCCATCAGCTTTTTCTTAACTTAAGATATTTGGTTTATTAAATACCAATAATGAAGATATACCTAAAATGCTTGTCTCCTGTGAGCATATTTAGGAAGGGTTACAATCACTGAGGAGTTATGTGATGATAGGCTTATTAAAGTATAATCTCAATGAGGGCTAGAAATACTGTTTTTTAATCACATCTTTATCGCCATTACCCGGATCCTTACCCGAATAGTAGCAGGAGACTAGTAATACACTGTATGTTGACCAGTTGAGTGTCTGTATACACTTGATGAAATGACACTCCCACCACAAAAGTTATGCTAAAATTACCCAAGAAATGAAAGGCCAGTGGAGAAAATTGGAAAATTAATTCAGCTGATGGAACTGTCAAATATGACTCGTTTCAGAACAATACGAGTAAATCATGATGAAGGCAAACATTCTGGGCCATAAACAACTTTCAGCCCTTCCAAGGAAAATATGTGTGACTGGTTGACCCTCTATGTGTAATCAGGGCCACAAAAATATATACATATCGAAGAACTGGTGAAAATCTAGCCTCGTTTTCAGAATAGTAAATTATCCTTGAATTAGAAAGCCTCTATTACTAAGTGACTTAATGTAAGTTTCCAGAAGAAGCTAACTTTTTTCCTAGGATGTTATATGCAAAAAGTAAAAGCAACTTCTATGTCTTTTTCTACTAGATTTTGGCAAGGTCAGACCTGGCACCCCCTAAGAGATTTTCTTTTATTGGGAAAATATGTAATGCTTATGAAAAAATAAAAGTAAGACAATGACAAATTATAATAGAGATAGCTGAACTTTTTAAAGATTATATAAATTTGATTTAGAGTTGGGATTTTATGAAAACGATACTTTAACTGGTGATAGAATATTGAAAGTGACTTATATTGAGAAGAAACAGCACATTTAGGTCACAAGAAATCGAGTCCATTAATCTAAAACAGTTTTTTAAAAAAAAATAGCTATTAAGGGTTAAGGTTCAGTATAATGTATTATAGTCCACAAGAAAATGATGGCTACTTTTAGTAAAGAAAATGGTTTATTTGAATTTTCTGATTTCATTTTATTTTATCTGAGACAATATTTTTTCTCAAATTGATATGACAATATTTATGTTTTAAGAATATTTTATTATTGTTTTCTTACTGTGGAACACAAAACAGAAGAAATAAGGTACAGAGGAAAATAGGCTTTCAAGTAGATTGATTGCCAGAGAATAGTGGCATGGTTAAAGCTTTTTCCCTGTGCTTTCTCTCCTTTTCTGCAAAATGGCGGGGAGGAAAGATAATAGAAGGCATTCCTGACTTTGAGGAGTTCCTGGTCTAGAAATGGTCATATGCATAAGAGGCTGTAATGCAAGGACAGCCGTGGCAACAGTGAAGAAGGAAACAGTAGTCTGGCTCCAAGGGAAATTAGGATTCCGATCGCCTGTCCGCAAGCTTCCTCTGGATCTCTAACACCATCACGAGGAGTCTAATCCTGTGGCATCTTCAAGGGAAGACTGAGCCAGAGCAAACTCAGTTAGAACTTCCCAAAGGTTTTGAGATTGTATCTGGACACTTACTGTCTTTTGGTTGCCATATAAATATACATAAGTGTCTCTCTGTTTCTCTTACTGGGTTACACAGAAACACCTGGGTGGGTTTTCTCTAGAGGATGATTTGGGATAATCTGATTTAAAGTAGAGGTTCTGTCATCGCTTAAATGGGCTGTTGGCCAGCCTGGAAGACACCCCAAAGGCACGGGCTATCATCCTGGAGAACGCGATAACTGCTGATCGTAAGAGACGTGCCGTAGATCTTAAGATGCTACAGGGAGAGAAAATAAACAGTGATTTATAACACGAGCCTTTATTTGAAAGTCACAAGGGCAGACACTTGGAATTACAGGTGCTGATTTGTGGTCAAAGCATTTCTTACATGGTCAACTTCAGAAAGCCTCATGCAGAGTGAGTAACAGCAGAGGAGCTATTAGAATATTTGCTATGGATTTTCCAAGCAATGCAGATGGCCAGACTGTTCTGAATGCATTTCTTTTTCATTACATTTACCAAATATAACATAATTGGGTCCAAGAATAATGCAGCATGAACTTTTACTATATCTAAAAAGGAAAAAAATGGATTTTCTTGCTTAAAAAGAATTTCCCAGTAGCTCTATAATATCTATGTGGACTAGCCTTCTTAGAGAATTAGGCAACACTGTGTTATTTGGGTCGCACTTTCTTTGGGGGGATTTATTTAAATTAACTTTATCGTTGTGACTTTGGTCAATACAATTATATAGGTTTTGAGTGAGCCACTCGGCGATGCGTTATCTGTACCTTGTACTGCGTGCCCACCGCCCGAAGTCCGATCTTCCGTCACCAGGTCTCACTTGCTTTGGGCATGCTGGAGGTAGTTACCTCGCAGTGTGTTTGTTGCTGCAACGTGGGCGCCACGTGGGGGCTATTAGAGCCATCAGCAGGAAGATGGGCCCTGGGGCTTCCGAGCGGATGGAATCTCTGCTCAGGTGGAACGCGTCAAATGAGAATTAAAGGCGATCGAGGACGGAGCTTGGAGGAACTGGCGCTGGCCAGCTGCGACGTGAGGAAGCAGGCTGGGGGGAAGCGGCAGCCAGAAGGGGTGGCGAGAGCGTGGGGTCCCCCGAGTGGAGCAGGAGCACCTCTCGGAAAAGAAACGGAGCCAGGTAGGGGAGACGGCGGCAGCCGCTGAGGTCACTGCGCTCCGGGGAAAGCAGTGTCCCGAGGCCCGTGCGGGACGAGTGGGAGGTGCCTGGGTTGAATGCGTGAACCGGAGGGTGAGAATCTGACGACAGAAGGCGCGGAAAGGACACCTGTTACTTGTCACCGGGTGGGGGGTGCAACTGTCTTTACAGACTAACGCGAGAAGCTCATAGAACAAGAGAATGTTTATGAAATAGCAGGAGAAATACATATTCTTTTTTATTTTTGATTTATTTATTGTTTTTCTATTACAGCTGTCCCACTTTATTCCCCGTTGCTTCCCCCACCCAGCCCACCCCTCTCCCACAGTCAGTCCCCATCCCATTGTCCACGTCCGTGGGTTGTTTATACGAATTCCTTTACTAAACCCTTCCCTTACTTACCCCTCTTCTCTCCCTCCCCTCCTCCCCCCTGGTGACTATTAGCCTGTTTCTTATTTCCATGCCTCTGGTTCAATTTTGCATGTTTGTTTGTGTTGTTCTTTAGTTTCCTGTATTGGGTGAGATCATATGGTATTTTGCTCTCTTTGCCCGGCTTATTTCACTAAGCATAATTCTCTCTAGTTCCATCCATGTTGTCGCAAATGGCAGGAGTTCCTTCTTTCTCTCCGCTACATAGTATTCCGTTGTGTAGATGTACCACAGCTTTGTGACCCACTCCTCTACAGATGGGCACTTAGGCTGTTTTAGCATTTAGCTATTGTAAACAGGGCTACTATGAACATAGGGGTGCATAGGTTCTCTTGAACTGGGGTTTCAGGATTCTTAGGATATAAACCTAACATTGGAATCGCTGGATCAAAAGGCAGTTCCATTCTTAGTTTTTTTGAGGAACTTCCATACTGCATTCCACAGCGGCTGCACCCGTCTGCACTCCCACCACCACTGCACTGAGGTTCCCGTTTCTCCGCATCCTCGCCAGCACTTGTTGTTTGCTGGTTTGTTGATGATGGCCATTCTGACCGGTATGAGGTGATATCTCATTGTGGCTTTTATTCGCATCTCCCTGATGGCTAGTGATGTTGAGCATTCTTTCATGTGCCTATGGACCCTCTGTATGCATAGTCTTAATCAGTTCTTACAAAACATTGACAAGATTGATCTGGTTCTTCTTAAGAATAATGCAGTTTCATAAACACCAATTTCTGTTAGCATTAGTTTTGAATGACTTAACCCTTCTGCCTTACTCATACACACTTGCTTTTTTGTTATAAATGCCATAATTCTTTGAAATTATATTTAGAATAATGCCCTAAACATATCATGAGCTCCACTTCTGCACAATTTGTAAGGTGTTCCTAGTACAAGACATTTTACAATAATGATTTGGAATTGAGGTCATTTTATTGTGAATGTATCAGTGTGTCACTTGTTTTGTGGGCAAGTGTGTAGGTCATGTACATTTGGGGTATCTGGTGTGGATTATAAATATATATTTACAGAGCACATGTAACTTAGGCCCTCGCTGCCCAAGTTTCCTTGTCTATTTTTTTAAGCTATAGCATTTAAAAATTATCACTAAGCCATGAAAGTGCTGATCAAGGAAGACTGAAATAATTTGTTTGTCTGATTTTCTTAGTTTTCAAAGGCCAGCAGCTTAACACACAGGCTTTGGGGTGAAGTGGAAACAAGCACACGTGTTTGAAATTAACCTCCTCTGCATCGCACTGGTTAATTACCTAACAGCCTGCACTTCAGCTCTCTTCTCTGTAAAATGTGGATAACCAATCCCATTGAACTGTAAACAAAAAATGAAGTTAGGGGATGCTTAGTTGAGGGTCTAGCATGTAGCAAAAATAGCAGCAGAAAGATGTCTTCAGCTGTAAGACACAGAGGCCCAATGACATCTAGCCTGAGCAGGTAGGGGATGTATTTGCTCGCATAATCGGGAGGAAGAGCTGGGGAGTCTGGCTCTCTTTCCCACAGTGGGGCATTCTTCATGTGATTGCTTTGTCTTCAGGCGCCTCCTTCATCATGGCTGGCCCAGAAATCTGGCCTCCCTTCCTCATGCTAGTTCCTTCAAAGGAAGAGCCATCAGAAGCCCTTATGTCCTAATAAGGTTCTCTTTCCAGAAGCCACCCCTCCCCCCACACCTTCCCTGGCGTCTGAATGACCCGATTTAGGTCACATGCCCATTTCTTCAGCGATCTCACTGGCTAGGGAAGGCCCTGGTCTAACATAGGCTAATGTTCTTAAACCGGCTATTGCAGGGCTTCGGGGATCGTCCTCAACTCTTTTGTCACTTTTGGAGCTGGTGGTCAGGTCATTGTCCCCTTAATCACAGTATGGAAGAGGAGAGGGGAGAAGAATTAGAGTTCAGTTTGGAAAGGACAGCAGAGTGCTGACTGGACATCTAGATAATAGCTGCAATGCACGTCATCCTGGGTCTCGGTTTCTTCCCACTAAAGAGTGAAGCCAAAGTGTGGTCCAGCGGAGCTGATGTTAGTCTGCGTCCTGGATCAGATACCTCAGTGGCCATGAGATCCGTGGCCAGATTCCTATCTTAGTATCTTTGCCCTGCCCTCATTACCTGCTTTGGCACTTGAATACTCAATGAGGTAATAGAATGAAATGAGTTTTTGCAAATGCTTTAAAACCTATGAATTTAAAGAAGGAGTTTACTCAAAAAGGTAAACTTAGGTGTGTCTTTGTGACATTATTCTCCTACAGATGCCAAGTTATTTGAGGTCTTCACAGTTGACGATGAGAAAGAGAATTCATGAGTTATCAAAGAGAGACTTAGAAATTAGGTGTCCCCACTTAGTCACACACCTGCCCAGTAATCTAGCACATAGAATACAAAGAGAAAATAATGTCTCCTGAGACGCTGTGGTTTGGTAAAGGGAGGCCAGGTGCATGTGCCTGTGTATGGGTGCCTGTGTGTGTGCATATGTGTATGTGTGCCTATGTATGGGTGCATGTGTATGCGTGCCTGTGTGTGTGCATGTGTATGTGTGCGTGTGTATGTGTGCCTGTGTATGCGTGCATGTATATGTGCCCACGATCTGAAGATGACATGGTCCATGTGCAGTGCTTACTGTCCTTCTGTTTCATTCAGTGCCTCAGCTTCCGGGAATAGTCTGATGATACAAACCATCTTCTTACCGTCAAATCCTTCAGGGCTTGTCTGTCTACATTTCACACTTCACCTGTACTCACAGCCCCCGTCGGAACTCTTCATTCTGTGAGAGAACTATTTTAAATACTTTAAGTGATGACCACACATCAAAGGTGTGACAAACCAGTTCCTGCTAGAACTATAGAAATGTGCATATATTTTCTGCCCCCAACAAGCTGAGAGTCTAGTAGAAAATATTCATTATCTAATGATCATTTGCCATATAATGTAATAGGTGGGATAAAAAAAATGGCGGGCACATGTATGCACAGGTGCCCAGAAAGGAACTGCTTAGCATGTACACTGTATTGTATCTACCTACGCACCTTCTTTGATGGCATCAGACCTTGTGGGAGCAAAAGGCAAACTGGAAGGAACACTTAATTTTCACCAGGTGACCTTCAAATGTAAAACTTTAAATTAAGAGCAGTGAATGTGTTTGCAAGCAAAACAAAATATAGCGGGGTACCAATATGTTTAATAGGAAATATTTAACAATGATTGTGGCCTTCTTACTGTTGCTTTAAAAATTCTATATTATGTCAAAATAGGGTTTTTCTCATAGCAAATATGACCCTGACAGTTGTTTTTTTGAAGAGAGTGTGCTCTTACTGGCAAAATAATACATACCCATTAAGAGTCAGTTTAGTTAAGATCTAGCTGGGTTAAATGCAGATTAATTAGCTCATCTGATTGTCAAAGGAAGTATCCTTTCCTACATGAGCTGCCTTCCACTCCTAAGTCACTCCTCAAAGGCCCTTGAAAGTACACTGGATTTGCCTCCACTATTCTTTGCTGTGAATATAGGCTTTCTCCATTATCTAATTTCCTTTTCGCTGCTTACATGGCATTTTATGGAGCATTTTTACAGCCTCCCACAGAATATCTTTATTAACCTGATGTAACCTGGCTGGTTCAGTGAAAGGCTGAGGCATGGGGACGCACTAAGAAAATCGTCTGTATGATCTCTAGAGACTGAACATGTTTGACCATCAACTGTGTGTGATTCTCAACACCTGAGTAACCCTACATGATCACCTGTAAAGGGTGCATCATGCTAACTTCCCAAATCACATTTAGTATTGTGATTTAAAAGCATGTTTGAACATAAGAATCACTATATTTGTGTATGTGTATATGTGGATAATTTTCTCTGTAGAACCTCGACAAATTATATTTCATATACATGTGTGTGTATATCCTGACCAATTATATATCATATGTGTGTGCATGTGTGTATCACACACATGTCTGTATGGGTATAAATCTTAATGGTATTACATAATAATTGCTCTATATTAATTCTGATCTTAGTTCAAGTGGTTGCATAGAACACTCTAGGAAGCCAAATATACTATGCACACTCTCCTACCTCCAAAAATTCGCAATAGGTAGAGATGTTTGGTGTAGAGTATATTTTATTACAGCTCGATTAAAGATGGGCTCATATAGTTCTGGTTTTTCAGAAAGTTTTAAAGCTACATGGAGTGGCCACATAGATCTTAAATGTATGAATTTAGAGTAGGTAATTAAAAGAGTGCAGCACTCAGTCCACAGTTTATAAATTTGGAAACTTTTATTAATTCCTCTATGTGTCTTTTGGAATACTGAAAACTAAATCTCCATGAGTAGAAATAGAAAAGCATTTTAGAAATATTTTTATATTACTCCAAGATATAGTCATTGAAGAACATTTTTAACCCAAATAAAATTTCAACAGATGTTCATTGGTACATATATGTACATATGTGTGTGGGGGGTACATACGTGTTTGTAACATACATGTGTGTGTTTGTGTGCTTTGACCCAACAATCATTTGAGTGTTTTAATAGACTGATATGAAATGATATGTTTTAGTTGTTATAAATAAGACTTTCTAATTATCTATAATATTGTATTCTTCATAGTTCAGTTATAAAATACTGTGTCACCATAATTCTTAGAGGTTCCTGTATTAGTCAGGGATCTCTAGAGAAAAACAATCAATAGGAGAATTAGAGAGAGAGGTTATGGGGATCGGTTGGCTCCCTGATTTTGGAGGCCGAGAAGTCCTACAGTCTGTCACCTGTAGGTGGTGGCCCAGGAAAGCCAGTGGTATAATTTCAGTCTGAACCCGAAGATCTGAGAACCAGGGAGCCAAGGTATACATTCCCATCTGAGTCCAAAGGCTGGAGAGCCAGGCTGCTCATGTCCTTCAAAGCCATGCATAGCTTGAACTGTATTATTGGATATCAAGATAATTGAGAGAATGCCCACGACTATCTGACTATACAAGAGAGGTGGTACTTCAGCACTTCTGTTGAAAAATCCTGGCCAATCTCCCTCTTATTTGGCTGCTACATATGTGTGTCAGTGCATGGGACTTAGAACATTTAGCATGATTTTCACACCTTTTTCTATCTTGCTTGAGTATCTATGACTGTATGGCCATGGTCTCTTTCAGGGGCTCCTTCCTCCTTTATGGTCCAGCATTCAAGCCTTCGTATTCCCCAGGGTACACTCACCCTTGTTTTCTCAGTTCAAATAGCTCTTTGTGGGCGATGTCAGCATCACCTGTCACCAATGAGTAAATGCTCCACATCGCTGATTCCAGCCCTGTCTTTTCCTTTGAGTCCTGATTCTGTACGTTCTTTGCTATCTTCACTCAGAGATGGTCTGCATCCACCGGAGACTTACTCTGCCCTCTCATTAAATTCAGAAGAACTCTGCTCCCTCTCCTTGTCTTTGTCCTCTGATGTTCTCTGCATTAACTCATGGTATCACCTTCTAAAAAAAAGCCCCACATCATTTTCCATGTCCCCTAACACATTTGCTATGTGCAGGAGAAGAGAGAGTCTTGACTTCTGAGCTCAGGATGCCTGGTCTAGTCGAGTGTGCCAACTCCAACCCGGCCGTCCTGAGATTTGGATGGGAAAAGAGAGTCGGTGCCAATGCTGTTCTGCAGGATAGAAAAATCTCTGTGGCTGGGAAGCCTCCCAGGTCCCTGCAGAGAAGGTCCATTCTGGGATGGGGATCCCTGTGGAAGCTGAAAGAGGTGGATGCCCAGGAGGAGAGAATCCTTGAGAGAACAGTCGCCAGAAAACAAAAGCAAAACCCAAGAGGCTCATGGAAGACGTGGACAGGGCCGGGCGGAGGAGACCCCTAGGTGCTCGGTTAGTGCTTGTGCTCCTGCCTTCGGACCAGGTGGGATGAACAGTGCCTGAGCCTGGGGAGAAGCTGCCGTGTTTGCGGGGTGTGAGCCCAGGTCTTCCCACCATATGTGAGCTGCACGTAGCTCTAATCCCCGAGGCTTCAGCCAGGCCAGAGATTACTCTGCCTGCCTGAAAACATCTCCAAATTCTGACTTCCTGGGGCAGAAAGATTGTTGGGAGAACCAACGCAAGAATTCAGTGTCAGATAGGGGGCGTTTAGAAATCAGTCCCCCAGGGTGAAGTGTGTGGGAAGGCATTTAGTACAAAGCTATCCTTAGCATCCCAGCCCGGGACCACTGCCTGATGCGGGTGCCAACCTCCCGTTTCATCTGTCTGGCTCATTTGCAGTGATGTAGTTGCCTTGCTTATTAGCATCCTGCACACGGATGCAGCCATTTTGGTCTCTGGCTGGTGGTGCCCCCAGGTGCGTTACCTGCTGAGAGCTTGTGCCCCCATTATACATTCATGTGATTCCATAGTGATATTTTTAGTATGTTCAGATGATTGTCTTGGATTTTGATAAGTCGTGTCTTACTTTAAAGTAGCAGAGAATTTAAGAATAATATGGATAAACTCAGTATCATATAGTATACTTCTCAAGAGCATTGATCTAGAATCAATTAATGTCCAAATGATTCTCCGAGGCCAGCCCATTCACAATCAGATTGCTGTTGAGAAGCCTGGTTACATGTTGAACAAACCCTTAACGTTCTCGGGGCACCCTTTGAGAAATGGCGAAGGCATCAGGATAGAGGATTGCATTAAGAAGAAAAATATTTAAAGCTAAGTCTTGCATTTGAGAGAAGAACCCTAGGCTCAGTTCTTTGAGTCAAAACTCTATTGTTGTGCTATGAAAACAATGATATTCAACACCTTTCAAAATCTGCTGCCCTCTGCTGGCCCAGCCTAATTTCCTGAGCCTTGTCACTACCCCTCCTCCTCCTCAGCACCCCACTCCCTGACTCCTCCAGCCCAGAGACCAGTGCCTGGCATTGGGTGGGTGCCCAGTAAATGTTTTAGATTAAATGAAAAACTCACAACCAACCAGTGCCTTAGATTCCCTCATCTCTGTCCCTCTGCCCTATCTCATTTATAATGCCTTTTCTTTCTTTTTCTCCTTTGAAAACTATATTCAGTAGCTTGTTGGGATAAAGATATTAAGCGTCACTTTCCATAGGAAGCCTTCGCAGACTTTTCCAGCTCAGCCTGGGTCAGTATGCACGGTGTCTTCTGGGCTTTCATAGAAGTATTTGTACTTTGTCCTTCTGTTAGTCTGTTATAGAGTTATTTTCTGACTAGTGTTTTACACACACACACACGCACACATGCGCGCGCGCGCGCACACACACACACACACACTGTTAGTATAGGCATAGCTACGCTGTCTCAGCAACTTAAAAATCACCTGAATTTCAGGAGCTATTTTGTAAACATTGGCAGGAATAGTGAGCCCCTCTTAAGGTATTTGTTAACTTGATGCTAACCTTTCTGTAGCTCTTGGTGGTTCACACATGCTTGAGCATAATTTGCATAACTAATTCTCTGCAATTTGGGTCCTCACATAACACTCTCCTCATTTTAATAAATGAAGAGAGGCTATGCCATGGATAGGAGGCGATGGTGCACTGGTGAATATTTAATAACTGTCTCCTCCCCTCCAGTGTGAAAGCCCCGATTGGGAGTGTTTGCTCATTTATTTAGTGTTAAGTCCTCCCGCTGTGGCAGATTTCTAGTTGCCAATGTGATGTTTCTGACATGAGTCACAGTGCGCAGTGACACATTGTCATACAGTATCTCCACCTTCCAGGTACAATGGATGTAAATAACTTCGAGGACATAATAATGGTAAAATGTAGTTTTTAATGACGGATATGTTTAACAACTGGCAGGCAGATCCCTGAAAATTGAGCTTCTAGCGTGGAGAGCTGAGATGAGTTGCCTTCAGGACATACTGAAATTATATACTCATCCTCAAAAAATGCAACAAGAATATTGGCTTACAAATAAATCTTTGAAATTAATCAATTATATATCAATGTTATCAAGAAACATATATAATGTTTGATTTCACTGGTATTATTCCTGAAAACTCTGCTATTTTAAAATATTATAAGAATCATTAAAGTCTTGAGACAGTGATCCAAATATATTAATAATCTACTTAACAAGTAGTATGAATGTACAGAGAAGGCACATTGGGAAAATATATATAACAGTGTAAGTACAGGGCATTATGGTGATCAAGAATGGTATTATTCTTTAAGAGAAATGTTAAACTTTCAGGAATATTTGGGTGAATTGATTTGCATACTCCTGTGCCCACTAATTCACAGACCAGCATGATGGTATCATATAGTTCAGTATCTTACACAATTGCCTGTAGCCATTGGCCAGAGCGCTTCTGCAAACAGGTAGAAATTTGCTAACCCAGCTACACAGTGGTGTGTACTGAGGGTACCTGCCAGAAATCCCCTAAACTAGCTCCTGTTCTCGTATCATCAAAGATATCCAAAATAGCGGTTTACTACGTTTTTATGTGTATATTTAATGGTCCTATAGTGTTGCTTGATAGTTGAATCATTTCTTAATTCCGTATGCAATATTCAAGTTTGTTTGTGGGCACAGCTCTGGCTATGACCTGGCCCAGTGGCTGTACTTGAAGTAGAGATGACCTTTGCTGATCTGTTGGATATTGACTTAGAGTCTTGTTTTGTCCCCTGTGCAGGTGTAAGTGGTAGTTGCTGAGGCCCTTATATAAAACAAGTTTACTATTACTGACACAGTCTTTAAACATTACTTCGCTTGAAACCTATATCATTTTCTTAACCACTATCACTACAATACATTTAATTTTTTAAAAAATTGAGTACAAAGCTACTTCTCACCATAACCCATTGCTGGTCAGTTTCCCTGGAACTGTCACTCTGGTTTTCTTTTCCAAACATTCTTTATTACCTGCAAATTCCCACCGCTAAACTGGTTACTGAGAAAATAAATAACGTACTATCTTAATTTGGATTTCCTTAAAAAGTAAAAAACAAAAAAAACTTCATGAGCATTGTAGCACTTAAAGTTATCATTGGATTATCTAAAGTTCATGGAAGTTTTGGATAAATCAAATCATAGGCCAATGTCTTCAACTCCTTGAGATTGTGTACCAATGTATCCTCATGTTCTAGTACAGCCAATGGAATAACCCTAATATGAATTCTCCTGCATATACATACATTCAATCTCTATCCGTCTAGAGCACAGGTTACTGGAAGTGGGAGGGAACGTCATTATGTGGAACGTTAGTTAAATCTGCAGGGTATATTAAGCGGATGGTTGATGAGAGGAAACCAGCTGCTTCATGACAAGCTGAAGTGGGGTGCAATGCTACAAGGACACAGAAGCACACAGCCTGGTGACACAACAGCTTGCGCAATAATGAGAGGAAATAGCAACACGAAGAATTGCAAATCATTAGCCATCAGAAGCATCATGGTTAGAAGGGGTGCCTAGGCTCTGTGATGAGGAGACTTCAGCTGTAAACACCATCACTTGTTGTAAACAGAGCTACAGCTATAACCCCAAAGAGCTCTTTCAAACAACTTCTGACCGTAGTCAATCCAAAAAACACCCTCAAAGAGAGAAAAAAAGAAGAAATTGCTGAAAGGTCTAATGGGACCCAGGATGGTCTCACTCACCACTATAACATAACGGTTTGGAACCTTGGTTTGGGGACTAGGTAGCATGGATTTGAACATGAGTTCTATCCTTCACCTACTTCTGTGAACTGAGGACACATAACTTAATCTCTTTATGGTCTCTTTCCTCATTTGTGAAGAAAACCTTGGTACGTACATTTTGATCACAAACCTAAGAAGATGTAGATAGTATAGATGAGAGATTTCTGGTGGTGGTATAGGAGTTTGTCCAGAAATAGGAAACAGGAGTTGGTTAAGAAATATATGCAGGTAAACAGAATTAGCCCTGTCTAAGTAGAGTGTGTAATATGTGCTCTATTATGAGGGGGAAAAAAAGTTTCTCTACAAAACAAACAAAAAATTTTTGCATATCTTAGTTCTGAAGGGCCCACTACAGGACTTCCTGCATTTGATTTAAAAAGTTGATCCAAATGCTGGGTAATACTAGAGTCACCAAGAGATCTTGTAAGTATGACTGCCAAGCTGTGGTTCTCAAAGCTCACTCTCTGGACCGGAGCCTCAGCATCAAGAGGGACACACGCTACAACGTGAGAAGGCAGGTCCCACCTCTGACCTAGTAAATCAGAAGTTCTGAGGATGACGCCTGGCAATCTGTGATTTAACAAGACCTCGAGGTGACTTTTATGTGCACTAAAGGGTGAGAATCTCTGTCTGGTCTATATGAATTGAACTATGATCTTCAGGTGGGCCCTATACCCTGGCAACATTGAGAAAAATTGATAATTATTGAGAAATACATCATCTTCATATGGTACTTCTTAAAGTAACAAACAGAAATATGTGCATTTTACATCCATTCACACAGGGATACGAGTTTGTTTTCAGAATAATTGCCTCCCAGCAGAAAGCAGGGCTCTGGGGAACAGGATGTGCATAAGGAAATTGGGAGATCGGAAAGACTGGGCACATGGGTAGCTCCCTTGTAGATCAACATTGAAGACTTGTCATAGCAGGAAACAGAAGTCTGAGAGGCAAGGACGACTTGGAAGAGAGCTTAAATATGAACTCTGGCTTTGTCTTGTGTAAACCTGGGTACAAGTTTGGAGTGAGGTGAGGTAAGGCTAAAAGTATAGCAAGAATCAAAAGACTATTACATTAAAAAAAGAAAAAAACTATAACATACTCTCCAGGGAGATATCACCAATTCCAGAGTAAAGGGCAAACAATCCCATTACATCCAGCGTTAGTAAAAGTAGTTAACTTGATTGTAACATCCTGTTGTTATCTAAGTGTGCAGCAATATTTTAAAGCCCATTTTTTGAGACATGACTTCATTTTCCTCTTAATTAGTATCTTCTTCCAAAATGAATGTGATTTATAGTTTTACAAATATAGACCCTAAAATGTTGTTTTCAACATATAGTTTTTTTTTCTCTGAATATACTAAGTAGTTCTTCTAGATTTAGAAATGGTGCTAGTCATCTATTAGCACTTAAACCTATTTTTGAATCAGAATATGTCCTGAAAGTGTTCTATCCCCAGAGTAATCACGTTCTTGTCTTGAGCTCTGGGTATCCCAATGCTGGTTACACATTAATTTCGTCAGTCTCTTATAGGTTTAAGAAGAAAGCATAGTAATGAAAATGAGAGATTCCCAACCTCTGGGATTTGAATCAGGAATTTAAAACAAGCTCAAAGAGCATCAAACATGGAAGCAGAATTACCAATAAAACTTTTAATGATTTTTAAGGAGCATTAAAATGATACCATGAATCTCTAAGTAAAGCCATTTATGTATTTTGCTTTGAAAGTTAATAAACCACTAAGGTACTAGTTGGGAAAATATTTTATTATTTGTAGAAGTGCTATAAAGGAAAAAAATATGTCTTAAAATGTGCTGCCCCTTTGTAAGTGATGGTAATTGAGACCTAATATTACAAGTGTCTGCGGCAAAAAACAGATCAATGGGACTGGAATGGGACACCTGTCATGCAACAACATTAAGATCTTTCTAAGAAGGACTTAGGCATGTTTAAGGTAGGCTCTTTAAAGTAAAGAAGTTCTCTCCTGTATTCTCTATCTCCCTTCAATGAGAAGAACTGTTATTAAAACTGTTGGAGGAAATTGTTATATCTCTTAGTATAAGCTTAGCGAGTTTTACACAATGTGGTGCTTTTCATATGGATTGTGCCTTCTGCATCCGGAAATGTCCAAGCAGACGGTCCTTGCCTGTGACCTCAGGGTACACCTGCACTGTCCTCAGGTCACATGGGAAAGACTTCTTGGAAAATCACCTTTCAGACCTTTCGATGGGAGGGTTTGTTCCACCTTCCCTGGTCCCTGCTCGTATGAACGTGACATAAAATTATTCATGGGGGAGAAAAGGGGACAAATGTATTTACCACTTTCTTGAATATAAGCGGTTTTAACTTTTGTGTGAGGGGATAGTCCCAGGCTTCATTTTGAGCTCGACAGAGGGGCAGCTTCAAATGCCATGGTCAGAACTGGACCACCTCCTGAGTATCTATCCCTAATACAGTAGTTTCTAGGAGCCCCATTCTGAAAAATCTTGTTTTTAATCTTTTAAGCTATTACTAAATCTCTCTAATATTTAGTTGATAGATTTTATTTTTTAAATTTTTAATTAATTATGCTATTATAGTTGTCCCAGTTTTCCGCCTTTGCCCCCCTCCACCCAGCGTATGTGCCTCTTTACTTAAGAAGTTAAGGAAATGCATATAAATGTTAGCAACGTATGAATTTTACTGATACGGTAAGTTCATAGACCAAGTTGACTGGGAAATTTAGTGAAAACGTTTTCCACCTGGGAGGCTTAAATAGCACCAGCAATGCCAGAGACACCCAGGGAAATAAAGAACGGATACCGGGAACATGATTGGTTACTCAGGTGTGAAGAGGTGCTACTGGAGATTTACCCTGTGATATTATAACCATCTGGCTGATGGAAAAACCTGCGGGGAAAATGTTAAGGCAGACCTGTTGAATGGTGCGCTTGCAATCTGTTTCTCTGTGTGTGTAAAAAGCAAACACGCACCGTCACCGCGGCCTGCCATGCTGTGCAGTCGTGCTGGAGACGACACCTAGCCCAGTCGCCATTGCCTGCGAGACCTCTGAAGTCATGCAACGCACACACGTGGGTGACCTAGGAAAACTGAAGGTCAGTAGGGCAGCAAGACGGAAAACCGTGAGCTGCGGCCATGAGCAAATAAAAAGAAAACGGGATGCTTTCTTTATAATTCTCTACCTACCACTCTGCACGTCCCACTAAGCTGTCTGCCTATATCCATATTGCACAGATTAGAAAATATATATAATAAAGGAAAACAGCATCGGACCTTTCGACGAGAGAAGTTGCCGGGAAATGTTGCTGTTTCCATTTCATGCGCTGTAAGCCCTCGCCTCGGCGACGTGGAAGGTGTGTGTGGGAGCCGGGGCAGTGACCCACGGGCGTGGGCAGCTACCACGGCCCAACGCTGTGTGTCACCTGCCGTCCGTCCATGGTCTGTCCCTGCTGGCAGGAAAGGGTGCCGTTAGCATCTCAAAGATGAGTCCCAGGGGCTGAAACCAAAGGAAGTGAATTGCGCAGGATTCCTCCATCGTTAACTGAAGGTTGGCTGAAAAACGGGATCCATGAGCACCCTGCTTCCAGGTCCGGATAAAACTAGAAATTTCCTTTCTGAGCTTGACCTATGATCCCCCGCAAGGGGCCGAGGGTCTTAAGAATCCCTGCCTTCACCAGAGTACATGCATGTTGCAGCCAGCTGGCGGGGGCGGGGAGGGGCGCAGGGGATGTCCCCAACGGAATAGGACATACAGAAGCCAGATCCTGAAATCTGCTCCGGGAGATACGCGCGCCAGGACGGCAGGGGCGTCCGCCGCGGGTGCGTTTGGGGTCTCCTTCCTGCCCCGTCAGCACACACCACTCCTGAGCATTCCGGCTGGAGGCACCGTGGACTGTCTGCAAAGGCTTTTCTGGCTGAGGGGTCTGGCTCACCAAGGCCAAGCGGAAGGACCAGGGGCTGC
The DNA here is from genome assembly GCF_987537825.1 of Furipterus horrens. Lineage (NCBI taxonomy): Eukaryota > Metazoa > Chordata > Mammalia > Chiroptera > Furipteridae > Furipterus > Furipterus horrens. The sequence goes on from NW_028327179.1 coordinate 97,920,980, forward strand.
GCTCAGCCGCGTGCAGCCCCCATCCATGACGCAAGGCCCTGGGGGCTCAGCATCCCAGCTCCTTTGTTGCTCTGCTGGGGTAACACGGAGGTACTGCCTCCCCGAGTCAAGTCGTCCGGTGGGACTGGGGTCCAGAGCTCTTGGGGCGCCCCCAGCAGTACCCTGCTTGATGACTCCCCTCTCTCCTATGCTTCCTTTCCCTCTCTCCTACTGATGCTCCCTGGGAGCGCCTCTGCTACCCTGCCCCACCCCCCAAATATTCCTACTTACATGTTTGTTCAAGACCTTCTTCTGAAGGAACTGATGATCCCAGCTCTGGAAGTTGGAATTTTGACACAAGAATTGGTAATGTTATAAAATTTCATTCAGGACCACCAGCCATTCTTTTTTTAAATATAGCAAAAGAATGAAAGAGGATCCAAAAGGCAGAGAGCGAAGAGTTCATCACCTTAAGGGGACGGCGAGGAAACAGGAAGGGAAAATAAAAGAGAGATGAGGAGGGACAGGAGGTCAAATCTGGGGAGCACAACTGGGGAAGTGCAATCGTAAGGAAAGCAAGGAGTCATCGAGGGGAGTGCATGTGTTGAATGTAACATTCTTTTGAATGACTTTGAAATTACTTGCTGTGAATTCTGAGCATGAGCAGCACAGTAGTACTGCAGCTCTCTTTAACTGAGAGGGAGCAAGGGAGGGAAAGAGGGAGAGAATGATTGAATAATGTCTGTGTATTGGCCTAAGTGGCAGAATTTAGACAAGTGACATTTGCAGGACAGATGATGCTTGTTATAATTATTATAAGGGTGGACTTTCTGAGCAAAATCACTTACAAAAAGTGATTTTGCTCCCTGTCCATGATTTAACCCCTACATTGCTGAAGTTGTTCATATGGTATTTCTCAAAGACATGAGACTTGAACTTGAATTATATTACTCTGTAGGCCTTACCAATTCTGTGAATCTATATAACAAAAAAAAAAAAAAAAAAGAAAAATTAAGTTGAGTGAAGGAAGACATTTCTTAGCTGTCAGCTAACATCCTCATACCTATTTAATGCTTTGTAATATGACTTAACCTTGAAACACTTCGTGTCTCAGGGAATCTAGCATCTGTTAGTACACTTGTGCCAGATATCCAACAATTCCTATGCGATTTTCAATGCAGGCCCATCCGCTTAAACTCAAGCGGCTTTGGGAGCCCGCTTGCCCTGTATCGGGGGCTGTCCAACCTCGCTGGGGAGTCAGGGTCTACACAATTATCGCCTGTAATGAAATGTGTGGCGATAAAGTAAGGTGGGCTTCATTATACAAAATCAAACCTCAAGTTGTATGATGAGCTTAGTTATTGTGAATCCTTTCCAGGTGACTCTCAACAGAATATTCGGTATAATAGAAAAAGTCCTGGTTCTAAGAAACCTGTTTTCTTCTCCTACATGCAACTAGCTGTTTAACCTTGGAAAAGCAACCTGTGAGGACAGATGTTCCTTTGTCTATAAAGTGAGGAGCTTGAACAATAGCCCCCGATTCTACAACCTGGGACCCACGAATAGACTTCAATAGACCCAAAGGAGGCTGTTATTCAGAACATTTTAAAAGTGGTTGAATTGTGGTACCTTGAAGATCTTACTTTTGTCTGAAATTCTTTGCTTCATAATTCTGTGACTCATTACCTCTATAGTGATTTTGAATAGTTACTTTATCAAAGAGACTTGTCCCTTAAACAAAAATCAAAGTTACACATGAACTTGAAATAATGGTTTACCCATGAAGTTTTTCACAAATAAAGGGATGTTTTATTAGGCTCTTTGGCAAATAAAAATTGGTCCATTGTCAACTTTTAGAACAAACTAGAACTATGATGTAGAGTTGGACAGAGATACACAAAACTGGCATTTAACTAATTCTAGTAGCAATGGCTAAAGTATAACAGAAGTTATTCATATTTGAGTCTTGTGAAAATGAAGTATGGAAAATAAAATCTTTCATATTCCTCAAAATGCAGATAGTTTAATAAAAGAGAAAATATAAAACATTTTACTTGAATCCCCACCTGCTCTGTTAAAAAATGTATAAATGTGTATGCAAAGCAATTAAAGTCATAGAAAATAAGGCTAACTGTGTCAAACTTGAAATAAACAGAAAAATATGAGTGAAGTTCCTAAAATTAAAAAAAATAATAATTAAAGTAGTTTTAAAAACTCTGAAAATGTAAAGAAAGCAGTATGAAAGTTAACAAAACAGCTAATTTTGATATTAAGCAGTCAAACAGTATGTAATATTTAAATTATTTTTGCCTAATTTCTTAATATTTTCAGCATTATATGTTAAATATAACATATACCCCAAACTCTAATGATGGATACCTTAAACCCGAATTTAAGGTATTATATGAGGAAAAAGACTCTCTCTTTCTTATCACAATATATTTTGTGCCTTATTTAAATAACTAGTGGAAAACTTATTTTACTAAGCAGAGTTAAGAGGTAAGGTTATCGTGTTTGAGATGAGGTTGCCATTTTTGTTAATGTCGACTCCCTATATGAGTATTGGTAGAGCTATCATCTGAACACCCAGCATCGTTTTTCTCTACCTGTCAACAAAGATGAAAGACTGTCTTTTCTCCATTTAACTGCCTTTGTCAAAGATCAATTGATTGGGTTTGTGTGCCTTTATTTCTGGACTTGGTATTCTCTTCCATTGATTTATGCATCTATTGATCTGCCAGTCTTGACAATACCCGATGGTCTTGATTACTATATCTTTGCACTGTGTCTTGAAACCTCATAGTGTGTGTTCTCCAACTTTATTCTTTTCTTCAGTATTTTGTTGGCTGTTCAAAGTCTTTTTCCTTTTTGTATAAAGTTTAGAAATAGTTTGTCAATATCTACAAGATAATTTGCTGTTGAATGTCGAGGTCAATGTGGGGAGAGATGACATTTAACAATATTGAGTCTTCCAACTTATGAACATGGGATCTATCTCCAACTACCTCTTGTTTTTAATCCTGTGAAATAGCAAAGATTTCTGTGTCACTATTTAATAACACATATATTTGCCCCATTAAATATATTTTATAACTGATAGAATACCAGGAGACGCATAAATAAAAATTGTCTGCCTAAAACAAATAGCAAAGATCAAGATTAAATAGATATGCAAGAATCTGAGTCATGCTAATAAGTCTCCAAATATATTCATATGAGAATATTATCAAAACGTGTTTTGATTTATATTAATTTTGAGTCTGCTTTGAATATTGCAGACACTGGAATTTGAAATTCATTACTCAGAAGATTACCACCTATGGGAAAAGAAGAAAGGAGTCTCAGGGTTCAGTGTGTTAATTAGGTGGTGGAGGAGACTAGGTACAGCACTCTTTCTGGGGGAAAAAAAAAGTCATGATGCTAGGAAGAAGCTGAAACAATTTCTTTGGGGAAAGAGATGTGGAGAAAGCATAGGGTTTTAGAAAAGACTACTTTGAAAAAAAAATAAGTAAGCATTTCAAGTTATGGGACCAGGAACAAATAACCTAGAAAAACATTTTCCTCCACCCCAACATGGAAACTTGAAAAACGATGCCTAAGATATCATAGAATGTTTTAAACATATATCACAGGTGTATTATTTGAAACCCAATATTTGTTTTTAAATTAATAGTCTATTATTGGTTGGAGAGTAGGAACATTCTGTATGTCTAAACAAGTTTCCTTTAGCAAGTTAAGGACTATTTTCTTTCGAATGCGCGAAGGCATTTTTAAAGATTCCAAAATGTAATCAAAAGGCAAACATGGCAAAGACATATGAGGGAGTAAAGATTTCTAACAATTATTTGGTTGTTAACATGCCAGCAAAAGGATGGTTTTGAAAAGATCTTATTTTTTTCAATTTCAGAAAAATCTGGTTTTGGTAACTTCTGTAAGTAATTCAGTCATGAGCTGCCAACTGCCAGTCATAAATTTGCCTGCATGGGAAAAATCGATTTTTAGTGTACCCACAGAAGCTGGGACGCTGCTGTCAATTTGAAGCTGCAAAGGAATCCTATCTTACTAGCTACAAGGCCATACTCACAATATATGTCTCAGGGGCTGCATATCAAGTAAGGAGTGGTTATTTATATTCCATATGCTAGATCAGAAAAGGATGGATTATTTCTCATTTCTTTTGAGAGGTATACATTGTGTTTTTGTTCAAATTCCAATTTCAGGGCCTCAGACTTGTGGCGCTCTCGCTAATTGAAGCGGTAGCATACAAAGCGCAAAACAAATTAACTGCCATCTCCAGAAGCAGCAGTAGGTATCCACCATTAAAAACACTAACAATAACGAGCTTTTACGTTTCTAAAAATCGCCACTTATATATTAAAGCAACATTACTTTGCATTCTGTTTCTCAGCAGATATTTTTGTTGTAAGATACCCAACATCATAATGGAGCAAACAAAAATAACAGGCAAGTGTGTTGACTTAGAATTACTAACTTTATGTTAAGCTCTGTGAGAAAGCATTGTCTCTAATCTGATCATTTGCAGTGTGGTAAGTGTCTGATTGTGTGTCTATTTAAACTAATGTTGATGAGGAAATATCAATACAGTCGACGTTCATTTATATTCCCTACCAGCATTCTCAAAGTGCTGATGGGGAATCTAAATAAATAAGGAATACATTGAGATTTCATTATCAATATTAATTTTGTATTACTCTTATGTTTTTCCAAAAATGCAATTATTATGCTGACATTCATGAAAAACATCAAAGATTGCATTGAAAGTAATCATACTAATCATAAAACTCTCGAGTTCACAGGTTGCCACCCTAGAGGCTCATTTTCGGGGATCACTATAAAGACATCTTCTCTAAGACTTTAAATAATTAATTTTGGCAAAATTATAATCCACAACTGACTTTATGGATAAAGCTCCAGACTACTAAAACAATAGCCAAAGATACATGTTCTAAATGACATGCCAGACATTTTTTTTCTTTACAAAGCCTAAAAAGATTAAGCTCTAATATTTCTTTGCTTTTGATAACTTAAAAAAAAAAAAACTATATCCTGCAAACATTTATTGGGCATCTGCACTATATGAGAAACTTGCTGGAGACTTGGAATATAAAAATCAAAAGTTCTTTCACCAAGGAATATGTCAACTAAAAGAGGAAAACAAATAGCAATGATATTAAAGTGTGGTGGCTGTTTTACCGTCTGAAAACGACATCATGCCATGAAGTGGGAGGAAGGACTGTGTATTCCTAGGGAGCAGGATGTTTCTTCTGTTTCCTCCTAGTGACACTGCCTGGGAATCCCATGTAGGGAAAGGAGGTAGTTGGGGTGAAAAGAAAAATTCCACCAAATAAACCAGGGTCAGAAACTCCAGCCCAGGCAAAGACCTGGGAACCAGTTTTCAAAAATGAAGTTCAAGGACATGCACTCCAGAAGTTTGGAAAGGGTGCTGGGAGACCCTTTTTACACAAGCGTATGTGTATATATACTATGTATGTTATTGAGAATGCTCTATGTTTTATATATTATAAATGTGATGATCATTGATATATTGCCTGAATGTAACCCAAATAATCTCTACTGCGATTTTGAAGGAAACAAAGAAAAAATATTTTACCATTTATATGCAGAAATAAACTATTGGAAGAGCAAAAAGGGAGATTTTCCTACTCAACGTTAAAACACTAAAACCATACTAAAGAAACTAGCAAGGAATGGCACAAAAAAGGAAATGTAATCCTGTGGAAAATAGCACTCTAAAAATGAAACCAGTTTATATACATTTAGTATATTATTACAATAGACATCCAAACCTGAAAAACATAATTATTTACTGAATTGTCAGTGTACACCTGGTTAGTGTTGTTTAGGGTTTATCTTCATTATTTATAGCTTACAAACATAAACTCATTATGGATTAAAGATTAGATCAAAGAGATATAAAAACGAACATGCGCAAAAATAAAGTGAAATACTTTTTCATAGATAATAGCACCATTAAAATAAAAGTTATAATAGTAGCATAACAACTGTACTGCATATCTGTGTTTCCGTTGCGAGGCGTATATCTCATTTAAATGGTCCACTAACATGCTGGTTATAACTTTACAGGTTAAAACTGGAGGTCACTCTGTAGACCCAAATCCTGAAGGTCATGTCTAACCCCACAAGTCCAGGCTCATTTTCTTTCATTTCCTAAATGAGCTGCTTGCTATTTTTATGTAGTGTGCCTGAAAATACATAGCACTTTATGTTAACTGCATAGTTGATCAAACAAGAGCCAACTGATTATTCTAAAGAAAGTAATTTTGTACCACACTAGAAAAAAGAAATGCCTCATTGATCAGGATTAAAAGAATGAGTAGAAGACCTCAAAAACCAAAATTTAGAGATATATTGATTGTCATGACCTCTTTCTGTCATTCTTCTGTGATGTCTAATTCTCGAAGAACTTGAAATCAAGCTGACATAGCTAACATTGGGGGTAAAATTTGAATTTTAAGCCGGAGAACCCAAGAGTTATATATAATCACTTTTCTAGTGTGCATTTTGGGATCTGTTATTTTAGAGAATCATGAATGCCTCAGATCAGGATTTGAATTATAATATTCCTTTTCACCCACCTTGGTACGTAGATCTAAAAGGTTTAAAAAACCTAGAATGTATGTGCATTTTACATTGTAGAAGACTGTTTTCAGCTCTCCAGCAGCACCACGAAGGGCAAAATGAACAGTGACTATGTCTAAAATTTTCCTTCCTACAATTTAGTTGATCTTCCATGTCTCCTTTATTCTTCAGTTTTTCTTGGTTTGGGAAAGCGGTAAATTTATTCTATTTTAATTTACATGCATACGTGAGTGAATGAACAGTTACCTGTGTACATGTGAATGATTGTACAATAACATCGCGTCCCATTTTCCCAACGAGAGGTCGCATGGGGCTCGGTAGAAATGTGGCAGTGCCCACACTGGTGTGCGTGAGATGTCTTTTCCACTTCCTTTAAGCAAGAAGCAATTCTCCAGACTGACGTGGGCTTCAAATAGTCCCCATCCTCCCAACACACAGGCAATACTGGCCCCTTAAAGTAAGATAAGTTGCTTGTAGATCAAGAGAATAGCATTAGAGAACTCAAGAGCCAGCATCCTGGATTGTCCCCTTGAAACCTTGGAGCCCGTTGGAGAGAGTAAAGGTGTTTTGGTCAAATTTATAGATGGACACTTAGAGACACGACTTGAAGCAAGTACATGAGTAAGGAGAGACCGACTAATAAGAGCCAGGGGGCAAAAGCAGTCCTCCCACACATACCAAAGTAGTGTGACCAGAACCAGGGTACTAGTGGGCCCTTCCAGAATGGTCTTTGGCCACACTGCTTGAGGGCAATTCTTTATGAATAGACATGAAGGCCTCTAATAACCTGCTTTACTCTGTATAACTCATTGTAAAAAAGGAAGTATGTGCAATGATGTTAATATAAAACCGTTGAGATTTAATGTGCAGTGAATATCCAATGAATGTTTTTTATTTGAAAATCCACAAATGCTGGACAGAAATGAAAAAAAAAATATGTCAGAACTATAAGGTAGCATCATATTTATAATCCAAAGTCTCTTCAAAAAGTCTTTGCTATTTATCTGAAATTCGCAAGACTGTCAGTAGATATTGGCCTACATTTAGATAGGCAATCTCAGTGGTTTTCAAATGGTGAGCTCCAGGAAATTGTACCGCATGCACTACCAGACTCTTTAGTCAGGGACACGGACCTCTTTCCCCTTAGACTGTCAAATACAAATTGACAACAGCCAACATAACACTAGCCATCCAGCGTGAATCATGAATCAAAATTATACCTATCTTTTTGTCAGAATGGCAAAAAATAGAATACATTTTTTGGTGAGCCACAGAACTGTAGCAATTAGTTTATGTGTGCCATGAGATGAATAAGGTTGGAAATCACTGGGCTCTATCATTTTTAAATGTAATTAAAGAATGTAAAATTACAGTCAATCATGTAACCCTGAAGAATATAAAATTCTAATCTGTGATGTAGACATTGATAGCTGTATTAGAATTCAGCAAGACTCTTGATGTGTAGTCAAAGGTTTATCATTTACATGCAATTTGGGTGAACTGATTTGTAAATGGGGTCGTCCCGTATGTGACTACATAATAAAAAAGCATTGTAAGCAAAAATAATGGAACACATTGGAAGAAGTAATGGCATTGACAGAATGAAAGCTCTCCCACGTCACCATCACGGAAAAAAAAAAGTAGATATTTCTAAAACAGGAAAAAAAGGACACTTTTATTGTTGCTTGTCTCCTTTTCAATAAGCTGTCTCTGGTTTTATAATATGAACACTTTTGTCTCTGCGGTGGGGGACATCCAATGCCACCAATATTTGTGTGTGTGCATCCTGGTAGATGATATTTTTAAGACTAGATACATCTCTAAACTCCAGGTCTACCAAGTTCTTCCACAACACTGACCGAAATGGCAAGTTTTGAGGGCAGATACCTTTCGGTCTAGAGCCATTGTGTATCGGATGGGATGAGGGTGAGAATTCACAAGGCCCATCCATTTCCATTTGCTAAAACATTCTACATCTGAGAAGAGGTAGCGTTTTTCTACCACGTTTCTGCCAAATCATAAATTCACCTACAGTAAATGACATTAAGGGAACGGCTTTGTTCTGTAAATGGGTAGGATACCATATGGCGTTGATGTTAGTGTAAAGTTAATCACAGGCTCCATGATAGGCTGTCATATAATTCCATAATAAATTGCATACACGAATGCTGTTATTATCTGCCCAGCATGCATATATTGTTATCAGTAACCTTTCGGGAAAAATGAATAGAAAATTCAGATTATAACGTAGATAGGAGGACGCTGTGTTAGGAATTCATAAATAATGGGTAGGGAGTCGGTGTAATTTTTGAGTCCTTTCAGAAGAGATGACAGTCTCTCTTCTCCCTTTGCCTTCTGACAGGGTGGCTACAGTGTAATTGGCCTGGTATGGAGAGGGCCTCATGAACCAATTCCGGGGCACTGTTATTTAGATCTCCCTGAAAGAGGGTAAGATGCCTCTCTTCAAGGCACCGACACAATCTATTTATCCCATTTAACCAGGTCTTTTTACCTTGAGTTCTCCCCAAATTACGCCCAAAGACTTTCAATGAACTCAGCTGCTCACTACAAGATTCTGGCAATGCAATCCTCTTGTAACCAAAATATTTGATGGTCCAGAGTGTTTTATTCTGAAACCATTCAGAAAATCAGATTAAGAACATCCTCTTAAGCTTTTCTTGGGAGAATTGGGGCAATTAATAAAGGAGTAGCATGTTGGTGGGAAAGACTATTAGAGAATTAACAAAAACTGATCTCATGCGTTTTTCTTAAACATGGGGGACATAATATTTTCTGATTTATTTTTCTGCTGGTTCCAAGTGCAGGCAACACATAATCTATGTAATTCATACACCAATGGAGAGGTTTCTCATACTGATTACTTTCACTCTAATAGTGCTCTACAGACAAATAAAGAAATTAACTGATGTTACCCCCTGGTCAGATGATCTTTCTTTGGAGGTCTGACATTCAATCTGAGTATTCATGAATGTTTTAATGAGAGATTTATCACATGCCCATCATTAGACACTGAATGGTAAGATTCAACCAATCATGTAGGGTTGATGAGAAGCTTCCATTTCTAATTTGTGTGGCAAGAAGAAGCAAATAAAATGAGTTTAATAGTTGGGATTTATTTATTTATTATTTATTTATTTGTGTATTTATTTATTTAAATCTTACATGGCACATAACTGCAGCAAGGGAAAAGAGAATTTCTTACAGCCAAACTCGGTGACAGCAATCAGCTTTTCCTTCCTCAGTCCAATTAAATCAATGGTGCTTCAGTTTAACAGGAATGAGGCACATTAATGATTAATAGAGGATTAGTTGTTCATTTCTAATATGCAAGCAACTCCAAATTGATAAATGGTTGTGAGGTTACCAACGCTTATTTGGGAATCTACGGTTTGGCACTTCAATGAGTCATGCATTTTTCATAATAAATGATTTAACAAAGCGTGGTCTTAGATCCGTTTCTAGAAGCTGACTTAACCTCACTTCACATGGGCTCTCTGAGGGCAAAGGGTCTATCCAGGGTATGAGCTCAGTGCCTCAAACACAGCTAGCACCCATCATTAAATATTAGACAAGTCAAAGAAGGGAAGAAGACCCGAATGTTAGACTGTCAAGAGTGTTAAAATCTAGCCATGTTTTAAGCTCTGTGTCTATATGAAAACTCAATCCATGTTTCAATGCTGGTTCTAAGAAACACACCAGCACCATTTCCAGCCCTCTGAGCACGGGGGTGGGGGGCACTTGGTCCCACACTGAGCAATAAAACAGCCCTGAATGTGTAATGCAATGAAGAAAATTGTATTTGTCAGGCTTCTTTCTGAAGGGGGCTGATGGAACTATTTAAAGGAATTCTTGGGTAACTATTTAGAGGATCAGTTTGAAAGGGTATCCAATTACCCTCCCAAGAGCACTAACATCCCTCCAACTTCGGCCTGGAAGGATGGCTGGGAGAAGGAGTTACTCTTCCAGGACCAGATGTGTGGAGCAGACTTAGGTATCGCTTGTTCCCATTTAGGAAACTGCCTTAGAATGTATGAGCAGTATTTTATAATACTGTTTCCTTCAAAGACCTTGAAAAATAGGTAGATGTGCTTTTCTTGCTATTAGAATATTGGTTCTATGGAAAAGCTATAGAAATAGAAAACGGATCAGTGGTTTTCAGATCCTGGGGGTGGGGGAGGGGTTGACTAGGAAGATGCTCAGAGGGACTAGGGGAGTACTGGGACTCTTCTACACCTTGAACGCGTTGGTGATCCCCCAACGTTTGCATTTGTCAAAACTCATAGAACTGTGTGCTAGAGAGGGTGATTTTTGTGGTATGTAAATTCTACTTTAAAATGAATTTTAGAAAACATTTTATACTATGATTTTAATGATTCAGATGTATAGAACTATAATTCAAGGGTGTTACTGAAAAGAAGCCTGAGTTTCTCCTCATCTAAAATATTGCTGCCATGGGCTCGGATATTCCATATCTTTTCCAGTTCTTGCCTCTTATGATTCTATGTTTAAATAACTAAAGAAATCTGAAATTGCCTGGTACCTTTGTAGTCACCGTGGTCATTGTTCCACAATCTGTGTACCGATCATAATCATTACCTTCTCATAATTGTGTAGTATGCAACTAGGGTCAGCCACTAAACATCATTTCATTTCCCTTCAGCTTCACTGATTATTTGCAGAGCGTTTGTTTCTAGGTCAGACCGTCTCAGCGCTCACAGCGAACTCCAGTCGAGCTAAAGCAGATTCCTTTCAAAAGCCCTGACATGGAGGGTCTGTGCTGGCATTTCGTTTGTTTGTAGAGAAAATGTTAGGGCTCTCCTTGCCAAGTCTCAGCCGTGGTTTCAAAATCCTCTCATAACCTTGCCTCTCGACGGTAGCCCAACCTGAAAGCTGAAATTGACCTTACAGGTATCGCCAGAGGTATGCCTAGAGATCAGCCCCCTCTCATCATGTTATCGGGCACACATATAAATCGCATGTCTCTCAACTTTAAAATATAACATGGCATTCACAATTTGGGCAGTAGTGACAGCAACCCTTAATTAAATATAAACCGGAGAAAAGTTGTGGTTTATTCCTGAAAACCAAATATTGAAATTTTGCCAAGTGGATCGTTTTAAATGACCAAAGGACAGCTTCATAAACTGTAGCAGTGGCATCGTGAGTCCTCTGACCAGAAGATTCCCTGGCACATTAATCGGGATAAAAACATGCTTTTTATTTTATATTGTCCAGTGTGTATTGCACATGAAAACTGCTTGAAAGGTCTCATGTTAAACGAAGGGAGTTTTCAGTTTGTGCTTCACACACGGATCGGTAAGATATCTCTTAAAATATTCTTTGTAGCCATGATTTGTACCTCATTAAGTTGCATGCTTGGCTTTTAACTTTCTTGGTATTTCTAGTTGAATTTTATTCCTTTTCATTTTTCATTGGAAGCTCTGCGGCCACGGCCTCCTTTACCCCAATGGCTAAGCGCGTTATGCCACCCACCTGCCTGCTATAGTTCTAACGTACTCACTGCCCTCACTCAGGGTGGTTTGAACTCTATAATCCCTGCTAGAAAATGCCCTTTGATGGGATCTTTCTAATTTTTGTTTGCTCAGAGCCAGGGCTATTTCTGGAGTTGAACAGCCGCTGGGATGCAATGTTCATCTGTACATACCTGCAACCTATGGAGAGAAAAAAATGATTCCTCTATCCCACATACACGTAGTTAATACTGGTTTGGAAAGGCAATTGAATTTGAGACTGTAAAATACTAAGACAGCTGAAAATATTTATACATCAGTTTAATTATTTAAGGCAATGCTAGCCATGTTTATTCTATTTCTGTCCTTGGAAAGACAAAAACCAACGTTAGTAGTTAAATTATTTGAGTTGTAGAACTTTGCATTTTTCTGTAGAATCATCCATAGCTACCTATAGTCCATAATTATTCTTCTAACCCATCTAATTACATAGGGAGCCTGTCATGGCCTTATATTTAATTATATACACGTCTGTGGAAGCCCTGGCTGGTTTAGCTCAGTGGATTGAGCGTCGGCCTGCGAGCTAAGTGTCGCTGGTTCGATCTTCCAGTCAGGGCACATCAGAGAAGGAAAACCCGGACTCCAAAAAACCTCCGCTGCCTTGCGGCATACCTCTTCAGGGGAAAGGCTAAGGGAGTAAACCCCGACAGAAAATCCGGAGCCGGAGTCCCTAAGGCGGTTTGACGTTGTAGTCAACACCGGCAACTCCTGCGGCGCACCTGAACCCAAGCTGTATCGACTCCGTCTTTCCCTTGGACCCTTCAGCTGCGAAGAGAGGGGGGGGTCTGCTGCATGGGCAACAGCAGACCCTCCATATCACCCTGCCCAGGCTCTGTAGCTTCAGCTTCACTGGAGAGGACACTCCAGCGTCATCGCAAGATGTCAATTCAACACGGGAGGAGACAGATACCGTGTCACTCCCGAGTTGGACTGCACAGCCATTCTCGGCGGTGCAGATAGACTCTTAAGAAGCTACACCATCATCTCTCGAGACGGACGGCTGCCGACGACACGTCTGTGGAAGTAACTTATGCTGTGTAGACAGGTGGTACATCAGTCCATTCTAGTGGTAAATTCAACCTGTGTGTTGCTTGCATCGAATGCCTTTATAGTCTCGTCTACAAGCTCATATCAAGGTTAAAAGAAACTGATTGAACTAAAGGGGAGCTCATGACCACTCCTGATGGACATCACATCCGAAAAGATGAACTGATAATGACTTAAATCCTTACGCCTTCCAGGGAATTGTGGTCTCCCTGCTGTGTTGAGTTCCTTGAGGAACTTATTTCTCTGCTCCTGAGTCATTTTCTGTTGTCTGTACTTTGCAGTGTTGATCCATTTGTGGACCTTATTTCTCTCCAGCCTGGGGGGGTTCTTTACTCTCTTCCTTACTTTTTTCTAAACTTCAAATATTAGTTCCTCTCTTAGGTGAAACTCTCTCTCTGCTTCTGTCTCCAACTTGCAGATACAGCCCCATCCCAGAGCTTGGTAGTAGTGATACACCATCACTTACTCTTCCTCGACAACTCTAGGGTTAGAAATAGAGAAATAAGCATGTTTTTCTGTCTCAAAGAAACTAGTGAAAAGTCCAAGCCTCACCTCCACTACTTAGAAAGGATGAAATGCATTACCTGAAAAAGCAGAACATGGTAGCAAGCCTGGTAAACCACTACCGTTCAATGAACACTGACTCTGTGTCCCACCCTGTACCTCCTACCAGCTTGCCTTGAACCCCATCTTATCCCGTGTAATCCCTGCAAGAATCATCTCAGGCAGATTCTGATATTTTCCCTGATTTATGGGAAAGGCAACGAAACTGTAGGAAGTAAAAGAAAATAGCCTTGAGAGTAAACGGACTTCCTGTCACCCCTCGCTGTCCTTTCTCGTGACCCACCAGCTAGGACTTGGTTGATATGATCACGTCCACACTACCTTTGTGATCTAACCTTCCACGATCCCTACCCAGGGGGACAGTACTTAGTGACAGCTGAGCTCTTCCCGTGTGCCAGGGACAGAGGTTGATAGTCACTGGGCATCACCTCAGGAGGTACTCAGCAGAGCCAATGATGCTGTTATCCGAGTCTCAGCAGGAGGGGACACTGGAGCTGATAAAGTTTAGGTCTGTCCTCATATCTCCACCACAGCTAGGAAACGGCAGTCAGGAGAGGAAGGAGGGCAGTCTGACCCCCGGGTTGGTCCTAGCTGCTACTGGGGGTTAGGCAGCAGCACCCTCGTCTTCGGAGCATAGGAAGCGATGCTCTTTAGAGCGAGCAGTTTGTAGCAGGAGTTCGGAGGGTAAGAAAGTCTTCCCTGGGCTGCACAGGCGACGCGGCTGCCTGTACTTCTGTCCTGCCTGTTTTGATCTGAGAGGCTGGCTTCTGGAAACAGACAGAAAGCGAGGCCACTGTAAGCGTCTCTGCTTTTTTTCAATGACATTTCTTAGCACAACATTTTTACTTCCAAAGCATAAACCGCTTGTTATATTTATGGATTTGTTTTGCTGTTTCCTTCCTTGAAATAGTCCTGTCGGGTTTTCACAGGGAAATTACATCAAACACTCGTGCAAGTCCCAAAGGAAAGGCATGCTTTTTCTCTCGTGTTCTGAAATGTCAGGAAATCATTGAGACAGAGAGGGTCTTTGGAGGCTCATTATAATTTTCCCTGTTGTTAGATAATGTGTATATTGTAGATCAATTGTCTAAAGATCACCTTCGGGTCAGAGGTCACCTTTGGTGAATTAGTCTGATACCTTATTAAAGACGTGTTCATTCTGCCCTTATTTTTTATATAGAGTCGAGTCCACGCTCTAAGTGGAGTGGCAGCGTGGGCATGAGGGGAAGGACTTAGCAGATTAGTCACATGAGGACTCCCCTGTTTGTTCCAGCCCTTCTGTTTGATGTTAAGGATTTGGGCATAACCGCTTTTCAGCTGAGGTTATCCTGAGTGTCCACGACAGTCGCTTCCTGCCAAGACGCCAGGACCCTGTGCTTCATTGGTAGGTTTCTCTTCTTTTGCATGAGGCCACTTCACTGGGAGAGCTTCGCACTGCAGTGCTTGAAGGATAAAGTGATGTTGGTTTTCTGTGAAGCCGAATAATGGGTGGGCTTAGAGAAAGAAAAAGGGAAATAAATTTCACTGTGAGAAGTAATGTGGAGAGAATAATAAGCCAGCATGTGCAGGAGAACACTTGGTGAACGGCCTTTCTAGTAATGCTTGTGTTATAGGGGGAAAGCCTACAACGTGGCCACGTGAGAGCCTGACTGGGGATAGTGGGAAGCAAGCTGTCCCGTTGCGTGGCATGTGACAGGAAAGTAAACCAGCCTGTCCCGGAACAGGGTCTGATATCTGCTCAGTGGCACAATCATCATTAATGGGAAAAGAACAGTTTAATTATTATGCAAGTCCTATTCTATGGGGAGCAGGAAGACACTGATTTCCTTTCGGCTCTTGCTTCTCTTGGATTTCCCGGCTTCTCCCTCACTCTGCATTTCTACCCTTACATTTCTCCTTCTCAGTCCCCCGCGCTTTCTGATCTTCAATTCGTGGCGTGGTGGGTAATGAAAGGCAGGTGCTGGTGTGACAGCAGCCCATTACTTATCACACTCTAATAGATTGTATTCTCTTTGATCTCTGATCAAGAGTTTATGCAGGTGTTTGGGAGGAGACAACAAAAAAATAATGTTTTTCTAATGGCTTTGGCATTGCAAAAAGAAACACCATGTCACAAAGACACTGCAGATACTGAACGGAAAAAATATATATGACAAAAGCTGAGTAATGTTGAATGTAAACTGTAATCGAAAAAGAAATTGAAAAAAATATATATACATCTGACTGAGAGTGAGCATATTAAATCTAGATTTGTTGTTTTGTTTTTATTATTTGTCAACTTGGCACAGCAATGAGGAAGACTAAATTATTTTAAATATCCACAAGAGATTTTAATTTTTAAAAGTCTCCTCCAGTTTGTAAATGAGGACGTTCCAGAAAAGAGATCATGGAACAAAATAAGGATGATGGTGGATATGAAATATGGATAATTGAGAACTTTTAGGTTGGTGCAACTATACGCTCTGTTTTTTAAAGGAAGAAAGGAAAGCAAATTCTAACTTCTTTCCGAAGTATAAATCAAAACATTCAATTAGTAGAATAGGCAAATCCTTTTGAAAACAGCACTTGCTGTACTTATCGATTGTGTGTTCTGTGACATAAGCTCTCAAGAGCCAGGAACGTTGTCTGTCTTACAGCTCCTTCTCCACACTTGCCCTGGTGCACATTTAAGTGAATGAATGCATGAACACATGAACGGATGAATGCACGAATGAATGGATAAATAAACATGTGTATCGCAGGGAAAAATCAAGGCTGTCCCAGCGATTCACTGCTAGTGGTAAGGAGGGTGCCTATAATCTAGGGTCATTGGGGCAGAGAGGTGAGGACATCTAACATCAGAGAAGCAGTGGGAAGCATGAATATCCTAGACTCTCGTCCGTCATTTGATGCCAGGCTGAGAGGGTCTGCATACCCCATGGGCACAGCTCCGTTGTAGAAGGGTCTCCACTCCCGTGACGTTCTATGCATGTACATGGAATGGGGGCAAGGGATACAGGATGGTGAACAAAGTGAAAGCTTCTGAACTGAGGGGGGTGGAGGGAGGCTCTGATGGAGATGGGGGTGGGGTGTTTGGCAGCAGAGTGACTGCATTACCTGTGTGTTTTTAATTGAGCAGCTTGATTGAGAGAGACTTACTCAGTTACCGTGCAATGGACACATTTAAAATATGCAATTCGGTGGCTTTCGGGATGTTTAGAGCATGTGCGTCCTTAAGCTGTCAGACCCGGGGAGCCACTGGTCACTCATCTCCCCTGTGTGAGTGTATGAATGTGTGTGTGTGTGTGTGTGTGCCTATATGTATGCATGCATGTGTGAATTCACGCATGTGCCCACCTGTGTGTGTGCAGCAGGAGAGGAGGGACCGCGTGCCACCAAGCCATCCAGACCTCTCTTCAGTAGTACGGGTACTATCCTCATAAAGTGGGTGACTTCTTCCTCATAGCTCTCTGAACTATATTTTGTCTGAGATACTGCCTGACATTTCATAATAAGCTCTGGGAGGGAGTCATATGTCACCGTTTCAGGTGACAGATGAATTACAGTG
Organism: Furipterus horrens; assembly: GCF_987537825.1. Taxonomy (NCBI): domain Eukaryota; kingdom Metazoa; phylum Chordata; class Mammalia; order Chiroptera; family Furipteridae; genus Furipterus; species Furipterus horrens. The sequence continues at coordinate 97,938,311 of NW_028327179.1, forward strand.
TTACAACTTTCAGTGAAAACGTTTCCCCGTTAATTGGCATTAATGACGGATAGTCTTTTGTTCTGTACACGTGCTTTTCTGGGGTCAGCTGAGCCCCGGCCGTTCTTACAGAAGTGAAAACACCACTTTTTACAGGTCTGGCAAAAGGTGGCCTGAAGAAGTTTTTGTTTTAGAAGGTAACATAATGTAGCTTACTGACCTGTTTCAGAAGGGCGTGCAACATTTTCATTGTCTGTTTTTGTGTTTATATACCATAGCATTATGCAGTGTCTGTGTGTGTGTGCGTGTGTGTATGCTCACATGTTTTTCTATATATATTTATATTAGCACAAATTATTCAGTTTAATTATCTGTAACAAATTGTTCAGAGTTCAGAATTTATAATGCTTATAGACTGCTAGTGTATTTAATAATATACTAATATATGCTTTATTATAATCATATGTATTTTATGGTTTATAATATCCATAAAATATATATTTATATATAATTTAAATACATAATATGGATATGATTTATATGAAATATATATCAAATATATAAATCATATATAAGTTTATACCATATGTCATAGATTATTTATAAAATATATAATAGTAATATAAGTCTAAATAGTGGTATGTATGTAATTTATATGTATAAAATTATAATCGAGGACACACATTCCTTCCTAAATATTTTTCTGAGAGTTGTCCTATTTGTGGGCCAAGTCTTTACATTTTCTGGCATAAATAATCCGTGGTTTCCCTTCAAAGCCACTTCTGTTGTGCACATTGGGCAGACGTGTGTGCGACCAGTGTCTTCTGTCATGGTGGGCTCATGACTCACCGATTCATGGATACATGCCACCTTCCCTGACAGTGGCGTGAGTGGGGAGCTCGGCTCAGCGACACCCGCGGCCGTGAACCAGAGAGAAGGAGTCAGGACTGGGTCTGCTGGTGACACAGGGCCCGTCACTGGGAAGGCACGAGGGTAAATGTCAGAACCAAAGCCGGTTCGCCACAGGGCAAGTCCTAGCGGGCCCTGGAGGGAAGGACATGCCATTGCTCTGTAGCCCGAGAGGCTGAGGCAGGGCACCGTTTCAATGGCCAGGGGAACACAGGGCCTCCCTGACTTCTGCCATGTCCTGTCCGAAGTCTGGCCCAGGGCAGAGTCTGTGCCGTCAGTGACAGAAGTATGACAGGAGGCAGGTAAACCCGGCAGCTGTCCTCAGCGCCAGCGCAGGCGAAATGGGGCCGCGTCTCCGCCCCCAGCCCAGTGTCCTTCCCGTCTTACGCGCCCCTTCCAGGACCTGGTCTGGATTTTTGATTCCTATCCTCACCCCTGCCCTCTAGAGAAACACCAGAAAACATGAGCATGGTGACCGACCTTTAATTTTTTTAATTAAATTTGTTGGGGTGACATTGGTTAACAAGGTCATACTCAAGTGTAAATTTCTATGATACGCAATCTGAATATGGAGTTGTATGCCCATCCCCCAAAGTCACAATGGTGACCTTCTGTTTAAAAAAACAGGGGGATCCTCTGTGTATAGTAAAACAAAACAAAACCAAAACCAAAAAAAAACAAAAACGCTGAGTATCTTTTAAGAATCTCTTTTCTGAGGGAGTTGATTAAAAGTGATCAATAATTAAAAACATAATACACAATATTGAGATGTTTTTCCGTTGTCTGTTTCTTTGTTGTTACTATGTTATTAAAAAGCAATAAAGCATACATTGCTTAATCTTGGACAAAATATAGACAAAAAGATGTAAAATTTCACCTTATGCCGGATGCACATGAAAGAGAGAAACTGGTGGAACCCGGCAAACATTTGGAGGAAGACCCCCTCTAGGCAGTGATGGGAAGAAGACAGAACTGATCTGGAGAAAGCCAGGGGTTCAAACTCCAGGTCCCCTTTATGGAAGTTACCATTTTCTCCTGGGAACATCCATCTTTTTATCTATTCTTTGCACTAGAGTTTTTGTGAAGGTTTTACTCCGCTAACTTATATTCCTTCCGAGAGAGAGTCCCAGGAAAGAAAAAAATGGCTTATATCATGAGACCCTCAATAAATACTGAATGAGTTCATGAGCAGTTAGTGGGACTTAATGCTCATTGTTACCTGCTGCCCTGTTCCACTCAGCCCTCAGCCCACTACGATGCTATCTCTGCCAAAACCAGGATCTCAGGCCGAGACGCTTCCACGGGTCACCCGGAGTGGGGGAGTCTGACATCACAGAGTGTGCGGTACATTCTTGTTATCACCGGTGGGATAAATCCTTCTCATAGAATGCTTTTATATCTCTCTACTCTGGGGCTATTATGCCGACTAGTTAGGAACTTCAGTGACTGAAACACAATGCTTCCTATCTTCTAAAGATAGATTTTGACCCTGGCTGCTGTGGCTCAGTGGATTGAGTGTCGGCCTGCGAGCCAAGTGTTGCTGGTTCGATTCCCGGTCAGGGCACATGACTAGGTTGCACGTCAGGTCCCCAGTTGGGGGCGCGAGTGAGAGGCAACCACACAGAGATATTTCTCTCCCTCTCTTTCTCCTTTGCCCTCTCTCTAAAAATAAAATAAGTAAACAAACAAATAAATTTTTAAAAAAAGATAGATTTTGAGTTCTAAGTAAGTTATTTTCAAGCTATCTCTTGAAATAAACTCTGTGCCTCTCTGTGTGTCAAGAATATAGGGGGCTGGAAAGAAGAATCTTATTTTCCATGAGGAAGAATTGAATTATTTTTAAATGTATAAATTTATAGCTGTTATCAGTATAGCTATAATCAAGATAAAAGAAGGAAAGCGTAGTAGGGGAATAGTTAAAATTAGGAACTTTTTTCTCTAGAAAGAAAAAGAAAGCTAGAAGCCAGATTTTAAATCTATGGGTGAAATTTTTATTATGCAATGAATTAAAAAACTTTTTTAAACTGAAATTTTTCTAAAATAAACTTATTTTATAATGATTTATGAGGAAACTCCTTTTGGCCTAGAAGGAAGTCTTCGATATTTTAGGAGCAACAGAAAATAAATTTACAGCACTTTTCCCCAATGTGTGATGTGTATTTATAATCTACAGAGTAAAAACAAAATGCAAAATCATGTTTTGGACCTTTAAGACCTGACTTAGCAAAAAGGTAATTTGCTTGAGGCCCTTTGATGCATTTAATTTAATTCATTGGAAACAAATTAATGTAAAATGATAAAATAATTATTAAAATGGAAGTGAAAGAAAAGGACTGAATTAGATCAACAGGAGGGGGAGTAGCTGATTAACGTACTTCACAGAATAATTCCCAATTTAATCACATTCAATCTAATTGTGACCACATAGATGAATGGGAAATATAGCTTCGCTTTGTAACAGAGAGCAGGACCAGAAAGGGGAGAAGCTGAAACCCGGGACAAATCCAAGTGTAAACTGATCATGGAAACCAAAATGGACTCCTTAAGGAGACCCTGCCTCTTTGCAATCTCAGCCGAAAACGTGTTAAATGAATGTCACATGGCTTTAGAAAACTAATCATAGTTTGTAAAGCATCCATATTCAAGTCAATAAATACATATTGAATGAACGCTATTTTCAAGACAATGAGCTGCTCATCTGTCTTCCAGCTGATTAGGTTTCGCTGATACCTAGGGCAATGGCAAAGCCAAGTTCTATTGATCAATGGCCATCCCCATTAAAATGGTAATGAACAATCTGTGCAGGAGACCTTGATATATGTTCTGATGCTGAGTGTGATGAATGTGTAGAGTTGTACAATTTACAATAATCTGACTACTTCCATGTCTTACACCTGCGGGATTAATTTCATATCACTACTTGTTGCCATGGTTTTAAACTTCTGTGAAATCAATACATGAGTTTTTCATGGTTGATTTTAAAATTTAGTAATTTAAAATAAAAACACTATTCAAAAATTAACCGGAAGGATGTGGGGATGATTTTGAATATTGTACATTTTTTATAGACGAATTTAAAACTTTTTCAAAAATGTGCATTTTTTTCAATGGGAAAAGTGCCCTTTGTTTAATTCTGCTCGTTTCTCTCCATCTTTAGTGATGTCAATGTTGTCTAAATTTCTGTTGTCTTCTGGACAATACAGGAATCTTCTAGCAGGCTTTTCATCTCCTTGTTTCTTGTTAACTTCCTATTTATTCCCCAAACCATGTGCTGGGAAATCTTGAAGAGAAACATACAAAACGAGTCATTTCAGACCCAGTAACACATTAGACAGTGAACAGGGTAAAGTATGCAGTTGATAATGTGGAACAACTCAGTGCTAATAAGCATAAGTGCATAGTTGTAGCTTTTGGCAGTGTGGCCCATTGGTTACTCTGAAGATTCCTCACGTTAGAATGGAACCAGAAAAAAAAAAAAAAAAAGCAAGAAAGAAAAAACCACCCCTGACCGAATGGCTCAATTGCTTGAAACATCATCCTGTACAGCAGAAAGATCGTGGATTGGATCCCCAGTCAGGTTATATGGGAGGCAGGTTATCAATGTTTCATATCAATGTTTCTCTCTCTCTCGTCTTTCCTCTTGCTCTAAATTAATAAACATAACCTTGGGTGAGTATTTAAAAAAAAACAATAAAAAAAACAGATCCTCTCTAAACTGCATTATCATTTTTTTAAATAGTGCATGGTCGGGGTCACAGAAATTTAGAAAGACTCAAATGTTCTAACCTCCTTTTCCAATATCCATGGCACCCGGTGGCGGTAACCAAAAGGGGGGTGTTTTCTGAAGGACGGGCACAGGAAATTCAGGGAGGAGCTGGGGATTTTGGGAAACAGACCTAAGATAGGTAGTTTTCTGACGCCTTCACTGTGGGCTACCTCCTTTCCCAGTCGTTATTTGCAACGTGGGCACATTACCGGGCGGCTGGCAGCGTGGGTTAATGTGTGCACTGCACTGAGATTTTTGAAGATTCCTGATGAGCATTCTTGGTAACTGAGATTTCAAGCTCTCTGACTTCGCTGAGACATTTTATGATCCTGACCCCTTTTAAAACCTCTTTTCTTCTGGAAATGCATATGTAGTTTGGGGAATTGCTAATGACAGGCTGATTTTGTAAGGGAAGATAAGTAGAAGGATAGGAGAGACTACTCTCGTATTAAGTCAAAACATTTACCGTAAGCCTGGACTTAAAAAAGGAGCCGTAGAAATGAGTGTTTGAACACAGGGACAATTTCAGACTCACTACATCATGACATTACACGGGAGAGTGTGGGACGCGATGGAGCTGTTTTATTCCAGTTTATTTCTAGGGGACGTTGCAATTCGGTAGAGCAAAGGAAACAGAAAACCGCTGTGTGTAAGCAGTGATGAGGATCTCAGCGTGCTAACAATGGATGGCCTGCCTCTGCTTTCTTGCCGCCCTCAGGAGAATGAGATTTCTTTCTGGAAGCAATAGGCCTTTCCCCTTTGGCTGGCAGGCTCTCTGTGTTCACAGGACAGTGTTTTGAATGGAACAAGAACCGCTTTCAGATAAACAGGAGAGCAAATGGGAAGGGATCCCATTTCTCGCCAGCTTATGTTCATTTCTTTCGCACTGAATAGTCTGTTTTCTAGTTTGGGTCCAGATAAAACTTTTCTTAGCTTCTCACTCCTGGGAGAGCAGTCCTTCTTCTGGGTCACCGGTTCCCAACTCCAGATTAGCTCGCGATTCCACAGAGTGATCTTCTTGGATTTTAGTTTGTATCTTCCCTCTTAATCACGATGGCGTAACCTGTTTCCATTGCCAATGGATACGTCGGGTATTTTGTTAGACCCCTAAAAATATAATAGTGAAGAAGACGCTATCCTCATAGAGCTCCTCACACGGGCTTTTGTGTACATCTTAAATATACAATCTGTGCCTTGTGCTTCAGCAGAAACGGAGCATTTGCACTGGCACTTGTGAACATGTGTAAACTACTATTTTATTAACTCCTAAAGTGTCTTTTGAAAAGAGAATACTGCATTTACAAACTATATTTTATTATTTATTTTTAGAGGGAGGGGAAGGGAGGGAGAAAGAGAGGGAGAGAAACATCCACATGTGGTTGATTCTCCTGTGCCCCCAACTGGGGACCTGGCCTGCAACCCCGGCCTGTGCCCTGACTGGGAATCGAACTGGTGACTCTTTGGTTCCCAGGCCAGCGCTCAACCCACTGAGCCACACCAACCATGGCAAATACTGCATTTGAAAAGTAGATCAGGTTTGTTAATAGTTGAATGCCAATGCAGTGGTCAATACCTGGGGGGCGGGGGGGAGGGTAATAATTCTTGTAGTTCAAATAATTCAGAGGGGTTTCTTTGCGCTCACTTGGGGAAATTATCTTAGGAAGCTTTGGAAATTATCTTGAATGTTTAATTATAGGGAAAAATGAGTACAGCATTTTTGAACATGAGAGATATATGATATATATGGCTGAAAGGAAGCCTCTCATTCAAAGAGAGAGAAATAGAAGTGAATTAAGAACCAAACTAAGGGACTTGCTAAGGTCACCTAACTGGTTAGTGGCAGAAGTAGAAATCAAAATCAAAGCTCTTACCACTTCATCTAGTTTTCTCCCCATTACTACCCTCACATGAATTTGTCGTTCCAGCCACTACCCGGTAAGAGAGAAGACTCTCAGAGCAGTTTCCTGCATGGTTTTAACAAGGTAGATACCTTCACACGTGCCATAGGAGCCAGGCGGTGTTTGCAAAGCTGGGGACCAAGGGACACCTGGCCTTCCACGCTCCCTGCTCGTGCATGGGGGCAGAGAACAAATGACAATAATGGGAGCGATGTCCTTGCACATAAACGTTTGGCCCCTCCCAGCAGGAGGTGTCTTGTCAGCACCGGGGATAAAATAATGGTGTAAGGATTTACTGTCAGAGAGCTGGACCACTCTCGGCAGGATGGCAGCTCAAAGCAGACAGATGGCCTGTCATTGCTTAGGTCACCTGCCCTTACGCTGATGAGTGAATGTGTGTGGTTTCCCTGGGAGGCATCGTTATATTGAATGTGTGGTTTTCCCAGCACGTGTAGCTCCCTCTTCAACTGGGTCTTTCTGTTTCCATTGAGAGATGAGTAGCCTCATACCTTGACTTACTAAAAATAAATGATAGGACTCTGTGTGAAAGCAATTTGCAGCTAGATAAAATGACTTATAAATATTAAGGATTAAATAGAATATTATTTGTATTACAATATGGGATTAGTCAAAAACAACTATTTGGAGCTGCATGATTTGTTGGTTGAAGCATTTACTGAATTGAGTTGCATATATTGATTTGGTTACTTAATTAAATATGTATGCTGAGGCTTTCTAACTTACTGTTTTCTGGAATGAAGTGGTTGTGGGCTGGCATTTTAAGAAACAATGTCTTTGGCTTACAGTAGAAATGGTTCCTTTTTGGTTCTCCTCGTATTTTTCCAAGAGTTGAATAGCAACAAGTCATTTGTCTCAAGTTCTAAAGTAAGTTTTAGACTTTCATTGTGAAGTCATACAGCTGCCAGAAATGTAGGTGAAAATCCTTGCATTCTGAATATTTTAATTGGAAAATTAATTATATAGCTCTTGTAAACATAAAGTGTCCTTTTACACAGTGCACAAATGTATCAAAAACTTATCAACATACCATGTTATTAACTTGTATGATGTATGTCACATGCTTATACATTTATGTGACTGGTTTTCACCAAGCATATTCAAGCCATAGTCCACAATACATGATGTAAATACAGTTTTTAAAATATGCAAATTTAAAAAGTGATATTTATTTCAATATCATTTTCATTGACTATGATCATGTAGCTTTAGTTTTTCTATAGATATATTGTACCAAAAATAATCTTTAATGATAATTTTTTCCATTCCAAGGTAGATTTGACTTTTGGAAGCAGATAAATACCAGTTAAAATGAGAGCTTCTATAGGTCACAAATACTTAACCATTCTGGATATTACTAATTTAAAAATAAATCAGAAATAAATAAGACTAATGTAATATAAGCATAGGCATCTGAAAATGCATTACTAGTCCATCTTCTGTTTTATCTAATAAGTCCTTTTAAAGATACTTATGAAAACAATTTCTTATAAAGTTATGGCTCGTTGTGATAGAATCTTCATAAAATCAATGTTTCATGATTTCCCCCTTGATGAAGTGTAATAAAATTTAATAGGGGGATGTTTTAATTGTACAGATTCCCTTTCCCGTCTTTTCTGAGGTGCTCTCTAGAAATGGGGGAAATTGGGGCATGTGTGTTTTTGCGTGGTTTCTGGTGAAGCTAAGTAAGGCCATGCTTTGTGTTATCTTTTACCAGATATAATTTCTCAAAAACAGATGGCAAGCAGGCAGTGTTAGAAAACTTGTGATTTACTCTCCCGGGCTAAAGACAAACCTCGGAGTAAAACCGCATCCCCTTTAAACATCCAACCAACCTCCAGTTATTCTGGTTGGTTCTGCACGTCTCCCCATTTACGGTCCTCTGGCTGAGGAGCCAAGTTCATCTGTTATTGCTGTTTTCTTTCCGTCTGCTAAGATCATTGCGCACGTACTGGTTTTGCATGCCAAGATGTTTTACCTGGCAGAGGAGCTAAGCAAATCTGCCTTCCATCTTCATTATGATTCATTTTATCTTTCAGATACTCAGCCGTTAAAATTAGAAGTCACAAAAAAAGAAAATTAAAACCGCTCAGTGCTGGAAATTGCCACTGATCCGTGTTAAATGCAGTAAGCAAAGCTGAAGCAAGTTCCTTGCACATTGCGAAATGGCCTCTTTAAGCATCCGGGGAGACTGTGTCTTCCCCAGGGTGGGGCTTTGCGGCCTGATGGGTGGGCTGGAGTGAGCAGAGAAACACAAAAGCAACTTTGTTAAGGGGGCTGGATAGATTTTTGCCAAGGTCTTACGCATCCAACCTCTTCTGTGAATCTATGATTAAAATATATTAACTTCGGCGAAATATTCTTGGAATATTCTCTTTACTGTCTGACTTCAAAAAATAGATTACAAACACCTTCATCAATGAATATTTACTGCTAGACGGATTGCCTCAGAGACTGACTCACCGACTGGTGCCCTTCTGATAATCAAGAAAGAAAATAAATGTACTGTTTTATCATATCAATCTCCTATGCAAAGACATCAATGTTTTCCCATAGGGTATAGATGAAACATTTTTAATTTATCGATGCCCTGCTATAATGTTGCCTCTATTTCCGTACCCTACCACAGCCTTGGCCAAGACAGGATCGCTTTGCTTGCGCTTGAGGTCCTCACCAGTATGCCCAAAGGGCCGCATTGCCTATGCGTGCAAGTGAGTGTGTATACATGTCTACCCACCCACCAACTGAGGTGACCTCCACAGCCCCCCCACATTATGTCCCGTTTATCCTAGCATTGAGCTTGACTTCTGACACGAAACTTTAACTCCTCCACTAAGGAGCAGGATGGCTGTCCCCTGAGCATTTTATCCTATGTAAATATACGGTATCGCTTTATATGTTTTAAAGGCTGCCTTGTATTCTATTTAAAATGCACATGATGCGTTTAACTGATCACGAGAGCCCATCATTAAAACTCCAACAAAAACTTGATGAAGGGCGAGGTGTGGATTTTTTTTCTTTTATTGCCACCTCCACTACCTGGTATGGGATGTTATAATAATGGTTATTTCATAAACATTTTTCTAGGTTGCTCTGGTATTTCTCCAAGTACTTTCTCTTTGTCCGTCTATTTCTGGACCTGATTATATTCATATTCATTCCCGCCCCCTCTACCTCCCTCCCTCCTTCCCTGCATCCACCTCCCCTTTCTTTCCCCTTGTGTGGACCAAATGTTGGCTCTCGCTTAGATTTTGACCTGTTAACTTTGGATGGAGGCCTTGTTCTCTGAATTAATAGTTATTTGCAATAACTGTTTGTTCTTCTGGGTTTTACTTTGTTTCTTAGCCCCGGTTTGCTAACTTCTAGTCTGTGCAAATGCAATATTTTTGTTCAGCCTTATTGAGATATTGAACTATAACATTGTGTAAGTTTAAGGTATACAGTGCAGTGAAATCATATTTATCATATGAATTTTCATTATATATAAATTATATGTATACTATTGCAAATTGGTTACCACGATAAGGTTAGCTGTCACATCTATCATTTCACATAGTTACAATTTTCTTGTGATAAGAAAATCCACCCTTTTAACAACTTTCATGCATACAGCGCAGGATTGCTCACGACAGCCCCACGCGTACGTCCCATCCCCAGAACTCCTTGTCTCATAACCGGAAGCTCCTACCTCCCCACCACCTTCTCCCAGTTCTCCCCCCCTCACCCCCCTAACCACCAGTCGGTTCTCTCTCTGAGAGTTTGATTGTTCTTTATTCCATACATCAGGCCACGATTTCATGGGTATGACCCCCAAATCACAAGCCACAAAAGCGAAAATAAGCAAGTGCAGCCACCGTTGGGCTGAAACACTTCTGTGCAGCCGAAGGAACCGCGAACAGAACCGGAGGGCAACCTACGGAACGGGAGGATATATTTGCAAAGCACATATTTGAGGAGGGGCTGACATGCGAAATACCTAAGGACTCATGGCAGTCAGTGGTGAGAAAACAAATAACTCAATTTAAAAATGAGTAAAGGGCCTGAATAGATGTTTTTCCAAAGAAGGCATTCAAATGGCCAGCAAGTACTTGCTGAGGCGCTCACATCTCTAACCATCAGGGAAACGGTAACCAAAACCACAGGGTGGCACGTTGTGACAAGGATGCCTTCAGACACTTCCGTGAACCATATGTTCATCCGATTAATAGTTTCATTGTTAAGAAGAGTTCATTTTTTAAAGTAATGATTTGTCCCCCAAATCCTCTGAAATGCAAAACACCTAGGGATTTCGATTTTATGAAACAGCTCCAAAGGACAAGAAATAATGTGGTCACTCCAACTTTTTTTTCCCTCTTTTTGACAAAATTAATTACTTGGAAAATCAGCAGTGCCAAAATCCTAAAAATAAATTTTAGCCTAGAAATGTAATGAAAAGCAGGTATACGTATGACACAGTACAATAAACAGAATATTGACATCAAGTTTGAATTTCAAAATTCTTGACTAGTGAAAAATGGAGATCGCTTAGTGTGGGCAGCAATGAGGTTAAGAGCAATGAAGAGACCCTCTAACTCCAAGCCTTGGCTGGGCCCCAGCATTGCCCCGGGGGCTCTTTACTGCGATTGCCCTGTTCAACATGCTATCAGCATTTTGAATGAAAGCACAGAAGAGAAGCTTATCAATTTTAGAAATGAGAAGGACAAAAGAATGAGAAACAGAAGTTATCTTAAGTGTTTTGGATTCCAAGTTGATTTATGGTTTTGGTATTTGAACAGAATTTTAATATGAGTTTTGTATGTTCCCTGATTTCTGCAAAAAGCAAGTACAATCAAAGGTTGTGATTGTGGATGGAGAGTGTTCAGATAATGACAGAAATATTGATTCTTTTCATTTTGAAGTATTTTATTATTAGACCAGATCTGGAATGGCTTGTTTATTTCTACCTGTAGCATTTTAAGATCCAATGGGATAGGAGAGAATAATAGGAGGAGGGATGAAAATGATGGAGTATTTAAAAATAATGCTTTGTGACAAAGGTAAATTGGCTGTGTGTAGTCTGAAGAAGAGGAAGCCAAGGGAAGGCGTGATCACAAATGATAAAAAAGGAAACTTTAACCTAACATTTATAAGGTGTGATCCTCCTGACTGACCTAGGGGTGAGAGATGGTGTGAACACAGAAAACTGTACCAGCATGCAGAATGTGGTAAGTGTTATCATAGCTCATGATCTGTATACAGTCAGGAGAATAGATGCCTCCAGCTATTACAGAAAGCAAGGGATGTGATATATGTAAAGCCTAATGCCTTCTTTCTTCTCTGGCCCTTCCAAACCTGACCAAATCCAGCTCAAAAGAAAGTCTTGGATATGTTAGTTTTTTGATTCCTCAGGATCCAGGACAAGTCACGTGCAAGGGGAGAGAGTGGAAAGGGAAGATATGGGGCTAGTTACCAACTGGCACAGATAAGGTTAGAAGTTGCTATGGAAACGGAGTCCCCGGCAGGATATGTAGAGTCAACCATGAAATGGTCATAGAAGCCTTCATACCCACACGTATTTGAACAGCAGCCTTGGGAAAAACAGAGAGGAGATGTTCTGTGTTGCCCCAGAGACCAGGAAATGACAGAGTTATTCCGAGATGAAATTTAGCTGTTTATGAAAAATAGCCTTTCATAACTGGAGTTCATGGCAGAATGATCTGCTCTGTCATTATGTGAGATGCCCAAGCAAAAGTTCTATGATAATTTTTTCGCAGATACTGTAGAAAGGATTCTTGTAGTAGGTGGTAGATCGAATTGGATGACATCGACCTTCAACTGTACAATTTTATGACTTCTGAACCGCTCATCAAAAAAATAAAATGAAAATGTAGGTGAATTCCTATAGAAAACATGAATAGAAGTTAACAAAAGGAATTCAGTATGTCCCACATGTTTCAATAACTTGGGGGAGGAATAAGGAAACAAAGAGGACGCAAATATTAAGCCTTTCTTATCAGCCCTTTTCAGGATTCTGAACTTTTTAAATAAATATCCATCCATGTTCCAAAGAATAAGCCCGTGGGGTTATCTGAAAGATTTGGATGGGAAAAGGCACCTCTTTCCACACAGATGTTGGCACAGCGCGGAAGGGCAGCGGCCAACTAACCAGCCACAAATGTCAGGGCAGCGTCTGTGTGTGAGAGCAGATTGTCCCATTGGTAAATCCCACTCCCTGGCAGGGTCGCAATTATGCTGTTTTGGACGAAAAAATCCTCCTCTTTCACCGGGACCCATCTCTAGTGGTACAAGGGGAGGAAGAAGGATGCATTTCCTTTATATGTAAGAGAAATCAATTTAGAAACTAATGGACAAATAGAAAAAGGAAATAGAATGGTATAGCTTCATTTATGATGGGAATGAGAAAGTACGCGACTAAAGAACGTCATCCGTGTCATGACTGGATGATACCTAAGTAGCAAGCAGCTGGCATCTAGCTCATGCATTGTAGAATTTCTGATATTGGAGCCAATAATGGGAGGTCAGGATCACCATCTGCGGCCACTGGGGGACAGAAGAGCAGAGCAAGGAGACACGTGGGCTCCAGTCCTCACTCTGCTGGTCATTAGCTAAAGGAACTTAAGTATTTTATATTATCTGTGTCTACTTCAAAGGGCTGTTATCAGAGTAAAAGCCGTACTGTATCTAATACTACCTGAATCTAGGGTAGAGGTTGTTGTCATTCTTCAGTTAGAGACCTTTCGACATTTCTTCAAATCAGATTAATCCCAGGTGTCCTGTCACTTGAGCCCTCTAATCCTCCTTAGGGTTTGGGAGCCTCACGTTCGTTGTAAAGGAGTTTTATCTTTAACAGGCAGACTTTTAAATATTTGAAAATAGGAATCGTAACTTCGCTCATTATTGCTTTAGTAAGCGAAAGATCCTCGTCCCCTCCCCTTTTCTCGTATTTGAGGGCTCCCGGCCACCTCATGACCCGCAGAAGGAGACATGTTCTGAACAGAAAGGGAGGCTGGGGAAGGAATGGGCTGTGATGGAGCGGTGGAAGCGCAGGATCAGTGAGCGTGGGAAATGGCGGCGAGGACGTAGCGGGACAGGGCCAGCTTTGGTTTTTGGACCTGGAAGAATCAGCACTTCTGCTCTGCTTCCCGACAGTCAGAGGCTCTGAGGCTGGCACTGGTCCGAGGCCCTGAGCCGTCTGCCACCTCGCTCCCTGCTGCGCACCGGGATTTCCTCACAGGTGGACGTGGGGCTGCCTGCCTGGGGGGTGCGTTTGGGTTTCCAGAAACCCTCTCCTCTGATTTTGCCTGGAAATCACACACTGAACGCCTTACCATTTTATCTGAAATATCTACAGGCAAGCCTGGGTTAAACCATAGTTTAGTTACCTTAATTATAACATATAATATGTAACTCAGGTTCATTAACTCATGCATCAGTGCATTCAAGTTCATCCTTTTCCGATGCACAGTTCTGTGAATCTTGGCAAGGATAAATAATCATGCAACCAGTGCCAAGTTCAGATTTAGAGCCACTGCACCAAAAAAGGTCCCTCACGTGGCTTTGTAATCAATACCTCCCTTGGTCCCCAGCCCCTGGTAACACCTTTGATTCTTTTTCCTCTATCTATAGTCTTTGCCCTTTTGTGGAATGTCGTGTAAATATAGCCACACACTTTCTGAGCATTGGCTTCTTGCTGCTTGCTTCTCCCACAGAGCATGCTGCCTTGGAGAGTCATAGTTGTGTAGCCTGAACCAGTAAGTTGCTCCTTTTAATGGGACCACAAACCATGTGTCCGTTCACTAGATCATAGGCATTTCAGTGCTGTCTTGGTTTTGCAGATTTTGGATAATGTTGCTATCAGCATCCATGTTCAGGCTGTCGTGGGGACATATGTCTTCATTTCTATTGGGTAGAAGCCTAGGGTGGAATAGTAAGTTTATTCTTTCGTACGTTTAACTTAGAAGAGGCTGCCAAGCCCTGGTTATGCCATTTTGCATTTCCGCCAAAAAAAAAAAAAAAAAAAAAAAATCTGAGAGTTTTGCTTGCTTTGCATCCTCATCAGTACTTGGGTTTTCTACATAGAGAGGGTGGGGGAAAAGTCGGTTTACAGCTGTGAGTATGCAGACATAGAGTTTGTTCTTCTATTATTGCTTATTGATTATTGTACTAGTTTCCATGTGAACACCTGTGAACCTACTTTTGCCCCACCGTGTATACACGCTTTTCCATGGGTTTCTTATTGTGGTTTTAATTTGCAACTTCCTCACATTGAATGACATTAAAACTCTTTCCGTTCGTGTGCTCATTTGCCATCTTTGTCTCTTCTTGGCAAAGCGTCTGCTCAAGCTTTATGTTCTGTTTAATTGGGTGGTTTGTCTCTTATTATCGAGTTGTAGAAATGTATATTTATACAGCAGGTACTAGTCCTTAATCAAATATGTGTGGGGTGGTTTTCTTTTCTTCTTTCTTTTTCTTTTTTCCAATTACAGCGTATACTCAATACTAGTCTGCCTTAGGGCCAGGTGTGCAGCATCGTGGTTAGAAAACCATGCGCTTTATAGAGTGGCCCCCTGCTGCTTCAGACCCCCCCCCCCCTCCTGGCCGCACACCTTGTTACCTGGCTTCAGCCATGCGTTCTGTAAATGCTTTTCTCTGTCTCTTTAAATATCTTTGCATTTTCATGTAAAGAGCAGTGGATTTCCTTTTTATCTATCAGTTTGGGTGGTTCCTGCTTCTATCGTCCTATATAAGAAATCTTTGCGTAAACCTATGTTGCAAAGATTCCCTCCTATATTTTCTCTGAGAAGTTTGATGGTTCTGTATTTCACATTTAGGTCTATGATAGATTTTAAGTTGGTTAAAGTCTTTAAAAAAATTTTTTTGGCCTGTGGCTATCTAATTGTTATAGAACATTTTGTGGAAAATATTATCTTTTTACTTTTGATTAGCCTCGCTGCTTTTGTGGAAACTAAGTTGACCATATATTTGTGAGTCTGTATCCAGACTCTATTCCATTTTGTTGGTGTCACTATTTATACATGTTTACCAAATCCACATGGACTTGATTGCTTAGATTTATATTAAGTATGGAAACCAGAAGGGATAAAGCTTCCTTCTTCGTCTCTCTTTCTCAACATCATTTTCTCCATTCTTGGCCCTTCACTTTTCCGTATAAAGTTTAGAACCAGTCTGCAAAATTCTACCCGCAACTACGCCTTAATTATTTTTGAGATTGCTTGGATCTCAGTTCAGTTTAGAGAAAGATTTATGTTCTCATGTTATTGAGCCCTCTGAGCCACGAGCATGTCACGTAGTGCCATTTGTTTGGGCCTTTTAAAATTTATCCTTTTAATGTTTGGTATTTTTTAAACATACATCTGTTCATACATTGTGCTAGCTCTGTTTAATTTTTGTTATTTAAAAATGATACTTTTTTTTTCTTAATTTCAATTACTAACTGTTCATTTAGTGTAAAAGGAATATAGAGATTTTTCAATCTTGTATCCAGGGACCCTGCTAAACTTACTTGTTATAGTACCTTTTGAGAAAATCATTTGGGATTGTCTACTTAGATTGCCATGAATACTGCAAATAAAGACAGTTTTATTTTTCTCCTTTCCAGTTTGTACTCTTCATTCATTCATTCATTCATGTTTTGCTTGCTTTTTTGGTTTGTTTGTTTGTTTGCTTTTGCACTGATTGAGACCATAAGTGAGAGCGGTGAGGGGAAACCTCTTCTGCCTTGTTTTGAACCTTAGAAGAAAAGCATCCAGCCTTTTTCTATGAAGTATAATGTTAACTGTAGGCTTTTTATATGGGCAGTTTGTCAGTTTGAGGAATTTCCCATCTGTTACGAGCCTGTCAGGAGTTTCTATTATGGGTTAATGTTGAATTGTACCAAATCATTTTCTACATGTATTTATATGATCATATACTTTTTCTTCTTAGTTTGTTGATACACTGAGTCATAGTGATAAACTTTTTAATGTTAAATCAACTCTGTATTCCTGGAATATAGCCCACTTGGTGTAATATACTATTTTTTATATATGACTTGTTAATATGTATAAGGATTTCGTGCCATATTCCTGAAGGATATTGGTCTGTAGTTTTCTTTGATATGATTTCTTGGCAAGTTTTGCTACATGGTAATATTGGCCTCATACAATGAGTTGGAAAGGTTTTCTCTTTTCTGTGTTTAAGAAGATGTGTATAAGAGCGATGTTCTTTTTTCAGTCTTTAGAAGAATTCACCAGGGAAGTCATTTGGGCCTAAAATTCACTTTTTCAAAATTATTTTTAACTGCGAATTTAGTTACTTTACTAGATACAGGGCTAGTCAGGCTAACAATTTCTTCTTGCATTAATGTTAATATTTTATATCCTTGCATCTGTGTTAATTTCAACTCTAGTTGTTGAATGTATCATATAAATTTGTTAATATTTTTTACTAACCTTTAAATAGCCATAGGATCTTTATAATATTCCCCCTTTCATTCCTTTTTGATAACTGGTTCTCCACCCCTCCCCCCATTTGTCTCATTAGAGGGTTTATCATTGTAATTGATAATTAGGAGGAACCAGCTTTTGGCTTCACTTACTTCCACAATTTTTAAATCTGTTTAAATTTTATTGATTTCAAATTATGATTTCTCTGTGACTGCGTCTTTGGCCCATGGTTTACTTACATTTTCTATGGATTTTTTTAAATTTTCAAACATTTTGGACATTTTTAGATATCTTTTTGTTATTGGCTTGTGATGTAATGTGTTATTGTTGGAGGGTTTACATTGTATTATTTTAATTAATTTAAATTTGTTAAAATGTGTCTTAAGGCTTTGAATATGCTCTATCTTAGTGAATATCCCATGTATACTTCAAAGTTTATTTTTTGGGTTGCTGGGTATTTTATAGATATCTAGTCAATTGATAGGATGATACTTTCTTAAGAAGATGGTTTGAAAATAAGGAAAAGGTAAGCAGCATAAGAGTTAAGAAGCCTAGAGTAAAAAAAAAAAAGAAAAAATTGTTCAGGAGCAATAAGAAAACCTTTGTTCTCTATTTGTCCCCTTCAGTTCTAACTGAGAACAATCCTGGCTGTAGCTCTCTGCCTTTCAGGACTTTGAATATTTCTTGCCAACCCTTTCTAGCCTGCAGAGTTTCTTTTGAGAAATCAGCTGACACCCTTATGGGAACTCCTCTGTATCTTCCCAGACAAGAAAAAACTAAAGGAGTTCATCATCACAAACCATTACTATATGAAATATTAAAGGAACTTATTTAAGAAAAAGAAGATCAAAACCAAGACTATTCTACCCAGCAAAGCTATCATTTAGAATGGAAGGGCAAAGTGCTTCCCAGACAAGGTAAAGCTAAAGGAGTTCATCATCACCAAGCCGTTATTATATGAAATGTTAAAGGGACTTATTTAAGAAAAACAAGATCAAAACTATGAAGATTAAAATGACAACAAACTCACAACTATCAACAACTGAATCTAAAAAATAGAAACAAAATCCAACTAAACAAACCAGAATAGGAACAGAATCAAAGGCATGGGGATCATTTGGAGGGTTATCAACTGGGAGCAGGAAGGGGGAGAAATGGGGAGATGGTGTAGGGATTAAGAAGCATAATCGGTTGGTACAAAATAGACAGGGGGAAGTTAAGAATAATACAGGAAAGGGTGAAGCCAAAGAATTTATATGCGTGACCCATGGACATGAACTAAGGGGGGTGTGACATGAAGGAAGGGGGGTACTGGGTGGAGAGGAGCAAAGGGAAAAACATTGGGACTACTCTAACAACATAATCAATAAAATATACTTAAAAATTTTTTAAAAGACTATGAATAATAAAATGGCAATAAACACAAACCTATCAACAAAACAACTAAGCAGACAAGAACAGAGACAGAATCGTTATGATGGTTGTCCAATGGGAGAGGGGTTGGGGGATGGGTGAAGAGGTGAGGGGATTAAGAAGTACAAATAGGTGGTTACAGAATAGCCATGGGGATGTGAAGTACACCCAAGGAACTTATAAGCATGACCCATGGACATGAACAATGGTGGAGGGCTTGCCTGAGGAAGTAGGGGGTGCTCAGTGGAGGGGAGCAAAGAGGGGAAATTGGAACAACTGTAAAAGCACAATCAATAAAATATTTTAAAAAAGAGAAAATCTTTGTTCTAACCACATTGGTAGCACAGGGTCTTTGATCTCAAAGTTCTAGCAGTGAGCTATTGAGGCCAAGTTGAAGCAGATTGGGGAAAAGACAGTAAGCATGTATGTGCAATTACCCACGTTCTCCATTAGTATGTTTCAATCACTTCCACATAGCAGTTTGGCTGTAGTTGTTTTGACATGGACCTAAAAAATAACAACTATTAAATCTCAGACTTGTTTACTCAGCCTTTAGATCAGGGAGTAAATAAAGTTCATGGAAGGCGAGACCCTAAGAGGCACATTTATTTCCATATAATTCAGTTGTAATATCAATCATGTGTAACATGTCATATGCCAAAATTAATCTGCCTTTACTTCGGATTTCATTTGTGCTTTTAAGAGTATATTAACATCTCCTGTGGAGAATGTGCTTTAAAATATACCTAATTTTTGGTGATTTTGGTTTAGATACCCAAACCAACCCAGAGCAGCACTATAGAAAGATGTGAAGGTCAAGCTCTCTCCCCCTACCTTAGAAATGGGTATTCAGAAGACTTTTAGAAAAATCAATGCCCTGTCTTAAAAATTATTCCAGCCTTTGCCTTTAAACTCTAATACCAGACTTACCACCATTTTTTTAAGCAACTTTGCCCTTCTGTTTGAACACAAGTGCCTTCTCATATTCTTTTTCTTAGACAGCTCTCAGGGACAAAAAGGAATCAACATAACATTTTAGTAGTTTTGTTTTCAACGCTTCTGGAGAGCCATCAAATTCTGTAATCCGTAAAAGAGCGTATTTATGTCTCGTTCAAAGACAATTCAGTCGGCAACAGGTCCTTTAAAGGAATAGATATAAAGGGACTCTTTCCCTCCCTTTTGAGGCTTTAGCAGAAGCATTTGTTCAATGCAGTTTTGCCCTTAAGGGAAAAAAAAATGCAATATTTTAGGAAGAACCAGTTGCTACTGGAGCAAGCAAATTCCTTCTGCGGAGCTGGCAATCGCAGCTCTTCTGCTTTTCCGTAGGCACAATGTGCTAAGGAGATACATCTACTTATATACGCCGAGCCTGGTGTTTTTCAAGTCTGCCGTAGGAGAACTCTTGGAAAAGCCGTGATCTTTGAATATCAGCTGTGGAACTCGTAGCTTACAGAACAAACTGAAGGCTGTACTTTGATGGTCTTGCCCCCAACTCTTAACACACCAGCCTGTGTAACAGACAGTGTTTCTATCACCATGAAAGACAAAGCCAAAGATATCTTGGACTTGAAACCCAGAGGCCAAGACAGAACTCACACTTCTGAGCGTGTGAAGTCTGGCAATGGAAATATTAAAGATCTGCTGCCCTGCTCATATAGGCTTCTAGCCACGTTGCGATGAAGGAAGATACTTTCACTGCTTGATTTCCTAATACAATAGGCAAAACCAGCTCACCAAATCGGGATGTGAATACAAGCGCCTCATTTAAATCGTATCCACTTAACGGCCCGCTCTCTCACGTGGCTTATCTTATTAACAAGAAATTTCAGATGTCCGTCTTGATCCGGTCACCCCCATTTATGCGAGGAGCCCAGTACTCGCACAGCGCCAGCCAGAAGGGGGTGTCTGTCCTCAGCCCCCTTCCTGCGCTGGCCACCCCCAAGGGCTTGCCCTGCCCCCTCTGATAGACCGTTGCTAAAACGAAGCCTCACGGGCAGCCCGGAGTTTGATAGAAACCAGCCTGCTCCTTTATTATTAATTACTCAGATATTCTCCACCCTGCTCCCCAGCTGGGGCGGCTCCTAGCACTCGGCCCCCCCACTTCGCAAGCGCAGTCCGTTTTCCCGGCGCCAGCCAGTGCTTGAGTGCTTGGCTAGAGCAAGGTAACTACAGAAGTCCTCTTTGGGATTAAGTAGATTTTTGTTGTTGTTTTTTGTTTATTTTTTTCATAAACGTTCGTAATCCAAAGGAACTGATTATTGTCCCTTTGCCTTAGAGTATGGGTCTATTTGCCCTTCAGTGGAGGCGACCATTAGTGAGATTGGGATTTTTCAGGACCACTCAAGTGATGTCAAGGTGCATATACCTAGACTAGCAAAGGGATGAAAGAAGAGGAGGGCCACTCTTAGTGTCTGTCTTTGTTAGGACTCTTCCTTTAAACACATCCTTCCTCTCCCTTCCTCCTCCTTCTCTCTCTCCTTCTCTCTCTCTCTCTCTCTCTCTCTCTCTCTCTCTCTCTCTCTCTCTCTCTCCTCTCTCTCTCTCTCTCTCTCTCTCTCTCTCTCTCTCTCTCTCTCTCTCTCTCTCTCTCTCTCTCACACACACACACACACACACACACACTCAGAAGGCAACTCTGGGAAAACCAAATCACAAGTGTCATCTCTGCTAGTGCCTGGGTAAAATCTTCACCGTACTCGGGGTAAAAATTACTTAGGAAGAGAGCGATTTCTAAGCTCCGATTTTCCCATCTCTAAAGTGAGATGCTAATAATTCAGAACTCATATGATGTTTGTGATTACATGATTCACATATAGCCCTTAAAAGAGTGCTCAAACCAGAGTATACACAAATATCGCCATAATTTAGCCGTATTATTTCTCCCTCCATTTTATTCAAAGAGTTTTTACCTTTGTACAAGTACGGATTCTCATTTCCACTCGAAGGTTTCCCCATGCTGTGTGCTCTCCCCAGGGATTCCGTCTGCTTCCTGCTCAGAACTAATCCTTCAAAGCCTCTTGTCCTGCAGACCTCTTAATTGAAACAGCCCTCATTGCTCTCCTTTTTCTTTTCTTTTTTCATAAACATCAAATAGTAGACTTCTATTAGTCCCAGGAAGTATATTGGTTGGTGTGGTTTCGGTGGAATATTCTGCATAGACAGTCGGGTCATTGGTGGGCAAAAACAGGGCTCCAAGATGGAGCTGCCAGGTTTTCTAAGGCTCAAGTCTGGGAGCCACTCAGAACCCCAGCTGCATTCTCTTGGCCTGAGGCCCAATGGAGATGAGAGGTGAGGGGAGGGAGGAGGAGGCTTCTGCTCTAATGGGAAGGATGGCAGTCAAGTCACAGCGGGCATGTGGGATAGAGCCCTGGTTCTGGCCCTCTACAACGCCACTGGCTTACTGTTATACCCAAGTATCTTCCAAGTTCCATAGAGGAAAAGCCATAGTTTGAGTGCTTTTCAAGTGGATACAACGTACTACAATATTGGATGCTTTAAAAAAATGAAATCCGTTCTGGCCAGGTAGAAATCTGTTGGTTAGAGCATCGTCCTAATGTGCCAAGGTTGCAGGTTTGATCCCTGGTCAGGGCACATACAAGAATCAACCAATGGATGCATGACTAAGTGGAGCAACACATTGATGTCACCCCCCCCAAAATAAATAAATATTTTTTAAATAAATAAAAATGAAACTATTAAACAATCACTTACGGATAATGCATATTTTAACATGTGCAGTTCCAACCTCATATTAGTGCTAGAATCCTTTATTTTTGTATCTTTTTCCTATAATGAGAAGACCAATATTTTTTATTGAGCTTTATTTTATTTTATAACCTGGATGTATTAAAACAATAAATGTAATTTTTCACTTGAAACTATTTATGGTTTTGCTTACTGTTTGTTGCTCAGCAATTTTTTCCCTTATCAAAGTTCTTCCTGGTTGATTTACTTCTTAATTTTTTTTCCATTAAATAATGTAAATTTTAGGAGAGTATTTTTTCTTCTTACATTAGTTCAGAATCATAAGTTTATGTATAGTCTCTTTGATACGCAAACGACCCTCATCGGTTTGGATATTTTATAATGTTCACTTCAAAAACCTTTATTGCCTTTCATTGAATTCTTCTGGTTTGTTTTATTTCCAGTAATTTGTAAGCCATCCGTTCTGTTTTCAAAATCACTTATCTGCAAATTTTTCTCATTATAATGCTCATTTCGGGTTTAAGCATAGTTTAATCATTACATATCACACATAATGGCTAGTTTAAATTTTATAATAGAAATATTTAAATTCCTTATATAACATTTATACCAGAAATGAGATAGAAACCTACTGTTTTCTTTATTACATAAAGTATATGTTCTAATATAAAAAGCTGTGTAGTATGTATATGTTATGCACTGAAACCAAATCAGGCACTCTGGGAGATACAAAAGGTATCCGATACTGCCTCAGCTCAACATGTATCCCTCAGCGCTTACAGCTCCCTACCACACAAAGGCTGCTTGACATTTGTACATTGCTCTGAACAAAACTCCAGACTTTGTTTTAACTTTACCAGGTTTTTTCCATTCATGTCTCTTTCTGATCCAGGGTACCACCTTGATCATTTTTGTGAAATTTGATAAATGCCTCACTTTCTGGGTTTTAATCCAGCTTTGTCAGGCTTCCCACCCCTTTCAGTGATTGATAGGTTGATGGCCATGTTTGGCTCTGGTAGAGTTAGGTCCCATCACTGGCCTCTCTCTCCCAAGGGACTCCTCCTTCTCCATATCCTCTTGGGAGAAGGATATCCTACTCACACCATTTTAAATGTTTTTCTTATTTTTAACTTACGGTCAATGTACAATACTATATTAATTTCATATGTACAACATAGTGATTAGATGTTTATACGACTTACAAAGTACCGTAATTAACCCGGTAAGCCTAGTACCCATCTGACACCATATGTCCTTATTACAGTGTTCCCTGTGCTATGCATGCCACTTTAGAAACACATTTCAGGATGTACCAGTGTCCTTTCTGCCTCCAGGAAAGGGATCTAGAAAATATGGTTTTAACCCTCATGAAATTTAAATAAAACTGGAGAGCTAAGTGATATACCAATGGGGATATTAAAGAATATTGCGAGATCATGTAACACAGGATGCGTTCCTGTGACAGGGTCTATAATAACAACAATAGTAATTAAGATAGGGCTTTTCAGAGAAGACTGCCTGAGAAAGGTAACCTTGGACTAGGCTTTGAGGAAAATGTCAGCTATACATTTTTGGAGAAGTAGGAGGAAATTGTTTAACACAAACAATGAGTTATGACAACTAAAGTTGATAAAGAGATGCTGCACTTATTAGAACAGAAATTCCATTTAGGGGTTCAGTGGACAGAGGCTGATTGTATTGAAGAGAGGGTAAAGATCAAGCTGTTGGTTTGGCTTGGTGTAAACCGATCTTGGAGGACTTCCTCCACCCATTAGTGATCGTCCCTGAGTTTGAGCATGCTATTTCACCACTCAGATTTTCCCATTCTTTTTGTACAAAATGAGTACAACAAGCCTATCTATTGCATGTTTTTTAATGAGAAATAAATGTTAACACAAGAAAAGAAATGAATGAGCATCATGATAAATATTAATCATTCAGCACTTATCAACTATTATTATGACAAGGAAAGACGTGGCCTACAATTCTGGATTGGAGAGTCTTGGTGTTGTCTTCTAAGCCATTTAAAATTCTTTGTTTCCATTACAATAGCATGAATGGAATTACATGTAATCATTCCAGTCGGGCAGGAAGGTGCAGGAAGTATAGATAAACTTCCCAGCCACGAAGATGAGAAGGGAAACAAAGACTGTGGCAGAAACCTACTCCAGGATTCTGGAAATGGAGAGGAAGGATGTACCTTTGAGAGGCAAATCCAAAGAAGAATCAGCATAAATGAGAAACAGGAGGTCATGTCAGAAGAAAGATGATATTAGGTGGTGCAAGACCTGGTGGGAGTGGCCAGCAAGCACTTGAAGATTGACTGAGACATGTCAGTTAACGCAGCCTATGTGGGAATAAACTATTTACTTTATGCAGTTAGTAGCAAAAAAAAAAACAAAAAAAAACTAACAAAATGGAAGAATTCATTGAAACTAAGTTTACAGACATCTGGAAAGCAAAGCCCTAACATTTCTGAGGCAAAAATCAATCATCACAAAGACAGACCAGGTATGTTAACTGGTAAATAAGGGAAGAATACTCAGGAGAGCATTTCAAGGAAATTTTCACCGTCAAGGCTAATGGAGCAGCCAGTAAACTAACTTCTAAGATCAGTGGCCTTAGTGATGGAGTTTGCTCACTAGTAAGTGAAGATGACCTTTTTAGCAATAGAAGCAAAATGCCATAGCTGAAAGGGAAGGTCTTTCATAAATATAACCATACTAGTAGGTTATCATACAGCACCCCCTTCCCATTCATGCAACACACACCATTTCTTTTATATTATTAGAACAAGCAACTTTATATACTCTTAGCCTCTTTGTATTTTTATATTTGTATTAAGCAAGCATTTATTATAATCAGGGGGGCTTCTATAAATCAAAAAGCTGATCCCTCTTGTTATCTCTTAACTGGTGGGATGTAGCACTGAACCTTTTTTGAATAGTGACTACGGATCAGGGTTGTATAATGTCTAAATGTTTTGCTAAATAGCAGGTCTGAGCGGTAGGAGAAGCTGATGCTGGAATCCACGGGAGCCAGGCTGTAGTAACTGAGAAACGTTGTCAGTAGCATTACTAGTAGCCAGTATCCAAATATCTGGGGGGATAAAACAGACTTTTTTTTCACACACACAATCTAATTTGAAATTACACAGATTCAGGCATATTATGTTAACTTGGGAACAAGGCCATCCTCATAAATTTTATTTTAACCTATTTAATTCTTAGAGAGATGGCCCTGTACAGTTTTTTTCCTGCCAATGATTTGTCATCTCTGGTAAAATTGCATTATTATAGCTGCAAACTAGTTTTGATTTAGGAAAATGCGTTTCAGGCCACAAAGAATATGCTGTTGACTGATGTTACTTTCATGCTCTGTAGGAAGGGGCCCCAGCTTCTAACGCGGACCGATACTAACAAAACCAAGTCCAGATCAAATCACTCAGGCCTCTACTTCTAAGTGAACTCTTTACATATCCCTAATAACCCATTCTTGTGCAGTTACTTTTGTGAATACTTTGAATTTCTCTCAGGCAGGAGCCACTGATGATAGCTGTTTTTTTTTTTATTTAAGTATATTTTATTGTTTATGCTGTTATAGCAGTCCTAATTTTTTCCCCTTTTCTCCCCTCTGCCCATTACCCCCCTTCCCTCCAGCAGTCCCCGCCCCCCCCTTAGCTCAAGTCCAGGGGTAGTGCATGTAACTTCTTTGGCTTCACCCTTTCCATATTATTCTTAACTCCCCCCTTCTATTTTGCACCAACCAATTATACTTAATCCCTGCACCATTTCCCCATTTCTCCCCCTTCCCCCTCCCAGCTGCTAACCTTCCAAATAGGAGATGATAGCTGTTTAATGTACAGTGTGCCCAAAGAAAGACTGGATGAATGAATGAATGAATGAACAAATGAATGAAGTAATTATCAACTGCAACTGCTGAGCTACCGTGACTGATATCCAGAGGGGAACTTCTAAGATATTTGTAAGTGCACATTTCAGTGATTTCTGTGTAAGGGAAGAAGATAGGTTTTTTCTTCTCCCCTACATTCTCTTCTGGGTCTCTTTCACAAGAGACAGGTTAACAGGAGAAAAACATACACGTTTATTTAATATACGTTTTTTGTGATGCAGGATCCTTCACAAGGAAAGGAAGATGTGAAGAAGCAGTTACACCTGAGCGTTTTTATGCCATGTTTGATGAAGCGTGGAAAGTTCTGGAAAATTATGATAAGACACAGGGTTTGAGCTAAATGGAGTAACTGGGGGAAACTTAGCAAGGCCTCGGGGCAGCCCTTTGTCTTTGGAGGAAAGGTCACTCCTCTCCTGGCTTGGTTTCCTGCTCAAGTGAGCCTGTAGGATGAACTCGGTTGTCTATATTTCCTGGCCAGGCATACTAGATAATCAGGCCTGGGTCCTATGCTCAGTAGAAGATGGGGTTTGAAAGAGAATCCCTACAGGAGGGGACCCTGTAGGGCAGCTCATTGTTTGGGGCCCGAATCAGGCAAGAGTATGCACTGAATTCCCTGGTCAGGTGAGCACCAGTTTTGCTCTGTGACAGGGAAAGCTGCTGGCCCTGCTCTCTATCCAGGGGCCCCTGTAAGCAGGATGGGCTGTGCAGCTTCCCACGTGCCGCGGTCCGTGCCCCTGCTGGGCAGGCCAGCTGGAGCGGGTATCCAGCAATTGACGGGGCTGTGAATTAGTTTCCCTGCCCAGGTGCGACGGCAGCAGCAGATATAAAGCCGGTACACCTCTCTGTTTGTTGTCTTAACTCAAACTGCCCTGCGCGCCAAGGCCCCTGGCCACAGAGGGACCCCTGGCTTTGCTCTGCAAGCCCTGGGCGCTGCCTCTGCTTCTCCCAGCCAGGGGGCTGGGCCGTGGGACTCGCAGCTGTTCGGGCCAGCCTGCTGGTCAGGTGGGTGGGGTTATGCCTCAGCCCCTCCCCTGGGGGATGGGGTTGGGGGGGACCACACCAGGCTCCTCTCCGTTTCCCAAATAGGCTCTAGGGTTGATAGAGGCTGGGAGCTCCCTTCAGCCTTGGCTATGAATGAATCCCCCTCCACACCCAGCACTGGCTTTGCCCAGGGTCTGCTCAGCTCTGCGCGTGGCTGGGCTGAAGCTTTCCTGGACCACACAGCTCCCAGGTATTCCTGCCAGCAGCCCTGGGCACATGTGCCTGTGAGACCCTCTGCGCAGCGGGCGAGGCCGCCCATCAGCCCTTCCTGGGCATGGGCCCGCCAGCGCGGCAAGCGTTCCTGGCTTGAGAATTCAATCAGGTGGATGGCACCCCATGAGTTCCCTAGTCAGACTGCCCCACAGACCTAGTTCTGCAGGTCTGCCAAGTCCCTGGCTGGGGCTTCTGTGTGGGCACTGAAGTTACAACCTGGGTCTGCCAAGGCCCCCGCTGCAAGCTTCCTCTCCGCATCCAGGGTGAGGTTCCCAGTGGCCGGGCCCTACATCTTCCCCTGCAGCCCTTGGTGGCAGGACCAGAGTAGGGGCTCCCACCAAGCTACCGGCAATGCTGTGGGGCGAGGCTGGTTGCCCCCCCCAGGACCTGGAGCCTCAGGGGAGACCTCTCCCCGAGTTGTCGCGCTGGCCTGGGGCAGGGGCGGCGTGTGGTCAGTGTGCAGCCTCTTGTCTCCGCCTCTCGGGTCTGTCTAGGTCTCCGCTGTGCAGGGAGGTGACGCTTCAGCCTCACCCCCGTGTTCTAGGATTCTCTCCGTCCTGTCTTGTTCTTGAATGGCTGTTAGCTGTTCTTCTTGTGAGAGGCAGCAAAGTCCGAAGCGACTTACGTTGGCATTTGGGGGCACTACTCTCTCCATTTAATTAAAACATTATATAAAAAATAAAACAATAGCATATTCAATTTTTGTGCTTTTAGCGATGGACAGTTAATTTGAAATGTTTTAAAATAGGTGAATTAAATATTGAAAATTAACTGGACAGGTAAAGTAGGTGAAATAACTTGAAGTTGTAGTCTCACGCCCAGAGTAACCAGTGTGTCTTCAGGTTGAAAATTCGTTTCTTATGAAGCCTTTCCAACATTCATAAAAGCTATCAGCTTCGGTATTTTGATTATTATATCAACTTTAAATATTATTTTTTCTTCAGTTTTTAAGGCCTTCCTTCCTCCCTTCCTCTTTCCTTCCTGCCCACCCCACCCCGGCCGCAGTCAGTCTCCCTTTCTGAAATTTTCTTCCTTGCCCGAGCACTCTCTTCTATCCTGTTTTGACTGTGTTCCCAGATAAAGCATTAACATTAATTCATATAAGTTGCTGGGATTTTCCAGTTTAAACCTCTATACTTGTTTAGACTTCAAATATTCACCAGCCCCCACACCGGAGCCTAAATCTTGTGGTGTTCCACACTTCCATTTTCTACATTCAAAAATATTTTAAAATAGCTACTATAGCTATAGTTAATGTCAAATACAGGTAAATAATGGTACATTATGACCTACACGCTCTATTTTCTGTGTGATTTTGCAGAACATGTGGACTCATAGAATAGGAATGGATACAAGCTGTTTGTTTTAATGCTCCTTACAATTCTTCCTATAGATGATGAAAACATCTCTTCAAGAACCAATTCTCCCTGTCACCACCCCCCCCCTCACTGGAAGATGGTATGCCTAAAAGCCTGCCATGTTCCAGAGAAATATTAGGACCTCTGTACATGTTGGTTCCATTCATTTTCCTTTCTCGTTGTAGCTTCCTTTTCAAGGTGTATTAAATTTCAATGAAAATAATTGTTTTTCTACTGGTCTCTTGCAAAGTTATTAAACTAAATTTCTCCTGTGTGTGTGTGTGTAGGGTTTCAGTAATTTCAACCAGCTAGTCAGTATAACTTATTTATATATTTATACAAATTATTTATATTTCCTTCACCTATGGAATATGTAAATCAGACACTTTAGTTGCTGGTTGACCAATATTGATTGCAAAATGTCATGAAATTTGCCACAAGTTGGAGGTAATTAATGCTCATTGCTTGAATTTTAGACTGATTATTGGCCTCCCCCTCCCAACGCATAGCAGAAGAAAGACATGGGTTAGAAATAAGTTTATTAAAAGTCCAAGGAAACTGTAGGATCCATTATTTCAGTAGAGTTTGATTAAGTTGTAAGATGCTACACACTTACTGTGTACCCAGAGATTGTACAAACACAAATAATATGTCTATATATAAAAACAACCAAACTTCTGTCAATTTCCTTAAGTTTCTTTATGACATATACTATGTATCTGGAGTTTACCAGAATTTTGATCTTTTTATTCTAAGATTATTTTACATATAGTGATTGCTTATGGAGATTAGTGAATTGTGGTAGTACTATTATGTGTCATTAGTCCTCATATGTGAAGTAATACTAGTTTAAGACCAAATAAAAATTTTTTCTATCTATAAAAAGACAGTTTTTACTTTGCATGAATAACTTTAATTTGTATAAATAATTTGAACTACTGCTGAGATTTCTTTTGAGTCCAAGGAAAAATTTACTTCATTAATTTTTCAAGGTCACTGGTTACAGAATTGATATGTAAAGTAACACTTGTAAAAATATGTTAAATTAAATATCAAAGTATAGTTTATTTTAAATAAACCTACAAAATCCTTTAGTGCCCGTTGAGGCAGAAAATTACATAAACAGGTGACCCCTCCCAATTTTCACCTTTGTTTTTTATTCCCCACGTATAGTATTTAGTTTTTAAACAACTTACAAGCACCATTTCACTACAGTTTTACAATTTTATTCTTGTGGTATCTCCTTGCTCAGTCTGGAAGCAGGCATCTTGTTGGAATAATAGTTCACATTAATTTTAATAATTCCTATTGGGATGTTTCACATGGAGTTTCGTCCCTAGATGAGACTTTATAACCACAGGTTGGCCGTTAGATGTTGGGGTGTTCTGTTTTCTCTGTCCGTCTTTCTCCATGTCTGTGTTACAGTGTGTCTTCACTTGCTGGCATTCTAATCACCTTGACTGTCCTTGACTGCCCTGCTCTCTCCCAAGGGCTTCTTTCGGGCTCACAACCTTTGTCACAGCTTAGATGGATGTACGTTAGCCACTCTCGTGACATCTTAGAGCTGTCCCTCACTGCTCAGACCTAGCGCATAGCGAGCATTTATGTGAGTATACAGTGATCCCTCCCTTATCGCAGGTATTACGTTCCAGATCCCCACGAAGTGGGAACCTTACATTTATTCTACACTCTTAAACCTACGTAACTTTAACAACATATGTATACAGTACCGCAACATCCCGCGATAGAGCAAAAAATCCATGATAAATAATTAAATATAACACAGTAGTCCCTCGGTCTATTGCGAATCACTTATTGCGGCCTCACTGTATCGTGGGATTTTAAAAAATATTTTCTTTAATTATTTATCACAACGTTTTTGCTATATCGCGGGATTTTGCGGTACTGTATACATATGTTGTTAAAATTACGTAGGTTTAAGAGTGTAGAATATGTTTAAGAACATAAGCAGTGTTTATAAAAGTGTGGAAAAGGTTAATAAGGGACTGGGAACGGTTTATAAGTGTGTGGGAAGGGTTTCTAAAGCCTTAAAATATATATAAATACTAAAATAAATGTAAGGTTCCTATTCCACGGATTCTCACCTATCACGGGGGTGTCTAGAACATAATACCCGCGGTAAGGGAGGGATCACTGTATTTAAAGAAAACCCCGTGATACAGTGAGGCCGCGATTAGTGAACCATGATATAGAGAGGGACGGCTGTGTTGAATTATGGATTACAAAGCACTTTCATATCTGTTGTTCCTCTAGCCCTTAAATCAGATCTTAGGTTGGCAGGAAAGTTGCTCTTACTAACTGCTTTGTATATGAAAATACGGACGCTTTACCAATGTAAATGCCTTGCTAAACATGGTAGTGACATACTCCAAAGTGTTCTATCTAGAAACCGGCCCTTAGTGTCTTCTCCCCGTTCCCGCTATAATAGCCAGTTTATCATCTGTGTCCGAACACTACATGCAGTATCTCAGAATACCAACTATTTTTATATCCTGTGCTTCTGGGTAAAACCTCTGAGGTCTCTCTCAGGTTGAAAGCACAGAAATGCAAGTATCAGCTGCGTGATCACATATGATGTCTTTGATGTTTGAAATCACAGACCGATTTACTACCTGTAGACCAGGACAATAAAATGGTGCTTTATGAAATGAGAAAGTGAATTTTACATGTGTCATTAACCTTATATGTTCTGTATATCAAATCTGTAATTAGAGTTCTGACCTAGTTTCTTCACTGTTGGAGAATCACACACACATATATATACAGAGAAAAGCAAGAACACTCTCATCCAGAAGATTCTCTCCATAGAAGGATAAACCCAGGATAAGAACATGATAACTTTCAGGCCACAAATGGTCTATCAGACTCATCTTTGAACACTGCCCAGGAGATAAGAGTATGAGGAGTATTCAGAGTAACTACCATGTAAATGGGTTTCATCAGTATCTTACTACACAGGTGAGAACTGAAACATGATTACTGAATGGAACGCTAGTCTATAGATCAAATACCCAATACGCTTGTTCTAGTTACTTGGAGTGAGTTGTGTTTATTCTGGGGTTGCAAGCATAACATGGTGAGAAAAATAGGAAATTACATAAGCCAGAGTAGAGGA
Organism: Furipterus horrens; assembly: GCF_987537825.1. Classification (NCBI taxonomy): domain Eukaryota; kingdom Metazoa; phylum Chordata; class Mammalia; order Chiroptera; family Furipteridae; genus Furipterus; species Furipterus horrens. Next base: position 97,970,104 of record NW_028327179.1, read on the forward strand.
AAGTTCTTTTTTCTTTCTTTCTTTTTTTTAAAGCCACACGAATCACAGAGAAACATGAAGCTCCCGGTCTAACTCTTCATGCTCTTGGGTAAGAGGGCCATATGAGTTACAGCAAAACATACCCAGAAAAAAGGGGGTGGGTTGGTCAACAGAAATTTCAGGGCTGAGATTTAGTATTGCCTAGGAGACGCACATCATACATCTATAATCAGTAGGTTACAGAAGGGAACAAATAATCAGCATTTTGAGACCCACCTTTGCACCAAACATGCAGCATTCTTTGTGCCAGATGTGTTCCATACACTAGATTGTTTAATCCTAATAACCTATAGGTAGATATTATTATCCGGATTATTATGGAAACATTGTATCTTGGTGAGATTTCATAATTTGCTAAAAATGGCAAAACTGCTATGCTATTCACCACACATTAGTCTATCTCTATTGTCTCTCTGTGTGTATATTAAGTAAATAAGCATAATATTTGTTAAAATACCATAATAAGTTTGTATCTTATCTTAATTTAAAATATTTGGGGAACCCGTGTTCCTTAACATGCTCAGACAATCAGATGAAGAAACTAAGGTATAAGGACTACACAGCTCAAAAGTGGAGGAGCCTAAAACCCAAACAAGTCACCTTGTCTGGGTGGCTCAGTTGGTTAGAACGTTGCTCCATTCACCAAGGGATTGCGGGTTCGATCCCTGGGCAGAGCACATATTGTAGGAGGTGGGGAAAGGGCAATGGATATTTCCCTTTTCATATAGATGTGTGTGTGCGCGCGCGTGTGTGTGTCTTTCCCCGTCCCCCACCCTCCCTCTCTCTCTAAAATCAATAATAAGGGTATCCTTGGGTGAGGATTAAAGATATATATATAAAATACCTAGCAGGCTGACATGTAAGAATGACAGGTATACCTGACTCAAAGCGTATCTATTTGAAACGACAGCATGGCATTTGGTCACTTCACTTCTCATTGGACAACCAAGGATATGAAATATGTGGAACATGCCTATGTAGTGATGACTTTATGATTGCCGGGATATTGAGATGCATCTCAGATTTCTGAATAGAACACAGCGTCACATGAACATCGGTGGACATCATCATCAGAGGCTTGGCTGACCTTTTGGGTCAGGCTGATACAGACTGGTTGACGTGAGGGGCAAGAGTGCAGAACCTAGAAAATGCTGCCTTCCTTGGGTAGGAAATAATCCATACCTGATTTATCTCTGCATTTCTGCTGTCACAGAAGGACAGTGTTCTTCACATAATGGGCACTGGATAAAGATTATTGGAATGAACCTCTTCTAGGCAGTAATAACGTAACAGGAGCAGTGACTCTGGCAGAAAGTAGAAGAGACTTCAAAGAGGACTTTTGGGTGTGTGTTAGAAAGAAGCGTTTTGGACATCTAAGCGGTGTGTATATTCCTTGTACTTACTGGTGTGTTTCCTTTTAAACTTAGAGATAATGATCAGTCGGTGAAAACAGTTGTTCGTGCAGGCGCGTGAAAATGAAACGGAAAGAAGCAGCCTTCAGGCTGAATCCCCCAGTCCTGTGCTCAGTGGTAGTAATTGGTGCTGGAAAATGCATTTGTTTCTTTGACTCTGTTTTTAACATGTGATTTTCAATGATGCCTCATGCAATGTTTACATTTGCATTGTAATCAACAAATAATTCAAAACCACCTTTGAAGTCACAAATGGAGTAGTGAAACATTGTTGCCTTTAACCTGTATTATATCTAGGGGAGTCCATCTTTCCATCAGTACATAAAGAAAATGAAAATTCCCCTGCATTCACATCTCATCAAAAAAATTAATAAGCATTAAATATGTGCTCAGCACTGGAGTAAAATATGGACAAATATTTAGTTCTCATAGGCCTACATCCTACCAGTGGGCTAGATCTTCTATGAGACTGAGGCCGTGTAATCTTCAAGTCCAAGTGTTTGAATTGC